>NC_084483.1:82884329-83188867 GCF_030035675.1 Rhineura floridana | reverse complement strand
TGAGAGGCAGTGGCTGGCCCAAGGTCACCCAGTGAGCTATGTGGGGATTAGAACTCTGGTCTCCCAGGTTGTAGTCCAACACTCTAGCCACTATGCCACACTGGCTCTCAATCAGTATTTAGTGATGGCCAAATGATTCTGTGACATCACCCAACCCTTTGCATACACAATACATAACTTGGCAGCCAGAATAAGACCATAGCATCTTCTCCTGCATAAACTCCATAACATTGTGGGTAGGAGGCCTACGAGGAAGCCCAGAGATGTCCTAGGAAAAAGATTTGAGTCCCACTATGGGAACAATATTTCCACACAGACAAATTTTGTAACATCATGCAAAAGACATTTATATTTCTGTCTCTGTGAAGTGACCTAGCATTTTTTCAAAATAGAAGTGGGAGTGAAGAAAGGCCTGGAATGCACAAATCCTTTTTATTCCTTCTGTCCCAACTCCATTAAAAGAGGGCAGAAGAAGATTGCTGGACCTAGGAAGGGACAGAATTTCAAAACTATGGTGCCATCACTAAAAGGCTCTGGTACCCACCAATCCAATCTTTGCTAATAATGGACCAGAAATCAAGTTCTCTCAGACCACCCGGTCTTAAGAAGTCTATCTCCTTTGTGGGGACCACTGCTACCACTTCTTGAATAAAGGCAGATTGTTAAGCTACAACACAGTTTCCTCATATTGCAGGGATGTGTGGGAGGCACCTTCTTACCAATTAATGCACACTCATCTCTTGGGATCTTTTTTTTTTGGTGGAGCGGAGGAATAGAGAAAGTGTGGATGCCACACTTTGAGGAATGATATCTCATTCCTGGTTCCCCTTCAGTCATAGATATGCCTTTATCCTTGTAGACCTAGTTGCAAATAAGGACCTGAGGTCCCTGAAGAGCACTGATATCAAGACCCCTGAGGCAGAGTACTTTTAAACTTTACAGGAAAACATTCTGACAGTGGTATTCATTAGCCTTTCATTCTCCGCCTACTCCTGACCTGACAAATGTGCCAGTTGGTTATTTGTTGTTTGTGCAAATTGCCCCATTATTATACAGCCACAAGAGAGGCGGTATACTATAGCCAGCGTGGATTTTTTGCATTTTGCAATGTTAAATTGAAAATACTCCCCATGCCATTCTGATGCTTCCCATAAGCTCATTTCAAAAGAAACCCTTACAAAACGTATTGTCCCGCTTGCTTATCAACCCTCTAAATTTTTATGGTGATACACAAAACAGTCAGAGAATCGAGAGTTTAAAGTGTAAAAAGAGAAAAAAAACAGAGCCCTTTTGGACTTTTTTCTGTCAAGAGTTCTCATAATCTGTTGAAATTAATCAAAATTCAGCCATGCTCACAGAGTACCTGTAATCCAGTTACTGACCTTGCCCTATACTCTGAACTTCATCTTCTGCAGTTTAAAAGTTAAAAACTGCCTGGCTGATTTTTAATTAATTTAAGAAATTTAGGACTGAACTCAATGATAGTGTCTGGCATGCTCAGTAAGAACCAACTGCCAGTGTGTTCTAAAAGATAGACTTACAGTTGCTTGGCTTGGTTAACCAGGGGGCCACACCCACACCAGACCTTTATTTCACTTGAGGCAGTCAGGCTTTCCCCAAATAATCCTGGGAAGTGTAGTTTGTGAAGGGTGCTGAGAGGAGACTCCTATTCCACTGACACAGCTCCAGTGGCCAGAGTGATTTAACAGTCAGCTGCTCTGATTGAAACTCTGTGAGGGGAACAGGGTGTCTCCTAGCAACTCTCAGCACCCTTCACTACCTACACTTCCCAGGATTCTTTGGGAGAAGCCATGATTGTCTAAAGTGAAATAAAAGTCTGGTGTGGATGTGCCAGGGACAGCTTTGGTTTAAATTTGGGTGGAAGGCTACATGTGCCTGCTATAGAATAAAAAGGTGGGGGAAACCCTGAAAAAGAATGATACTGTTCACACTGTTTTCCTTTTGGAAAGGAAAGGGGCTTCCCCTCTGCCCAGTGCCCACCCACCCAATCTCCTCCCCTCCCCCTCTCCTCCCCTCCTTGCCCCTCCCCGGCTCAGTTTCACCTATCCTAAACATGATTGCACAGAAATAAATCCCATTGAACTAAAAAAGTATGCAAATGATCAAACCCACCCTCCCTCCTCCTTCCTCCCATCATCTCCCTTTTGCCTCTTCTCTCCCCCTTCCTTTGCCCTCCCCTTCCAATCCCCTTTTTCCCCTTCCCCCTCTTTCTGCTCCCCTCCCCCTGCTCCCCTCCCCCATGGTCAGTTTTACGTATCATAACCATGACTGCATGTGAGTAAATCCCATTGAACTCAATAAGCATGCAGATAATCAGACCTGCCTTTCCCCTCCTTCCCCTCTCCTCTCCCTTCTTCCTCCCCTTACTTATTCCTCCTCCCCTCCCCTCTCCCTTCTTCTTTCCTCCTGCTCCCCTGCCCACTCCAGTCCTCCCTCCCTCCCCCCCTGGTCAGTTTTACCTATCCTAAGCATGACTGCATGGGAGTAATCCCACTGAACACAATAAATATGCAAATGATCAAACCTGCCCTTTCCCCTTCCCACTCCTACCTGCTCCCATCCCCTTCCTTCCCTCCGCCCTTCCTCCCCTCCCTCCTCCTCCTCCTCCTCCTTCTCTGTCCATCCCCTGTGGTCAATTTCACCTGTCCTGAGCATGATTGTAGGCGAGTCAATCCCATTGAACCCAATAAGCATGCAAATGATCAATCCATTCTCAGCAAACTTGTACAGGATCCAATTTCTTACTTCTTGGATTGAAAAGCAGAGAAATTCACTAATAGGCAAAAAAAACTGTGTGGTTTAAGAATGTACCTATAGGGCACACATATTTTTATCAAACTTTAAAAAGCAGGGAAATTGGGCAGCTATAGTGAATGCACCAGGGGAGCAGGAGACCTGACCTCCTCTCGGAGGTATTGGACTGCCCTACAAATTTGTCAAAATGCAAAAACAATTTGGGTTGGTCTTTCACAGTCCAATCCACTTCCTGTGTAACTTGGAAGAATTTGGTAATATGTGCCTCTGAGCATATGGTGAGTGGTGGCAACACCTGCAATCAGCCCAAATAATAGAAACAAGATGTGCTGTGCTGCTCTTGTTTTAGCATGGAGGAACCAACAAGATAACATTGATATCGTTGAGATAGTCATTTTAACTATGTTTGATTTACTTTGCAATTTCAATGAAGTTTCCTATAGTAAATCATTTTCTTTTGTTTCTTTCTGTGAATATATGAAGCACAGCAACACTTTGCAAAATACACACTAAAAAACTCCAAAAACAATTGTCAAATAATAGCATTCACTATTCTGCAGAATAGTCTCCAGTGGACATCAGGAGTGTCTCAGTTTGCACAAGAGAAAACAGTGGGAGGTGAAATATATTCTAGCAAATTTCTAGGTGTGCTCTATGTTTTTAATTGACCATGCCCACCTTGCCTTAAATGAAGTGGTTTAAACATAACAGGCTGAAAACTTGCATCTTGGGTAGGCCAAGTTTGCTTTTTTCAACAGCTAGAATCATTGTTTAAGTAGCAACATATTGTAAACAGTCTGATTTTACATCAAACTGCAGTTTCAGATTCAACTATTAATGCATCCAAAATGGAAATAGAACATAACCTCCAATTTGAAACACAAAAGGCTGTTTTCACCATCATATGATATTGACCAATAAAAAGGCTTTGAAATTCATAAAAATAAATTTGATACAGGTTTCTAGGATGAATAATGAGGGAAATAAAGTTTTCTAGATTAGATTCTTTGTAGAAACATTAGTAACACAGAAAAGAGTAAAGTAAGAACACCAACAAACATACAAAAATGTAATTCTCCATCTTTGGCGATGGTAGGTGTTGCCACCACTCACCAAATGCTCAGAGGCACATGTTACCAAATTCTTCCAAGCTACACAGGAAGTGGATTGTAGTGTTTGACAGAAATATCTGTGGGCTACAGGTACATTCTTAAACCGCAAGGTTTTTTGCCTATTAGTGAATAATGACAACTAATTCCATGGTTCCCAGGAGACTTTAGACCTCCCAACATTGCACGCCAAACTACTTTGAATCTCAGAGAGGAGGTCAGGTCTCCTGCTCTCCTGGTGCATTCACTATAGCTGCCCAATTTCCCTGCTTTTTAAAGTTCGATAGAAATATCTGTGGGCTATAGGTACATTTTTAAACTGCAAGGCCTTTTGCCTATTAGTGAATTACTTATTTCTTCATTAAATTTATAACCTGCCCTTCCTCCAGAGGAGCCCTGGGTGGTAAACGTATCAACATAAACAACAACAGCAACTAAAGTTTCTAAAAAATACTTTAAAAGCTTCTAAAGGCAATCGCCTATTCTCAAAACTAATCATTTTAGGGTTGCCAGGGACAGGTCTTTCAGCCATCAGATGTCTGGGTAAACAGGAATGTTTTTAAACTTACCCGAAGACTTAGCAATGAGGGAGACTGATGCACCTCATTCAGGAGACCATTCCATGAACAGGGAACCAGTACTGAAAATACTTTGTTATGGATCACTGCTAACCAGGCAACCTTAAGTGGTGATCCACCAACAGGACCTGTCCTGCTGATAGGAGGGCCTGAGATGATCGATACTCACATGTGCAAAACACATGGATATCAGGGGATTATGGTGACATCGGGGCAGCGTACTTGGACATCTCCCTCCATACATTTATTGTAAATATATATATATATATATATACACAGAGGAAATGTCTGATTAGGGCTTTCATCAGAATCCTATTTTTCACTGTGTCTGAAGCAGAGTACTAGTAGTTGGAGACACTACCTTTTGGCTTTCTACTAAGTTCAATGGAAGTATGTCAATGTTGACTATATCTTTTGCACACTGCAGATGCTCTTTAAGGTATATTTCTCTCCCATCATCATATCCCAACTCCTCACTGCTCCCCCTCCAACTGAAGGCAAAGTCTCAGTGACGTAAAGGCTACATTTGCATCAGCAGCAGTCAACGCAAGGGGGCTTCTGCTACACTGCCTGCATTATATTGTGGTTTGCCAGGGTAAGATGTATGAGAAATCCAGGCTGTGGGCAATGGCAGCTGGTGCCCATTGGGACTGGTAGAGTGGAATGCAGGGAGTGCAAACAGTAGGTGAAGCCAGAGCCAATGACAGGGTTAGTTTTCCCCGCATCAACTTCCCTTCTGAGTTCCACAATGGCAACACTGAAACGTAGCCTGTGTACACACTGTAATTTTAATGCACATTCTAAACTCCCCCCCTCAAGAATCCTGGGAATTGTAGCTTCTTAAGGATGCTGGGAATTGAATCTGTGTGAGGGACAAACAACAGTTCCCAGGATTCGGGGGGGGTGCTTTGAAAGTATGGTGTGTATGCTGCCTAAGTAGAAGGAAACTGACTACCAGGGCCACCTCCTAGACTGGATGAAAGTAAAAAGATAGGTAGGTGGGGGCTGGATGAGGGCAGACTGAAGCTGGTGGAACAGTGCTCCCATTCACCATAATGGACCAGCTTCCACTGGCCTGTGGGTGTAACACAAGGGCAGGATCATGTTTTTAAAAGGTAGCTTTAAAAGGCTTTTTGGCTGAGAGTGATTCTTTAAAAGTAAAAATAACAGTAATTCAACAACAACAACAACAGGCCTCTTGATATGTAGAAATAAACTAGAAGGTTTTTACATGGCTGTGGAATCCTCCCAGGTATTTTAATGAGGTGCTGACTTGTAGTTTTGTCTTTATTATCACCATCCATATTAAGGAACTGTGTGTTTGGAACAACTAATAAGCCAGGTCCCTGCCCTCAGGAGTTTATAATCCTAAATAATACACAAACGGAGGAAATAAACCCAAGGGGTGGAGTGTGCAATGCACAAAAGACAACAGAACTTGCAAGGGATGCAAGAGATCATGAGATCTACGTGCACAGATATATATGCAGTCAGAGGTGGACTGAGATGCCCTCAGCTCTCCAGGCAGGGAGTGGCTATAGCATTCTTGGGTCCTTCTTATTTTCTTTTGCAGCTGATATACATTATGGCCCAAATGGGGATGACTCAACACAAGCCATTTTTAGCACCTGCAAGGACAACTCCTACACTGTGCTCCAGCTTGGTAAAAACAGGTGCCCACATTACTATTTGAAATCTGAGAACAACAAGTCAAGCCTGACTGGACTCTGGCGAGGCAGAAGGCAAAATGTAGAAATGTAACTGTATTAGTAAACCTGGGGATTAATTCTGAAGAAGCACCAGAGAATGAACTGAAGTCAAAGAAGAGGAAGTGAAATCCACAAAAGATGTCTGCCTAATGTAGGTTGCAATGAAGCATTGCAATGCCTTACGAGGAAAGGCCAGGAGCTTAAACCTGTATGTGCAGCTAGCCAGGTGCAATCTGTTCCAGATAACACTGAGGATAGCATTCAACAGGGAAACAAATAGGACTTGTTGACTCCTAGATTCCTCAGTGAGTTTTCATGTACAGACTCATTGACAAAATATCCTTAACTGGAAAATGTACAGGTTTTACCTGGAAAGCATTGAGAAATGATGATGATGATGATGGCATTTTTTAATTAGCTGAACCAAAAAGAATTTTTTTGTAAGAATTTACCTGTGCCTTTGAACCTGTGACTAGGTACTGAAATGTCCTTAGCACATAGTACTCTTCCCACTTTGGGCATTCAAGTTCCTCATAAGCCTAAGACCACCAAGACTAGAGAAATAAGCTGCAGCTAAATAATATATTGTATTTTCTGTATTTCAGTTCTTGTTCTGTAAATCACTTTGAGGTTTCCACTGGTTGTGAGAAGCAATCAACAAATTTAATTAAACTAAACTATAGGCTTGTGAGTTGTGTAAGAAGACTCTTGGTGGATCAGTCCAAAGACCTATGATATGCAGTCAAACATCCTGTTTCCTGAAGTAGCCAACCAGATGCCTCTGGGAAGCGCCTAAGCAGGACAAGAGTGCAATAGCCATCTTCCACAGTCGTGCCCTAGTAACTGGTATCCAGAGACATACTGACTCTGAACCTGGAGGTAGTATCCTCCACGAATTTGTCTGATCCCCTTCTAAAGCCATCTAAATTGGTGGCCATCACTACATCTTGTGGGAGTTTAACTGTGTGGTGTGTAAATTTTATTTCCTTTTATCTGTCCTGAATCTCCCACCAATCAGCTTCTTTAGATGATCCTGGGTTCTAGAATTAGGAGACAAGGAGAAAAACTTCCTTCTAACCACTTTTTCCATGCCCTGCATACTTTTATATACCTTGATCACTTCCTTCATTAAACATGCCTTTTTTTTTTGCTAAACTTAAAAGCCCCAAATGTTGTAACCTTTATATATAAGGAAGGTGCTCCATCACCCTGATTACTCTCTTCTGCACCTTTTTCACCACTACAGTATCCTTTTAAAATATATGCTGAGAGGCACGTTACCAAATTCTTCCAAGCTACACAGGAAGTGGATTGGACTGTGAAAGACCAACCAAATTATATTTGCATTTTTACAAATTTGTAGGGCAGTCCAATATCTCCAAGAGGAGGTCAGGGCTCCTGCTCCCCTGGTGCATTCACTATAGCTGCCCAATTTCCTTGCTTTTTAAAGTTTGATAGAAATATCTGTGGGCTATAGGTACATTCTTAAACTGCAAGAGGTTTTTTTTTTGTCTATTAGTGAATTATATTTCACATTTATAACCTGCCCTTCCTTCCCAAAGGGAGCACAGGGCAGCTCACAATAACATTACATTAAAACAATTTTAAACAAAACCATAACATAATTGCTATCTGCAATTAAATCAGAACATAATCACCCAGGGAGGTTCATGACTGAGTATGAATCTGAAGAATTTGACAGGTCCTAGTCCAACTCTGTATCCACTACACCACACTGCTCCTTAAATATAAAGATGCAGAGCAGCTATAAGAGAAAAATAATCCAATCATTTCCTGTCGGTTGTCTGGTTCCAGTGGGATTGAGCCTTGTCCAGTAACCCAGTTTGGTTCCTACTGTTGTGGAAGAATTCCTCTGGTGATCAGCCTTGTGCAGTTGTGCAGTCACAAGCCTTCTCTTTCTGATAATTCTGTGAGCTAGCAATCAGGAGCTACCAGTTTTCTTGAAAAATGTATTTGTTGTGTATGTTTCTGGAGACTGAGGATGGGTGGAAAACAAAATTACATTGCAGTGGGAGATAATCAGTACAACATAATGTTCTCATGAACTGATTAAAAACACCTCAGGGTTTTTGGTGACTTCCAAACTAACTTTCTTTGTATGAACCTCCCACACATACACATGTGTCTGTGAATAATGAGCCAGTATTATTTCTCTCTTGATAAACTCTTCCTCCTCCTCCCATTGATTCCTATGGGTCAGATAGGATTGTTGGACTCGCATTACTGTTGCTGACTTGGTGGTAGAGAAAACTTGTTTGGTATCACTGTTCTTGTAACAGATAAATGGGATCAATAAACTATTTTGGGGGGATTTAATTTTAGGAACAGACTTAATGGTGGAAATGGAATAAAGAGGATGATTAATAAGAGTAAATGTCCTCCACTAACCACAGGAGAGTATCTGATATGCTGAAACTTTCCAAAAGTGAAAGTTTTTGCATTGCTTTACTGAACTGAGAATATACCATTGCAATAATATTTGTCAAACTTTAATGATCTGAGCCATGACATTAAAAACACAACAGTGACCGAGTTATAAAACTGTACACTCAGTTGAATGGCTTAAGATTTTAATTTAACTTTGTAGATCTCCAAAGTTCCATATTGCTCATATTGATGATGATGGTAATAATAATTAATCATAATATTTTGGTGGGTCCTGTATAAGGTGGAAAATTATATCACTAAATTCCCTGGTCACTAGTTTCCTCAAGTACAGACTTTTTAGGATCTCCAGGAAGCAAAGAAAATGAGAATGATCATATCTCTTCCATGAAGTGAAAAAATGGAAATGGACTGCCTTCAAGTCGATCCTGACTTATGGCAACCCTATAAATAGGGTTTTCATGGTAAGTGGTATTCAGAGGGGGTTTATCATTGCCTTCCTCTGAGACGGAGAGGCAGTGACTGGCCCAAGGTCACCCAGTGAGCTTCATGGCTGTGTGGGGATTCGAACCCTGGTCTCCCAGGTCGTAGTCCATCCAACACCTTAACCACTATACCACACTGGCTCTCCTAGCTTTAAAAGTTATTAAGTAGTAGCTCCTTATTTGTCAGTCAGGATTCAAACATGCTTCATTAAGATAGTGTTCTGTTGCAGTAGACATTTATCCACTCAACATTTATCCAGTGTTCAGACCATATTTTGGCACTGAGAAAATGCACTAGTTGCTCCAAGTAAGCAGATCTATTGCTGTTACAATGTGTATATGGAACATAGTTATGCACTCATAGGGCCATAGCTCAGTGGTAGAGCAACTGTTTTGCATGCAGAAGGTCTCAGTTTCAATCCCTGGCTTCTCCAGGCAAGACCGGAAGAGACCCTGGACCCTGTCTAAAATCCTGGATAATCACTGCTAGTCAGTGTCAATAATACTGACCTAGATGACCAATGGTCTGATTTGTTCCAAATGTCACAGGTCTGTACTGAACTATGTGTGCAACTTTCGTGACAGAGCATCTCAGTTCTCCTTGTCATGGCCACACCATTTGTGATCTTCTATATAACATTTTGATGTTTCTGAAGTATGGGTTCCTTTTTATGATGCCAAAAGCATTTTCAGGAGACCCAACAACTACAACAAAAGTAGTTGAACTACTTAGAATGATTACTAGTAGCTGCCCTGGGCTCCTTCTAGGAGGAAGGGCAGGATATAAATTTAATAAATAAAATGATGATTAATTATAACAAGTAAAATAAACCCACAGAATTGTCAGAAGGCACATGATCCAAGCGGTTAGCGAAGCTGACCAGGAATAAGTCCTGGCCATGAATACATCTGGGAAGCATATGTATATGTTCTGGAGGGAAAAGCAGGCGGCATTTCCTATGCATGTCTACTCAGAAGAAAACCGATTGTGCTCAGTGGTGCTTATGCCCAGGTAAGAGGGTGTAGGATGGCAGCCTGGTAATGTGATCCTAAATGGAGTGTGGGGAAGTGTGTAGTGGTGGATCAACAGCCATTTCCAAAACATTAGTGGCTAACATCAGCAGAAAGTGTGTGTGCGTGTGTGGGGAAGGGAGCCAGGCTAACGTTTTTCTCCCAGTATGTCTTAAAACAAAAACATGGGGGGAATATTAGGCCAGTCTGGTCCAGCATCCTATTCTCCCAGTGGCCAACTTGATACCTATGGGAAGCATGCAGGACCGGAGTGCAACAGCAGTCTCCTTTACTGTGGTTTCCAGCAACGGGTATTCAGACGCATACTGCCTCCAACTGTAGCCATTAGCCTTATTCTCCATGAATAAGTCCAGGTTGGTGGCCATCACTGCCTCTGTTTCACAGTTTAGCTGTGCACTGTGGGAAGACCAATGTTTCTTTTGTCTGTCCTGACCATTGCCACAGCTTCACACAAACTGTAGGCTAAGGTAGAGGAAGGGGTCATTTGGCAACTTCTCTGATCAATCAAAGATACTTAGATTCAGCAGATCTTTGTCTTACCTGTGCTCTGCTCTCAGAATATCCCTTTTCAATTCCTAACACCAATGAAAGAACTAGAAGCCGTGGATCTACACAGCTATCTTTAGGCATGGTGGGGGCCTCAGTGGTTGCTGGGCCTCTCCTCCAGCAAAGCTGTCTCTAGCAGAGGTTGTCACACAAACATAATCTGCTGAAACTTATTTTTCCACACACCGAGGAGGAATCCTGTCCTCTCATGAGCCTGACTATCTGACCAGTTACACAAAATATACAATATGATATATTCACATAATGTAATACATAATATATACAATAAATAATATGCATTAATGTGGGATGATTTCCTCCTAAAATAAGTAGACTGTGTTGCAATAATAGAGCTAATGCATAACATACTTCTTGTCCTGTTTTTAAAGATCTTCCTAAATTTATGTATACCATATTCTTACATGTATGTAAACACATATATGCACGTAGATGTTTTTACCATGTAAATATATGCTTGGAGAAGGAAATAAAGTATACCTAAACACGTATTATGCAGAACAGTGGTCCCTAAAACTTTTTTCTGCATTAACCATTTGAAAATTGCTGAGGTTCTTTGTGAACCACTGAATAATTATTCTGCCTGTTGTAGCAATGCACTGTGCTACACACTATAAGGTTTTTAATCATATTTTTACAGACATGCCATGGACCATCTGGAATGAAGCTTATGGACCATCGATTCGCAGACACAAGTCTAGATCAAGCTGTTTTCAGACATGTTGTGGCAATTCCCATTTTTGTAGTCCCAAGTGTCTTGACTATTGAACCTTGATTACCAAATGTGGGATCCACACAGGTGTTGACAAGGGAAATGGCTTTAGCATGCCAAATGCCTGTAGCAGGATTTCTCCTAGGCTATGGGAGACTCATTTATTTATTTATTGCTACCGCCCCATAGCTAAGCTATCTGGGTGGTTTACAGCAATCAAAAACATTAAAACAAATATACAATTTAACACACATTTTAAAAACAATTTAAAACACAATTTTGAAATTTAAAACAATATAAAAACAATTTAAAACACATGCTAAAATGCCTCTTTCCCTGGAAGGGATGGTGGTGTTCCCCTTCCTCCTGCAGGCACTGGGTCTCCCAAGCCACCTCAGCCAGCCACCTTATGTATCCCCTCCAGAGAAGGGACAGGTGGAAAAAATTAGCCACAGCTGGCTGAGTACCTGGGGCCTGGTCCTGCAAGGTGTGGCCCCCACAGAGCAGAAGTCCAACCGGGAAAGGGTGGTGGTAGCCAAGCAACAACAGCAGCAAGCAGGCAGGCAGGCAGGCAGGCAGGCAGGCAGGCAGGCAGGCAGGCAGCAGCAGCAGCGAACGTCTCTCTTTCCCTGGAAGGGATGGTGGTGTTCCCCTTCCTCCTGCAGGCACTGGGTCTCCCAAGCCACCTCAGCCAGCCAGCTTATGTATTTCCTCCAGAGAAGGGGCCGATGGAAAAAATCAGCCACAGCTGGCTGAGTACCTGGGGCAGGGTCCTGCAAGGTGTGGCCCCTGCAGAGCAGAAGTCCAACCAGGAAAGGGTGGTGGTGGTGGTAGCCAAGCAGCAACAGCAGCCAGGCAGCAGTAAACGGCTCTCTTTCCCTGGAAGGAATGGTGGTGTTCCCCTTCCTCCTGCAGGCACTGGGTCTCCTAAGCCACCTCAGCCAGCCAGTTTATGTATTCCCTCCAGAGAAGGGACAGGTGGAAAAAATCAGCCACAGCTGGCTGAGTACCTGGGGCCTGGTCCTGCAAGGTGTGGCCTCCACAGAGCAGAAGTCCAACCGGGAAAGGGTGGTGGTAGCCAAGCAACAACAGCAGCAGGCAGGCAGGCAGGCAGGCAGGCAGGCAGGCAGGCAGGCAGGCAGGCAGGCAGGCAGGCAGGCAGCAGCGAACGTCTCTCTTTCCCTGGAAGGGATGGTGGTGTTCCCCTTCCTCCTGCAGGCACTGGGTCTCCCAAGCCACCTCAGCCAGCCAGCTTATGTATTTCCTCCAGAGAAGGGGCCGATGGAAAAAATCAGCCACAGCTGGCTGAGTACCTGGGGCAAGGTCCTGCAAGGTGTGGCCCCTGCAGAGCAGAAGTCCAACCAGGAAAGGGTGGTGGTGGTGGTGGTGGTGGTGGTAGCCAAGCAGCAACAGCAGCCAGGCAGCAGTAAACGGCTCTCTTTCCCTGGAAGGAATGGTGGTGTTCCCCTTCCTCCTGCAGGCACTGGGTCTCCTAAGCCACCTCAGCCAGCCAGTTTATGTATTCCCTCCAGAGAAGGGACAGGTGGAAAAAATCAGCCACAGCTGGCTGAGTACCTGGGGCCTGGTCCTGCAAGGTGTGGCCCCCACAGAGCAGAAGTCCAACCGGGAAAGGGTGGTGGTAGCTGAGCAGCAGCAGCAGCAGGCAGGCAGGCAGGCAGCCACCGCCACCGCCGCCGCCACCGCCGCCGCCGCCACTCTTTCCCTGGAAGGGATGGTGGTGTTCCCCTTCTTCCTGTTGGCACTGGGTTGTGCTTAAAGGGACAGTGTACAGTTAATTATTACTTTCCCAGATACAATCTATTTTTACTGTTGTTAAGACTGTATTTTTAAATTGTTGTAACCTGCCCTGAGATCTTACAGTGAAGGGCAGGTAAGAAATTTGATACATACCACCACCAGTAGGTAGGCATAGGCAGCAGAAATAGGTTTATGGAATCCTTGGTAGGCTAATGAAAGGTACGCTGAATTTCACTTTGGTGGATCAGAAGTTGTGATGGCCTGGACAAAACAGATATTTGAACAATGCTTTGGAAAGTAAACAAATCCATCAAGCAAATTAGTGTTTTGATCGCTATGAAGCAATTATCAGCTTGACCCAGAACAGAAGGACATTGCCTCAGATGCTCGTATATGAATTTATACCAGATTTGTGCGTGTTCCACCAGTTCCGAAGGAGTCAACATTGTTTGGCTGATTATACATGGCATACCTGCAATCAGGTTTGGCACCATGCCTCCCACTGTGATCCTCTCATTTTTCTCCCTGTGTCACATTGATGTAATTTGTATGGGCAGGGGGAGGGACAAAGGCCAACTGATATCATCATTATGCATTAGTTCAAAATCTGCATGGTTCACAAGTTGTCATGAAAACTGACAATAGTATTGTAATAATTAGTTCTTATATTAGACCTCCCTGTATGGTTGTGTGATTCCAAGGTTAGGTTTTAAACTGACTTCTAATTGGGGCTGAGCTGAAACTATTCAGTTATTTTGCAAAAATTATCCACACAGTTATGATCCACAGTACCATTTCCCCACACTTTTGGAGAAATGCCTGCCTCTTTGTTTACTTTTCTCTCCTGCTCTTACTATCTGTTGACTTCACCTAACATAGCCAGATCTGACTTGCTGCATAACATTGTGACATCATCCTTATATTACATGATTCCTGACTGACAGGATTCACCCATGTGACAAGCTATACCTGTCTGTCACAAAAGAACACTCTCTTGCTCTCCCTGCATTCTGGCTACTACCTTAAGCTTAAAGACATATATTACACTCTTGCAAAGCTGCTCGCTCTGCAAAAGTGCTGGAATTGGAGGGTACTGGTAAGCTAATTTCCTTTGATTCAAGCTAGACCTGTCAGCCACAATGATGCTATTCTTTCATGATGTCTCCTCAGTCTGGTGTCAGAGTGCCACTGCCAACAGGAATCTTTTTGGTGGCAAAGAAGCAAGAGTCAAATCCATTTTTTTATTAATTAAATTTATATCCAGCCCTTCCTGCCAGAAGTAGCCCAGATCCATGTGCAAGCCATGGCAAAGAGCTAATGGTGTGGTCCAGCAGCATTCACATGGATAAATTTTTAAGCAGCCTCCATGTTATTTTGTGAGAAGTGAGTTTTAAGCTTTATCTCACTTTACTCGGCTCAAAGTGAGAATGAATGAGCACAAGCAAAGGAGGCATAGCTGGCCTTATCTCTGATGACCTGCTAGCAGGCAAAAACATATGTGTTTAGACAGACCTTTGACCCTATTCCTGTGTGTGTAGCTGTTTTTAATATTGCATTTTAAGTCCTGCTGGTGAAGGTGGGCAATAAATTTAATTATCATCATCATCATCTCACTTGTAAATATGTTGTATTGGATGTAGCTGGCTTATTTTATTGATGTTTTACTTTGTGCTTTTTTTATTTTTACTTTACACTTTGGGCAACAATCCTAGATCCAAGCTGGGGAAAAGTGTGGCAGAACAGAACAGCAGAGCCCTGCAGCTACTACCAGCCAGGGTAGAAAATATCAGCATGGTTTGAAGCACATTTTTTGCTGTGACAGCTCTAGGCTGGCACAGCAGGGAAGTCTGGATCAGGCCTGTCTTCAACAGCTGGACCAGCTTGGAATCCAGCATATCCACCCCCTTCCTGCCCTCACCTTATTTTGGGATCGTCTGATGACTACTGCTGATGGAAACACCTCTGGTGGTAGTGGGTGTTCTGTTGCACTTTTGGAGGATGCCATAGAGGTCTCCAGAGTGGCAGAGCTCCCCCCACTCCCCCCCAACTGGTTGATTGTGGGATTCAGTGCTTTTCAGTGGTATTAATTGGGGGTTAGGACTGATTTTTTATTATTATTATTATTATACAGCCATGAGAGTGGCTGTATATTATAGCCAGCATGGATTTTTCACATTCCGCAATGCTTAATTGAAAATGCCCCCCATGACATTCTGCTGCTTCCCATAAGCGCAGTTCAAAACAAAACCTTACAAAACTTACAATCCTGAACTCAGAAATGCTTGCTTAACAACCCTCTAAGTTTTCATGGCAGTACACAAAACACTCAGAGAGAATTGAGAGTTCAAAGTATAAAACGAGGGGCGGAAATCCAGATCCGTGTTGGACTTTTTTCTGTCAGAGTTCTCATAATCTGTTGAAATTAATTAAAAACCACCATGTTCACAGAGTACCTGTCATTCCATTACTGACTTTGCCCCATACTCTGACCTTCATCTTCTACAGTTTAAAAGTTAAAAAAATGCCTGGCTGATTTTTAATTAATTTAAGAAGTTTATCATTGAAGTCTATCATACCACTGCGCATGCTCAGTAAGAACCAACTGTCAGTGTTCTAAAAGCCAGACTCACAACTGCTTGGCTTGGCTAATCAGGGCCACACCCATGCCAGACCTATATTTCACATGAGATAGTCATGGCTTCCCCCAAAGAATCCTGGGAAGTGTAGTTTGTGATGGGTGCTTAGAGCAGACTCCTATTTCTCTAACAGTGCACCAGTGGCCAGAGTGGGTTAACAGTCAGCTCCTCTTCTGGGGATTGTAGCTCTATGAGGGGGAAAAAGCATCTTCTAGCAACTCACAACAACCCTTGACAAACTACACTTCCCAGGATTCTTTGGGGGAAGTCATGACTGTCTAAAGTGAAAAAAAGGTGTGGTGTGGATGTGGCCTGGGACAGCTTTAGTTTAAATTTGGGTGGGAGGCTACATGTGCCTGGTGTAGAAGAAAAATGTGGGGGAAAGCCTGAAAAGCTATGATCCTGTTCACACTGTTTTCCTTTCCTTCTGCCCAGTGCCCACCCACCCACTCATTTGGCACATGTTACCAAATTGTTCCAAGCTACACAGGAAGTGGATTGGACTGTGAAAGACCATCTCAAATTGTGTTTGCATTTTTACAAATTGTAGGGTAGCACCATATCTCAGAGAGGAGGTCAGGGTCTCCTGCTCCCCTGGTGCATTCACCATAGCTGCCAAATTTCCCTGCTTTTAAAAGTTTGATAGAAATATCTGCTCACTATAGGTATGTTCTTAAACAGCAAGGTCTTTTTGTGTCTATTAGTGATTTTTTCTTAATGTTATTTGTATTGTTAACTATCTTCTTCTGCATTTGATGAAAAGGTGGGATACAGATTTAAGAAATGAATCATAAAGAAATAATTGGCATAGATCCAATGCTGCAGCCCTATACATGGAACTTTTTTCTGGGCATACATGGAGAGGATCAACTGCACATCTCAAAATGGAACTGGGTCAATTTTCATTTAGGTTACTTTACTTGAAACTAGCTTGCCTGTGCCAAACCAGAATCTGTGCTTAGATAGGAATGTATAGTTTATGCAACCTTAGATGCACCTACCTGGGATTAAGTTCCATTGAACTCAGTGGGACTTACTTCTGAGTAGACATGTTTAGGATTATTGCAAAATGAATTGCCAAAAGTAGAGTTGAGATTACACCATGATTATGTCTGGCAAATTAAAAAAAAAACACCAATGAATTTCAACTGTCAGAATCATTTCTAAAAATCTGGCTCAGGTAAGCACTTTTGTCTGATACTGAAATTGTGAAATACTTAAGTAGCTGTCTACCTTGCTTACCAAGGAGCTAATTTGAGGCCATGTCTTATAAAAGTGGGAACTAGGGACCAAAGATCCCAGAACAGGAAAGTCTTATTATGTGGAAAGTTAATTATATAACTTGCAGTTTCATAACATGGATTGTACTGGGTGGGAAACGGTTGTTCATGATGCATATGCTGCACTAGCAAGACTTTAGCTGAATCTTCTAGTCTGCTGCTCCTTTATACCTGAGCTCTGTTAGCCTTGAGAAAGAAAAGGAGGCTCCTGGTAGAAGATATTTTCCATACAATGGCTTTGGAAATGATAGTATGTTATCATGTACCATTGTTTCCTAGGGGCATTTATGGTCCATTTCCAAGGTGTGTGGCAACAGTACATCATAGATTTTATGTTTTAAAGACACTTAGAAAGATTTGTTTGTGGGGGAATCACATTTTATATTACTGAAAGAAACTCTATCTCTTCCTCAAAGTCACTTATCTTCCCCTTTGAAAGTTCCCATCACCTTTGGGAAATTAATTGGCTTGCCTTCTGCAAAATTTAAATTCCAGTAATTATTTGTAATCTTGCATGCGTATGCATAAATTAACATGTGCAAATTTGTATCTTCTTTTTTCCTGTGATGCACCTAGCCAGTCCGGAAGCCCGTGTTACATGCATACATGGTCCTTCAAATATGCAGCAAGGAGGATTTCCTTCCTTGCTTTCCCCCAAATTCCAGTACCCTACATTGTCACATTGCAAGTGATAGCATCTGATGCAATATAGTTCCAGCTTTAAGTGAAGTTTAATACAGTCAGTCAGTGCAAGCACAATTCTTTGTGTTGAAGTTATTTAGCACATTGCACATCACACTGAAGTCATTGGCAATTGGGCTATTGCGCATGGCACTTTACAGAGCACAAGAAGATAGGTCCCTACCCCCAAATCTAAAATTCAGCACAGAGAATACTTCAGTAGAAGGTAAGGCAGGGTCTATCTTGTTCTGCTAGGGCTTGGGAAGAAATAAATAGCTTCTTCCAGCAAGTCAAGTCAAGGCAGATGAAGGCAAAGCAAGTCTCTCTGAGCAAGTCCTGACCCTACTCAGCTCCCAGTGAGCCTTGTTGGCTAAGCTATGAAGATGTTACTCAGCCAAGAGATGAGGTCTTCTGAAGCGTTATGTTGACTGGCAAGGCCTATACTGCAGTTTGTCTCACCTCTTTGAGGAGCTGGCTGGGCTGACTTAAAGAGCCCTTGTCTGATTCTGCAGCTGTTGACTCCTATACTGTGTTAGGGGTGGGGATGTCATTGAGATCTTGTCGTCTGAGGAAGGCCAGAGAGCTTTTCCCTCAGATTGGGAGGAACCAAGGTGAGGTGCCAAGGGTCTTTCCTCCTCTAAGCTGGAGCAGCAAGTATTTCCTCTTCTTCTGTATCTTTATCAGGTTAGTGTGAGGAGCCAGCGGTGGAGGTTATAACAGAGATAAACAGGCAAGGTTTCCAGGTTACAGTAAAGAATGGAGAGTCATTCTTGACTGCTAAATCCACCACCTGGGGGGGGATAGAAGATAACCACAGCTGCTTCTGCTTGCCTTTGCCTTATCCCTTTTGTCTGTCCCTCCCTCTCTGCCTATTGTAGTAAGCAGGCCTTCTGGTATGCTGCACAGCAGGTGAGGAAAAAGGTAGATGAAAGGACTGATAGAAACCCTTTGCATCCTGCTTCATTGGTCATTTGAAAGGTAAAGAGTAAATCATTGGTTGCAACCTGACAACCCTGCAAGGATTTTATTTAATGTGTCAGCACCAGTCTCTTTTTGGGGAACAATTACTGAGGCAGGGGGTCCCTTTGTAAGCATTTAGTGGTATTGTCATTAACTCAAATGTTCCACTGTCAATAAAAACAAATAATAATCCCTACAACAAGAACTATGTATAGTATGCTTTCTTAATCAAATAAAGTTTGCAGTTCTTTCACAGCCAGAATGGGCTGTCATATACTTCAGGAAAATGGGGAGGTGGAAGGGAGTTTAAGTCACTTAATGTCTTCAGTGGAATGTTAACAGATGTCTCTTGAATGTTCCTAGTTGTGGTAGACCATGGGTAGCTACTGTAATGTGATCTCCAGATGTTTTAGACTACAGCTCCCATCAGTTCCATCAGTCAGCATGTCCAATGGTCAAGAAGGAATGATGGAAGTTGTAGTCCACAGTATCTGAAAGGCACCAGGTTAGCTACTTCTGTGGTAGAGTTGAGTATGGTAGAATTTAATCCACTTGACCCTTATACTTCTACCATTGCAAGCATAAGGGTAGAGACACACTTGCTGTTCTGTGAGTTCTAGTGCACCTCCACCTCTTTTTTTAAAATGGGGGCACACAATGCTAGTCAAACCCCACCCCTTTTTACCATAAAACCTGGTGGGATCAGCTTGAGTGCATTTCCCCCTCCCGCAACTGATTAGCAGATTAACCTGTTGCCCCTCCAGGTGTGGCCAATGGAAATGCCTTGCTCTAGGCAACTAGTGCATGGTGAAAATACATAGTGGGATCATAATGTGGAAGCTTGTTGTGAAGTGGATTTAAGCTCCTGCTGTATAGTTTTCCCCTTGAACTGAAGTTGCATGGAGGTGATTCCACAGAGGAAGATACCTGGATGAAACAGTTTCCCTTTCCTTCCTCCTCCTGTTTCATCCAAGTTTCTGGATTCATCCAGATATAGTTTCCAGTATTTGCCCTGTGGGTTTGCATAGGTGCGGTGAACATCACAGTAGTGACATTTGCATTATAAGAAGGAATCTGCTCAGCCTCTATGAGCACTGGAGAATGGGGCCAGTTCAGATGAGGTAGGGATGATGTTACGGCAAATTAGTGGTTGCACCCAATGCTATTTTTTTAATATAAAGGAAAGATCTGCTGTATTTCTATTTCTGCTTCATCCAAAGCAGGCACACAGCCTGGTGTGCAGTGCACACACCCCTGACTACTAATTCTATGTGAGCTTCATTGAAATGAATGGAAGGTGCAGTGAAACAAGTGCAATGACTATTTGATGAGGTATGGCTTTCGCCATGCCCTTCTTTCCCTTGTCTTATTTACTGCCTCCTCTGACCTTCCTTTCAGACTGCAGCCAAACTCTTCCCCCTACAGAGTAAGCAAGCTCACAGATACTTACATCACCCCAGATATTTCCCCGTGATTGGATCTAAGGGAAGTATTGCTGTACTTGGTATACTGTAATTCCCAATAATGAGTGACTGTGACCCCATTTCCTGTATGCATATTTCATAATTCCCAAGAGATCCAGTTCCCTATTGTG
This sequence comes from Rhineura floridana, assembly GCF_030035675.1. NCBI lineage: Eukaryota > Metazoa > Chordata > Lepidosauria > Squamata > Rhineuridae > Rhineura > Rhineura floridana. Next base: position 83,168,588 of record NC_084483.1, on the reverse strand, counting down.
TTCCATGTTAATGGGAGAAAGTACTTTTGACATTGATATCAACTTGGAACGATTACAGCAGCCTCTCTGGCTTAACAGATTCTGATTTAATGTTTTCAGTCTGGAGGGAAACAGATGAAAAGAGTCCAGTGAACATGAAAGAAAGATTGCTCAATGTCTGCTGCTGCTCTTCTCCTTCAGACATTGACTTGTTTACACAGTAGCTTTATAGGCTTGTCTGGCTGCGTGAATAACTATGGTTAAAACAGAGCCAAGGGTCTTTCCAGATGATAATTTTCTTGCACAGTAAATGCATAGATATTGCTCACATGCCATCACTCCAGGTAGCACTTCTGCTGCAATTCACCCTGAATCTCAAAAGGGGAAAAATTTGCTGTTGACGAAATGATTCCCATCCTTCAGGCAAGTGCTCTCATTATCATAGTTACTAGCGCTGTTTCCTGAGAATACCCTCCATGAAAAACACCCCTTAAAAACTGAAATGTGTTGAGGGGTGTTTGGTAGAGGAAGGGCTATGCACAGAGGCAAAAATGCTTATTCATTCAGACTGAGTTCAGAGAATATTGCCCTCACTCTGCTTTGGTTTTGTGATGTCACAATATAGCCAAATTTAATTGGTTATATTGTATTGTGAAATAATCATTCTAGCTATGTGTTCCTTTCTTGCATAAGATCGAGCCCTCTGGGAGAATGCTGTTACAAAAGTAGTGACAAAGTGCTGAGAAAAGCACTGAATTAGAATTAGTCCATGTGAAAAGGTAAACTTTCCAGGGACTTTTGGAGGATATTTTGGGATCTACAAAACCCCAATTTTGCACTGAAAAGGTTCATGTCTGTTACATCCCTAATCATTATTAATGTGGTCAGCGTGTAGTGGTTGCCCAAATGTTGAAGACATAACTCCCATCTTTACTGCCTATACAATTTTGTAGCCATTTGTAGGGCTTTGGATGTGAGCTGCTGTTCCAAGTATACAGCTCTCTCACACCAGACTTGGGTTGCTTCCATGCTAGAGCCCTTGGTGTTGCTGTATTATTATTTCTCTGAAATTAACTGGAAACAGAATTTAAAGTGGAAGCTCCTCAAAGTACTTAATGTAGAACTTTATCATCTGGGAATGTCCTTACCCACTGGCCTCTATATTTTTACACAGAACAAAAAGGTCCCTTTCAATGGTAACTGAAAGCTTCCCATTTGCAGGCACATCTTGGTGTATTTCCTTTGATCCAGTCGTTAGCCTCTGATTTGCCCCTTGGTAGTTACCCTGAATTTTCATGCTGTCAGTTTCTGTTCCTGCCGGGGGGCACTTTAATTATTCTTAGTCCCCTCCTTTCTCTGTGCATTGTGGCCTCTCTCCTACAAAATCCCTCTGCACAGCAACTAGGCTCAAAAACAGTCTTCCATTGAGCCAATGTTTTCAAGCCTAATTGCCACATGGGGGTCCATTTTCAGGGGACGTCACAGCTGGAGGGAGAAGGTCTAAACCCTCCCTGAGAGTTGTGACCCCTCCACCAAAAATCCTGCCTCCCCCATGTAGCAATTAAGCTGAGTCTATCGCTTCACAATGTCTGGGTGTGCATGTGTGTAATCTTTGTGGAGATTGCAAATGGGAAAGGAAGACCAGTTTTCATTATCCTCTTTTCTGAGGAGAAGGATGATTCTAGGCATGGGATTTTTATTTGTGTTGTTATTATTATATTTGTATTCCATAGCTGATATCCTCCAAGGAGCTCAAGTAGAATACATGGTTCTTCCCCTTCCCAAATTATCCTCCTAACAGCTCTGTAGGTTCACCCAGTGATCTTTATGGCTGAATAGGGATTTAAACCCTGGTCTCCCAGGCTCTAGTCCAGCACTCTAACCAGTACACCACACTGGTTCTATTTGCATACCATCCAGTTTTCACATTCCCCCCCATGTGCCTGACTGCATGCAGGGAATTGCCAGCTTCTTCCACAGGTAGATCACCCCTTAGTCCATAAGCATGGCAGAAGACGTATAGCTACATTTGGGCTTAATGTACCATAGTTAAAGTGTTGCTTTCAAAAGAAAATGAGAAGACGCAGGTGATATTTGGCAGACATTTAATTGTAGAGCAAAGGTTGGAGTTAACCATGCAAGGGAAGTCAAGTGATGCTCTGTTAGTAAGCGGCTCCTCCAGTTTTTGCCTGAAGGTAACAATGCAGTCACTGTTACTAATAAACCTAATTACTCCTACTACAAGAGAAATTAGTCAGGGGGAAAGATCCAGCATGTGTAGACAGGATGATTAGCTGTTGGTTTCACTTTTGCAAAGAATTTTCGTTCTGGCTGAAAAGGCCCTATTGAATTGCAAGGCAACAGCTTTGCAACTAGCAATGCAGAGGTGCGGTTAAAATGCGGCCCCTCTAGTTTCAAGCACTGTATTTGTCCTGTTATGATGCTGACACCCCACACAAAGGTTCATACGAACATTTTCCAGTGCTCTCTTTTGTACACTAGATTCCCTGGGACTTTCACCCCAGGAGTTTTAGACTATAATCCTGTATCGTAGATCTGAAGATTGGAAAGGGCTGTCCAGGCCAAGTCCAGTTTAAAGATAAAGGAAGATAAGAAAGGGGAGCAGGGGTCTTGCAGTTGCTGATCAACAGCTAGTACCTGGGCAGCAGACTGAGCAAGACACACAGGTGACCTGGTTACAGTTTTTCCCACTATAGTTAAAATGTATTTATATTTAAATTATAGTCGGTATTTCTATATATAATCTATGCATATAAATTAACACATGCTACTTTTATGTGCATCTGTGCCATCTTTTGTCTTTCTTTTGTGATATATTTCCTCAATTTTTGTTGATGCTTAGGTAACCATCTCACAGCTCAAGGCTGCTAGCCATGTCTACTCATTTCTATTGGGTTCAGTGGGACTTACTTCCAGGTAAGCATATATTGAATAGCAGCCTTAGTTTCCGAGAAAGAGCAAATGCCTGCACTTTAGAATTAATCCACTCCTTCCCCTGCCCCCCACCCCAATGATGCTTCTAGGTGAAATAAGAATTTTTATTGATGTTAGCAATGGTGTATCAGGAATCTGGGGGTAATGTCTACTTCAGATCAACAAATGAGGTCCGTAATAGCGTGACTGATGTTAGAAAGACAAATATGAAAATTGTTGTGGTGAACTCATCTCTTGATTATTTGACCTACAATCCTATCGCAGTCACTTGGGAAGTAAACTCCACTGAATATAGTGAGACTGACTTAGTTATCAGTCAGCAGGCATAGGATTGAATTTAGCACATGCTAAGATATTGTTTGGAATTTTAATTTACGTAAGCAGCAAAAAAAGAAAAAAGGAAAGAAAAAAATGACAACCTTAGGTTGTTTAAAGATATTGATTTGTACAACACTGCAATTCTTTTTAACAACCTTTTTTTTAAAAGGGCATAATCAAAACTTGTCCCTTAGACATATCTAATAAACTATGTATCCTCTTCTGTGAAATGTCTCTGGGTTGATCTAGGTGAGGCTTAATTTTTTTTATAAATATATGACATGTTTATGCACATTTGGTTGAGATAAATTTCTGCCCAAGTCAGGTTCAACTAGTTTTGCACAATTTGTTCCAGTCTCGAGTACCAGAACAATGTTTTTCCTCCACGGCTCAGTGAATCCATAGGATAGAATTTAAGTGCGCCCAGAAATGGTGTTGCTTTGCAAGACTGTTGTCATTCCATACTCACTTTGCACAATCTAGTTTGCACATCCATATATCAAGGTTGTAGAGGCTCATTTTCTCTATGTCCCAACTGTATGCAATTTATAGAGGAATTCACAAACCCTTGCCGCACCTTGATGACAGAGTGGCGGCAATTTCTTTAATTTACAGATAGCATTCAGTCATGTGGCAATGGCAGCAGCAACAGCACTGGCTGAAACTGGAGGCTGCATTAAGCTTACTCATCCCAGGGTAAAAGTATTGTAGATTTGCATACAGTAAAATCTGGTCTTGTGATTGAAATACTTGTTACACAACTTCCTGGAAGATCGAGCGCTCTTGGATGTCAGATTGGCAACCTGCTTCTGATCTTTAGGAAATCCTCTCAAGTTCTAAGTAACTAGTGTGGGAACAAGGTTCTTAGTGCAGAATGCATTTCCAGTTGGAACTAGACACAGGTCACCAAAGGGTGGCACCAGGAGAGAAGGAACTGCTTTCCTCAGGACTGTGCAAAAGCCATGCATTTTCAGATCCAACCTTTTAATCTCATATACAACAATGCAGGGCTGGGAAACCTTAGGCTGGGGCCCAAAGGTGGCCCTCCAGGCCTCTCTATCTGGCTCTAAGAACTCTCCTCAGGCCACACTTCTCACGGGCCCTGCTTTCCACCCCAGGTGGTGTAACCTGGCTAGAATGTGTCCTTGAACTTTGGCGATGCCTCTGGATGGAGGATAGGGTGGGGGGCGTGTGATGGTGTGAGTAGAAATTAACTTTCTGTACACAGGTAAATTTTCTATCTTTTGCTCTACCTTGGCCTCTGGCCCTGCCCACCATTGGCATGAGGCCCTCAGAAGGTTGCCCAGAAGGGAGTGTGACCCTCGGGCTGAAGAAGGTTGTGTGCCCCTGCTCAATAATGTATCTAGAGTAGAATAAGCAGAATTAATGCAGAGTGCAAAGTGAAGGCATGAAAAGAGTTGTATACTGGGCTGCCAATAGGCTAACTTATAGTCACATTTTTAGCAGTGCTCGTGAATAAAAGACAATTTGGAAGAAATGAGCCTCCTGGGTTTTACCCAGTTAGTTATCCATTGGGGATAGACGTCCTACTTTTATACCATAGGCGACATTTTGAGGGATATATTAGATATATATGTCACATCCAGCCACTTGTTTGGAAAGCCATCTTGTAAATGCTACCGCAAAAAAGAGGGTGCCTCAGATGGTATATAACAATAGCTTACAACAACAAAATGAACAGGGCAAGTATTCTTTAAAAAAATAATCTTTAACCTATGATTGGTTTAGGAACTTATTGTGAATTGCTTTTCCTGTGGCACAGCAGAAGCTATGGCTTTTTATCCCTTCTAACTCTGCGGGCCTACACTACAGAGTTGGTAAGAGCGTTTCATCTAAGGCCTAACAGTACATTACGTTAAATGCGTTATTGCACTTAATTTGACTTGCTTAAAAAACAAAAGCAGCCACTCTGGGGGATCCCATTGGGATCAGGACTGCAGCAGATCCTCCTCCACCTCATGGTCCCAATGACCCCATCCTCAGAAGCTGCTTTACCTCAGGGAAGGAAGCTCTCAGTGCAATTAACTTTTGGGGAGTGGATTTTCATCAGGACTGTGCAGGTTAAACCCCTTGATCCTGAGCAAGCCACGTTAAATGCAACAACACGCTTAATATAATTTGCAGTTTGGCTACTCATGTGTAAGAAAGGATACCCCAAGAAGATTTTGCTTGACTTGCACCTTGTTGGAGCAAGAAAGTATTTGGTTCTCTTTGTTTACAACATGCCCAAGATCTCTGTCACTGCCTTCCTTCTGATATTTTGCAATTATGCCTATGACTATGCCTTATTGAACCTAATAATAGACATTCTGGAAATTACCTGCACTTATAGTGAAACCCATGAGGTGATTACTCTAGCACAATAGTGGTTGCTGTAAATATCCACACCCTTCTCTACCTGCATACAAATGTATTATTAAAGATGAAAACAATCTACCTCATGCTAATTATCTACCCTCAGAATGGGCTAGGCTACTGACCACAATCTGAGTCACTGGAATGAATGAAAGTGTTTTTTTGTTTTGTTTTGTTTTTTTGTTGTCCTTTGAAAATCCATAACGACACATTGCATCAGGAGAAGAGTAAAACACACTGTACTGCCCAGAGGTCTCCTCGCATCTGCATCATACATCAGAGCAGGTTTGGCAAACCGGCCTGTCAGTTTGTAACCAAAGGTTTTCTTTCAAGTTAGCCAGCTAGTTTCCATTTAGGAAGGCTGAATGAAAACTGAATCACTGGCTAAGGAGGAATTGGAGGGCATAAAAAGAACCTTGCCAGATCTGAACAACGCTGTATCTATATACCCTTAGTGTGTGTAAAAGCAGCCAACCAGATCACCCAGGAAGCTCACAAGCATGGTAAAATGGCAACACTTCCTGTTCTTTGTCGCCATCATCTGGTACTCAGAGGTATACTGCCTCTGAGTATGCACCAGTGGTTAGAAGCTATTAAGAGATCCAATGTGTGGCAGCTGCGAAAAATTCTGTTAGGGATCACTAGGAAAGAGTTCCAAATTAAAACTGCTAATATTGTAATGCCTTGATACAAATCCATGGTGCAAGCACACCTGGAATACTGTGTACAGTTCTGGTCACCACATCTCAAAAAGGATATTTTAGAGCTTGAGAAGGTACAGAAAGAGGCAGTCGAAATGATTGAGGGGCTGGAGCAGCCCCCCTGTGAGAAATGGTTGTAACAGTTTAGGAAAAAGGTGAGCAAGGGGGTGTATAAAATTATGGATAGAGAGAAGGTTTTCTCCTTTTTTTATATAATATTATAGTCTGGGGTCATCCAGTGAAGCTGAATGGTAGGAAATTCAGGAGAACAAAAAGATGTATTTTTTCACATAGTGCATAGTTAGTTAAAATTATTAAGTTCACGATCATGGCCACCAACGCAGACTGGCTTTAAAACAAAGTAATGAACGATAATGTTATTCATGGCTACTAGTCATGATGGCTATATACTGCTTCCAGAGTCAGAGGCCATATGCTTGTGAATATCAGTTGCCATGGAATGACAGGAGGAGAGGGCTTGTTAGATTCCTGTAGGCATCTGTTTAGTCACTATGGGGAAGAAGAGGTTGGTCTAGATAGGCCTATGGTCTGATCCAGCAGGACTCTGCTGTGTTAACCATCTAAAGATATTTCTCTCTGTAAATGCCTTATCTGTAGGAAAAAATAGCCCCATAAGAGGAGGTGTGTTTGTGTGTGTGTGAGTGTGTGTGTGTATATATAAAATAAAAAATGAGGTCAGAATTGTAAAAAAGCAAAACAGATTTAAAAAAGCAAATATATGATTAGTGAAAAGGAGATGAAGGATGCAACAAGAGGAAGCAACTTGAAAAATCTTTTTTTTTTTCATTTGTGTTGCCCTACTCTTCTCCACATCCTGCTTGACGGTATTTAGGATGCATTAAATACATTTGTATTCCTTCTGGCTTATAATGGTGCCTGATGTTTATTGTGCTGCTATTAATTAATCTCACACTTGCTGCTTCAACACTGTTGTTTTTTAAACTTTTGGTGCAATTTTATTATGTTTCTTGTTTTTAATATGTCCTTGGCTGCCTCAGGTTTCTTTGGCTGAGAGACAGGGATCAAATAAAATTGGCACATCCTTTTCGAGCTACTAATTTTTATTTTAGTGCCACACCCTTCTTTATATTGGGTCAGAGCAGGGTCGCCAACAGATGTGTAGAAAGAGCCCGTTTTGGGGGTAGGACAGAGCCAGCAGGGTGCCCAGACTCTTAGCTTTCTTTTTTTAAAATAAGTTTCTAAGTAGTTGAGAACAAAACTTAGACACAAAATGTGCAATTCTGTCAAATGAGCTCGCCTGCTGTTTCAAGTCCCCTCTCCCTTAGTTTTAGACAATGAGTGAAGTCAGAGCTGTGACCGAATCAGCCAGAAATCAAAAGCTGCTGCTGTTTTCTTCTTTCTGGCTAGCATCTATCTCCTTCCCATCTCCGTTTGAAATCAGGTACCCCTTCTGAGGTATTTTCTGCAGATTCTATTACACAGTAAATGTGGGTGGGTGTTAAACAATCCCCCCAATGCTTGTTGTTGTTCAAAGATGTTCAGAAAAGGGCAACCAAAGTGATAAAGGGGATGGAGCATCTTCCCTACAAGGAAAGGTTGCAGCATTTGGGGCTTTTTAGGTTAAACAAAAGGTAAGTAAGAGGCAACATGACAGAAGTGTTTAAAATTATGCATAGCATGGAGAAAGTGGGTAGGAAATGTTTTTTCTCCCCCTCTCATAACTAAGAATGGAAGGATCTGTCAATCTTGGCTCTCTTGTTGCTCATTTTTCTAATGTTAAATATGATTCTCCACATTTCTGCAGCAACTTGAATTTTTTTTAAAAAAGAAACTTCATGAAAATTCTTCAGCATTTTAGTGCTAATTTTTTCCTAATACAGTTTTGTATGCACTTTGGACTAATATGCACATTTTTGCAAGCAATTTCTCCTAATATAATCCATTTTTGTATGTTATCTTCACCAATATAGTCATTTTGTGCACACTTTCCACTAATATATGCATTGCTGGAGAAATGCATCGCAAAATTCAGATAAGTGCAAATTTCAAAGGATGGCTGTGTTTCAGTTCTCATATTGTTTCAGAAAGTGCAAATTTTATAGATTTGGCTTTAAATGCAAACAATCGAATTTCTCTCCCATCCCTACTCATAACACTAGAATTCATTGACCTTCAATGAAGGTCAATGTTGGAAGATTCAGGACAGACTCTTCACGTAGCGCATAGTTAAACTATGGAATGAGCTCCCACAGGGGGCAGTGATGGCCACCAATTAGATGATTTTAAAAGATTAGACAAATTCATGGGGCATAAGTCTATCTGTGGCCATGATGGCTATGTTCTGCCTCCACCATCGAAGGCAGTAAGCTTCTGAATACCAGTTCCTGGAAACCTGAGAAGGTGAGGGTGCTCTTTGTACTCAGGTCCTGCTTGCGGGCTCCCCAAGGGCATCTGGTTGGCCACTGTGAGAACAGGATGCTGAACTAGATGGGCCATTGGCCTGATCCAGCAGGCTCTTCTTATGTTCTTAAAGAGTTCAAGGTGGTGTACATAGTTCTCCCCCTTTCCATTTTATCCTCACAACAAGCCTGTGAGGTAGGTTAGGCTAAGATATAGTCATTGGCCCAAGGACACCAAGTGAGCTTCAGGGCTGAGTGGGGATTTCAAATAATGTTTGCTCAAAAATGAAAAAAAAACTTGCTCTAGTTATTATGACGTATTAATACATAACTACAACAAATGAATACAGTGCTTGCTTTTTAACTATGTAAATCTTGATTTTATCTAAGCATAAGCATCTGAAAATAATTGCTACAAATCTTAAGTCGCTTTTGAGCCTCTCCATCTAAAATACCATGCCCACTTTTGCTTTGAATGTACCACTGCCAACCTAAGATCAGCAGATGAAAGACCTGCAGTAATATAATTCATTTACAGCTCATGAAACTTGAGTTCTTTGCATGGATTAATGCTGGCACTGAAGGAGAGCAGAGCTCTCATGCCTTTAATAGCTATGTGACAGGCAGATGTTAAACAGAGTATGCCTTTTCTTGTGTGGAACTGCAGATATGGGGAAAGCTCACCTGTGGATATTCTGTCTGTTGGGCATCTTGTTACTTGTTTGTGACCCCTAATTTATGTTTGGGTGCTCCTCCCCCACCTGCAAAGGGAGGGCACAAATTTGCATATTACATAAAGTATATGCAAATTTGTATCACCTTTGTATCGCCCCTGCAGCAGGGGGCCCAATCCACATACAGTATACCAGGCTCAGAAAATCCTGTTGGCACTGCTGCGTTAGAGCATTGGTACATCTAGCCCAGTATTATCTACTCTCGACTGGCAACAGTTTTTTCCAACCCTACTGTCACCAAGATCTTTTTTAAATGTAGTGGATACATGTAGTTTTTCCCAATCTGGAATTGTTTGTGCTCATCCTCAGTATGCTGCTTTCAATCTAGATTGATTCTACATCCTGCTGTCCACAAGTGAGAGTGTGGTTCCTTGATACATACTTTAAACCCTCCTCTTGATTAGGTTATCCATGCCTTTTCCTCCCTCCACATGAATGAACAAGGATGTGGTGATTGTGATCTTAGTAAACATCCACCCACAACATTATTAGGCAGGTGTAGATACACTCCCCACAGCTGGGACTGCCTACATCTGTTTTCACCTGTTTTCAAATGGACACACTGAAAGGTAATGCAGAATCAATCCGCAATAAGCTTTTTTTTGAGTGAAACTAGTTTCTCAAGTGCTTTTCAGGGACAAAAAATATGCAAAAGATCTAGATCAGGGCTGGGGAACTGTTTTGGCTCCACGGGACAGATCTTTTCCGGATTTGCCTCATGGACCAAGTTTGACAGGTGGATGACTCTGCCCAGCTGTCAATCACATGCCATCATTATGACATAACATGATTGACAGGTGCGTGCAGTCACCCACCTGTCAAAATCCCTTGCGCTTCCCTTTTAAGTCTCTGCAGTTGGGGACTTAAAGGGGGAGATTTGCAAAAGAGAACAGATCACACTGCCTTTTGATTCCTGAAGTTTCTCAATTTTTAAATTGCCAAGACCTCTTAGGCCTGCAAAAATCTGGATGGTCCAAGACAGGACACAGGAGAGAAGGAAAATGAACAATTTCTCACACCATCTCCTCCACACCTTAAGGGTCAACAATAAGAATGGGTTGCCAACAGAATTGAGATCTGAAGGTATAAGGAACCAAATGGCAAAGCTTGACACCATGGAAAGGGTCTGTTACACTCCATTGAAACCCAATACACTGATTCCATGTTGTTAAATATCAGGAGCAACTGACAGGCTTCCCAATAAAGTCACAAATTAGGAATATGTAAATCACCATCTCTAGATTTTCTATATATCACTTGTCCTCCGAGATGCGCTCGCTTCCCTTGTGACAAAAATCTACCAGAGATTTTTCCCATTGCTGCAGTGAAGACAATGGAATCTCCACTGGAAGAGTTTGAAACTAGAACAGCAATTTTGGAAGAATCGTCACCTTCACTGCAGTAATATGTCCCAACCACAATAAGCTTAATATCCTCTCTTAGTGTAGAGAGTGCTCTTTGGAGTAGTTTGTGTGTGTGAGCTATTTCAAAGGGTGCTTTTGTGCAGTGCTTTAATCCTTGCTCATCCCTGCTAGGAACAGGATCACACAACCAATGCAGTATTAAATCCAGTCCTCCTGCTCATCAGCTGACGTGACTAGTAAAAAAAAACAAGCACTCAGTCGCCGTTGATTCTGGAATAAAATTGTGTGTAGGTGGCTGCAATCCTAAATGCACATTATGCTATTGAACACAGGAGGACTCACTCCTAAGTAAACCCTCATAGGATTGCAGTACAAATCTGGAACCTTCTGTATGCAAAGCATGTGCTCCTGCCCTGAGTTATGACCCTTCCCCTGATTACTTAACATTTAACACCTCAAAACCAAATTTGTGCACTGACTCTACTGATGAGCTGTGTATGTGTGGTGAAGTGAAACTTCTGTCTGTGGTGCTTGATCTGTGACGGTGTCTTTACTCACAGGCAAGCTGCTACTTGATGTAACAGTCATCAAATGATGAACATACATGTGTGAGCCTGCCCTAAATCTCTCCTTTATGCTGCTAACAGAATGCTAGAATCTCAAACTGTTCTGTGCTTGTTTTAGTTTCGGTTTAGCAAACTACACGTGTAACCTCATTGAATGTGTGGGACCTCATTGACTGTTAGGCACCAAGTTATTACATGCATGTTTAGGTAACTTTATAAACCCGTGGGCTTTAGATTCATAAAACAAATAACATGTTTTTTGAGGTATATAGGTATGTAGCTTATCAATGGAAGGTTGTGCCAGTCATGACAGGCAATGTGAACAATTTTCCACCATCCCATCAAAGCCATCAAATTAGTGATGCCAAGTTTTAGCAAAAAACAAAGAATAAAGAGGGAGTATTCTTCCTTCTGCTGCATTTTTTGAAGAACCTGTTTAATTTTTTTTTGTTGAAACCTGACTCTGACTTTACTCAGGACACACAAAAAAAACAATTCATTTCCTGGCTACATTCTGTGGATCGCATATAGAGACACTCCAACTTGAGCTTGATTTAGGGTCTTCTCCTTGTGTACAATGAATGAACTCCAGGTGATGCAAGCTGTAGTCCAACAACAGCAGGAGGGCACACTGTTGCCTAGCCCTGACTGGCAGTAGCTCTCTAGGATTTCAGACAGGGGTCTCTCCCAGCCCTGCCTGGAGATGCTAGGGATCGAACTTAGGACCTTCTGGGAGTTGGGACCTATGTTTTACCACTGACCTACAGTCCTTCCTTCTCAGTCTGCACGTTGAAGCTCATTCTGCAATGCTGGTACACGTATACAAGGCATGCATGCTAGCAGAGCTTAACATGATGGAAATCCTGAAAAGGCAAGTTAGCCAATCATATGAAGCCTCACTGATATGTATATTCATTTTATTCATTTAAAACATTTATATAGTGCTTAATATGGAGCTATTAAGCTATTAATTTGCATTTCTATGTGGTGTACATAAAAACAAGCCATACATAAAATAAATCAAACAAGCCACAATAAAATACTCATAAAACCAAATATATAGATATGCATGAGCATATGTTGCAGGGATGAGACTGCTGGGACCATCAAGGGGCAAGCATTTCCATCTGCCTTGCCCCCCACCCCTGCTCTTAGTGACATTTTTCTGGGGACTGCCCTTTACCAGGAAGATGAATGCTTATGGTTTGCTGCTCCTGCTTTTTTTAGAGATGTTAGGACTTTATTAGTTTGATTTTTTTTGGTAAATTCTATTGTTTTTATTTGCATTTTGTATTTGTATTTTTATTTGTGTGTAAGCCGCCTTGGGGGCCTATTTGGCCGAAAGGCGGCCTAGAAATAAAACGTAACATAACATGACATAACATGTTGCATACATGCATTTCAGTGTGTGGACAGCAGGGAGTTGAGTAAAATACACTCACTATCTGCACATTCATTGTGCAAATGAAAATGAGTCCTAACAACTGAACAAGGCTGAAGACTAACAGAAAACTACAGTGCTGCCTATGAAAATATTTCCTTGCAACTACCCTTTTCTGGATTGTTCTGTGAATCTTTACATTAGCTGACACAGCTGAGATGCTTGAAGCTGTTGCTTTTCCTTATTACTCAGTCTGTGTACATGCCAGAGATTCACACATGTGCAACATAACAGCAATTGAACATATGACTCCAGATGGTTACTGCAAACCTACAGTAAACATCTGTAGAAGGCAACACTGCAGAAAAGGGCAGTAAGGTCCTCATTATCAATGAATACCACACAAATGGTGAAAGTTGCCTTTTATTTGCCTGTGATATAGAGACATAATGTATTGCAAACATATGTCACACATAAGAAAAGGACAGGGTGCTTAGGAGATCATGGAAAAGAAACACAAGACATCTGTTTCTCTTCATAAACAAAAATGGTACAAAACTGAATTTCCCATGGTGTTTCTGAACAGATTCTGTAACAGTGATGCACATGGTGCAATCAACCATTGTTAGGAATTTGCAAAAAAGGCAAATGCTGTTTTAGGCTGCATTAACAGAAGTATAATTTCCAAATCACGTGAAATACTAGTTCCTGTCTATTTGGCACTGGTTAGGCCTCATCTTGAGTACTGCATCCAGTTCTGGACACAGCACTTTAAGAAGGATGCCGACAAACTGGAAGGAGTTCAGAGGAAGGCAAAAAAGAGGATCAGGGGACTGGAAACAAAGCCCTGTGAGGAAAGACTGAAAGAACTGGGCATGTTTAGCCTTGAGAAGAGAAGACTGAAGGGAAATATGATAGCACTCTCCAAGTCCTTGAAAGGTTGTCATATAGAGGAGGGCCGGGATCTCTTCTTGATCATCCCAGAGTGCAGGACATGGAATAATGGGCTCAAGTTGCAGAAAGCCAGATTTTGACTGGACATCAGGAAAAACTTCCTGTTAGAGCAGTATGACAATGGAACCAATTATCTAGGAAGGTGGTGGGCTCTCCAACACTGGAGACATTGAAGAGGCAGCTGGACAGCCACCTGTTGGGTATGCTTTAATTTGGATGCCTGCATTGAGCAGGGGGTTGGACTCAATGGCCTTATAAGCCCCTTCCAACTCTACTATTCTATGGTTGTATGATTCCCCCAACTGAACTGGCTGGCTAATCTGTGGTGCAGGCTTATGTTGCCCTATGACCTATATGGCAGCATTCAGGAAAAGAAAAGTAGTGATTTCTACATGTCCTCTGTGTTGCAATGGATATCATGCCAATTACCATTCTCATACAGGCAGAACATCCTGATTTCAAAAGAACTGGTAAGTACCTATTCCACCAGCACCAATTATTACCTGATTTGCTAGATTCTGCCAGATCCAGACCTACATAGAGACATGCATGACAGGAGAAAATGGGACAAAACCATACTGTCCAAGTCAAAACCTGACATCTGGCACAGCCCTTTCCCTACAATGAGCACTTTTTCTGGAATGAGGATGCCCTGGGTGTACGTGCTGAGACATTTTGCAATAAAATAATGTACTGAATGTCCAGTGCAATTCAGATTTTCCACATACAGGGACAGAATACAGGCTTAATTGGAAAAGAACCCATAACATATGAAATATAGGATAGTAGCAAGTATGTTATTTCACATACTAAAATGAGAAATACATTATCATCATCAGATTGTGGGACTGGCCAACATGAAGTGATTGTCTGGATACTCGGAATGATTCATTATACAAATTGTTGGAATAAGGGTCCAAAGCAAGAACAGTCCTACCATTAGGCATTGTAAGAAACCCCCAGTTGTTCCTCCTGAATCTCTCTCCCCACCAGCCTAGCCATGCCTCTCTGTTGCCAAATGGCTGCTCCTGCCCCCCCTCTGGCCCACTGCTATCCTGTCACCAGTGCTGAAGTAAGATCTCACTGCCAATCCAGTTGGCTTATGTATATGGCAAGGAGAGGAGGTGCCATCTTGTCCTTTGCCTCAGGTAGCAAAATGTCTTGGGCCAGTACTGGAAAGGAAAGGCAAAAAGGAAAGAAAGACTGAATGTCCTGGACAAGCCCTGCTTACTGGCATGGTGAGAGAAGAGGACCCCGTCTCTTAGAAGAGGAGGTACCTTAATTCAGTGATAGAGCAAGAGCTTTGCATGCAGAATGTTGCAAATTCAATCCTTGGTATCTCCAGCTGAAAGGATCAGATGGCAGGTGAGTCAGAGACCCTGGGGAGCTGCTGCCAGTCAAAGTAGGCAATCCTGGCCTAGATAGTCTGACTTGGTATAATGGTTCGGATATACCTTCTGTATTGATAGGACAGGGCAGCCAGATTTTCAGTTCAGATTCCTTCCTGGAAAATAGTCCTTTGCAACTCAGTAGTGGAATTCCAAACCTTATCATACCCTCTTCTCTCATTGTAGTTGAGTCTCTAGAAAGCTTGCTGCTCATTCATTTTTTGTTATCTGTAAAACTGATGCAAAACTGCAAGCAACATTAAAATAAAAGAAATAAAGCAGTGTGATTCCTGATGGGTGTAATCCCATGTATGTTTGCTTGGGGTCAGTTCTATTGAGCTCAGTGGGGCGTACTTCTGAGCAGACACACACAGGGTCAGGCTGAAAGTCCGCTTGGCTTAAACTTTCATGGGACTGGTTGCCATTTGCTGGGGAACAGAAATGGGGGAGGGCTGTAGCCTTCATGGCCTCCTTATGGGCTTCCTGGAAGCATCTAGTTGGCCACTGTTGGAAACAGGATGCAGGACCAGATAGGCCTTTGATTAGATCCAGAAGGGCACCAAGTTGTGGTGGCAATATTTGCATATGATGAGGAGTCAGATTAGGGGAAATTGCAATAGCCTGGCCATATTGTGCCATCACAAGCACAGTGTGAGTGACTGAGTAAGTGAGTGAGAGCCAATCTACACAAGATGACTGAGTGAGTGAGGAGGACCAATGTCTGCACTGTGCACAATGTGATGTACACTGAGATGTTAGCATTCTGGATCGTACCACTTCAGACTGTGGGTGGGATGGCATATGTGTGAATACTCCCCTGTGTAAAGAACTCTGCACCCATCATGGAAGCACGTTAGAGAAAAGGCTATGCTGAACCTTTTTCTCCAATGTGCTATGGATTATTACACACAGGCCATCTTTTTCCCATTTGGAAGCATTCGAAAATGCAGCCCTTTACCTGCTGACTGCAATGGCACAGTCCAGAATGCTGCCCCTTCAGTCCCCCCATTTCATTTCGTGTAAATCAGCTGAGGGGCATGGAAAGGAATAGAAATCAAAACAACCCACATAGATCAGGGTGAGTTTACAAGTCTGGTAATATAGTTGGGGTAGCAGGAAGCCCCTTCTTTCCTTGCTGCCTGCCTGGCTTCGCCATGAAGAACATGGGCTTTATTCATTTGCTGTGTCTGGAGCAGTCTGTGTGGCCTCACTTTGTGAGACCTCAACAAGCTAGACATAATTCACACAGAGAACACACAGATCACCCGCTGTCAAAGCATCTGTGAACTTTTTATCTGGGATACATTTAATACTTCTGAGTGTTTTGAAACTTTTTTTATGCTGTGTAGTACATGTGCATGTGACTGTGTGGTTACTGATATGGTAATATTTGTCTCAGTTGTGAGCTTTTACAAAATTTATTATTTAGGTAGTACAGGTACATACATATAAACAGCTAACATTATAGCTGTTGAGCAATCGATATGAAAAGCTAGTTAAGCATGCAGAGTATAGAACATGGTATATGTCTGTAAGTGTATAGCACATATGATTCTTGGGAAACTGGACAGCATAGCCCATCCAAAAACAGTTGCCATTAGCTTGTGTTTAAAGGATTTTTTCCCCTTCAGAACCCTCCAAACTCTCCATTGCCATGTATTGTATTCTGGATTTCCTCCTAATCTTTTTCACCTTGCCTTTTCAGCCATCCAGTGAAGCTGAATGTTGCAAGATTCAGGACAGGCAAATTCAGGATTCAGGACAGACAAAGCACATAGTGAAACTGTGGAATTTACTCTTGCAAGATGTGCTGGTAACTGCCAGCTTGGATGGTTTTAAACAGGGTTTAGACAAATTCATGGAAGATAGGCTATCAATGGCTCCTAACCATGATGGCTATGTATGACTTCTAGTGTCAGAGACAATGGCTGTGTACATACCAGAGTGACGGTCAATGCAGACGTAGGTTGTACAGATCCATTTTTCCATGTCCATTTGTTCACCCATGAGCACTTTCAACTGAACGTTGTCTCATTGCTTCCAGTCCATGCTAGTGAGCACTGCTTGATAGGATGTATTTGCACTATCTGTGGTTGTCTCCTTCCCTCAGTTAGTACTTGCCCACTCTTCCTGAGTTCTGGAAACCTGAAGTTCATTGTGATAATGTGCACAGGTAATAGCTTACCTGTGCCTGCAGCCAATTTCTTAAAAATACTTTTGAGATACAAGTTTTCTGATATACTAGAGTTGCACAAAAGTTTTTTTTAAAAGTGTGTCATTCTCAGCCACTCTAGTAGCCCATTGAGGACTGCCTCACCAATGGAAGTAGGGGCCATGGTCATAAATGACACCCAGCGAAATGTCACCATACACATCATTAAAAATCCCCTACCCACACCATGAACTTAAGTTGTGCAAAGTTGGGTAACATGCATTCTGTTGTTGTTGTTTTCCCCAGCTGCATTATCTGCAGATTGGCAAAATCTGAATTAAACAGATATAAAGTGCAGGCTGCTACCTGGATGAGGGCAACATCATGTGAAATACATTTAAAAAATGCAGTAGTGGATGGTGGCTCCAGTATCAGTGGGGCAGTGAATCCACACCGGGCTTTAGTCCAAACTTTAAAGGTGCTGTCCAAGGTTCTGAGCATTCTAAATAAATAATAAATAAATACCAGCTGCTGGAATTCACAAAATGGGAAGAGTTCTGATGTGATCAGGTCCCTTTTATAGGCTTCCATAGGCATCTGGGTGGCCACCTTGGGAAACAGGATTCTTATCTGGCTGAAGACTTTATTGACTCTTTTAAAAAAAATCAGTACTGAATAATTAATGTTACGTTGTAAGTAGTGGTGATTCCTTTTATTTACAAAAATTCTGCTGCCTAGAGATGTTGCTGACCAAGAACAGAGCTAGTGTGGCATAGTGGTTAGAGTGTTGGACTAGGATCTGGGAGACCAGGGTTCAAATCCCTGCTCAGCAATGAAGCTCACTGGGTGGCCTTGGGCTAGTCACTGTCTCTCAGTCTAACCTACCTTACAGGGTTGTTGTGAGGATAAAATCAGGAGGGGAGAACCATGAGCTCCTTGGAGAAAAGATGGGATATAAATGTAATAAATAAATAACTGTCTCTCCAGATAGAAAAGGGATTTAAGAAAAGAGCACACAAAAATGCATGAAAATTTGTACTTAAATGATTATTTTAAGTGTGTTTTTTCTTCTCAAAATATGCATTTTAAGGTGAATTTTGATACTTTTTGATAACTGTGTTGGTACATTCAGGGAGTACAAAGGTCACTGGATAACTAAGAGTTCTGATCTGCACATTAATCTGGAAGGTGCAGATCAGGTCAGTTTGTATCTGAATACTAAATCACTTAAGCATTCCTAAGAGCTGCTGGCACTATTCACAGCTAGCTTGCTGGCTCACGTCCACACAATACAGTCTTACCAAATACACTTTACAAAATGATCTTTGCCACCCTCTAGGGATGGAACTCCATGTGTGGTACAGTCCACATGTGTTGTGAATTCGCAACATGCAGACTTTACATCTGTGCTATGATGCAGATGCACAGCCACGAGAGCCATGCAATGCCTTAGTGCACAGACATGTGCTATGATAACAAACACATGTGCACTAACAGCAAGGACAACATTGGAGGATTTTTCCTCCCCTGGCTTTGCATCCTTTGCTCTGGCAATGGGCCAAGAGGATAAAATACTGCTCAGGCCTGTAAAATTCTGGGTGGGTGGCAACCCAAAAGACAAGGCAGAGAAATGTACAATGAGAATCTGGTGTGAAATGAATGAGGTATGGTTTCAGCAGAAATGTGTATGTGACATATTCAGATTCTATAAAGTGTCTAGGGGCTAAGGGTGCCTTCTTGTGTCACTTTAGTAGAGTGGGGGATACTGCACAATTTCCTGCATTGGGAATGTCAGAAGTTCTGCTCTAGGTCAGGGATGAGGAACCTGTGGCCAAAAGTCAGAGATGATGGCAGTTGGAGTCCAGCAACATCTGGAGGACCAGAGGGTACCCAGCCCTACTGTTGGTCTTCTCCATGCTGGGGTGCCCCTCCTGGAAACTTGGGCAACACTAGTGTGGATAGTTGTCACAGTTCCAGCTTCTCCAGAAGGAGATGCTACAGTAGCTCCTATGCCATGAAGATAGCCAGAGAAACAGTCCCATGGTAAGCATTGACATCACCTAGGCTTCTTGTTCTATGGGACTTTACTGTAAACAGGGCATTAAGTCCTACTCCCAAGGTTGGTTCAGGAATTTGTGACTTCTTGCCCGCCAGAAGTCTATCCCTCTGCCTACAGGATCTTGTGGGATTCCAGAACTAAGTGAGGGGCACATATACTTTCATTTCCAGCTGCAGGTAGGTATCTAGTTGGGCTGTCAGATAATACATTGCCCTCTCCTGCCACTTTATTGGCACTTATATCTGTTTTCAGGTCTATGCAAATTGTGACAAAGCAGTGGTAGGAGAGTGGACCATTAATAAAAAGGTGGGACACTGTCTGCACTGAAACCAACCAATTGGATCATAACTGTTTCATCACTTGCTATTAGGGGTAAGAATCTCAGGTTTGAGACCAAAGGTAGCCCTTTGGGCTGCTGTATCATGCCCTTGATATTCTGTCCAGGCCATGCCCTCACCAGTCCCAGCCCCCCTCCCAGGCCATCCTTTATCAGCCTTGCTCAAAACACTCCTAGACTTCTTTGCCTGGCTGGAATTTGTCTTTGAACTGTGACAATGCCTCTTCCTTGCCTGGGTGGGAATGGAGAGGTAGTTTTGGGCCTGTAGGAAGTCTGACTTTTATGTGCCTGGAATGTAGTTTACTGTTCAAAAGTAAGAGTCACATCGATTGCTCTATCCTTTTTTCCCTCTGCCCTATCCACCAGTGGCATGCGGCCTCTGGAAGATTTCTCATGAGGGAATATGATCCCCAGCATAAAGATTTCCCACAGCACCCATCTATGTAGTGCTGTCCACAGAAGCTGTTAAAGGTGAATAATGGCTTTAGGAGCAGAGCTCTTGCCATCTAGAGTCATTGTCTGCTCACTCCTATAACTTTATGATTCACTTTTCAAACAAAACAACTCATATTTTATTCAACTTGAATCTGGATCTTGACTGGATGGATTAATAGCATCACTTACGGAAATTCAGGATGTCAGATATGGTCTCTGTTCAGAATAACACATCTCAGGTGTCACCTTGATATGACAGATATAAGTCTAAGTCCTAATTCAAATCTTTCCAGTGGACAGAAAGGCCACTAAACAATGTCAGGCTCACCCATCAGGTCTTTCAGTAGCCGTAGATCCTGTTTATCATGAACGGTTGGCAGAGTGTGTGAGGACCTGGCAGGAACTCCTAAAGGCATTCCTCAGCAGTTCTGCTTCTTTCTGAAAATGAATATTTATAAGGGACTGTGGTGAGTACTTGTGTAGCATCTTCTGATGTTTTCAGAAGGATCAGAAGTTCTACCAGTAACAGGGTGCCTTTATATAGCTGCATCATCCACCTTTGCAATACTGCATTCAGTTCTGGTTACCTCCCTCCTCTCAAAAAAGGTATCTCAGCACTGGGAAAAGTATGCCAATAGACAATCAAAATGAATGAGGGACTGGAGTTTGAAACTTTCCATGTAGAAAAAAAAAGATAACTAAAGAGGTGCATAGTAGAAGCTTATAAAGTTATGCATGTTGTGGAGAAAGTAGAAAGAGAGACACTTTTCTTCCTCTGTCCTAATACAAAAAGTGGTGTTATCCAATGGAATTGGATCAGCAATAAGTTCAGAACAAAGTACTGTTTGACAAAATGTGTCATTTATTTTATGTAATTCACTGCCTTACAATGAGATGATAGTCACTATCTAAGATAGCTTTAAAAGGGTTAGACAAATTCTTGGAGTATAATAATAAAAGGCAATCAGCCATATTAGCTAAATCACGATAGCTAAGTCAGGTTTAGCAACATGGCTTCTAAATCAGGGATGAGAAATCTGATGCCCTCCAGGTATTGTCGGACTCCAACTCCCATCAGACCCAGCCAACATGGCCAATGATGAGGAACAATGTGAGCTGTTATCTAACAAAAGCTGGCGGGCCACACGTTACTCATCCTTGCTCTAAATACTAGATACTAGGACAGTCTTTGTAACCAGTGGAGACTAATTGCTCCAATGGCAGTGGCCAGCACCCTGGACAGCTCCTTGAAAGTTTGGGCTAAAACCTGGAGCAGATCCACTGTCCCACTGACATAAAAGCCACCAGCCTCCACTGATCGTAGCTTTTCCAGAGGCACACAGGTAGGCACAGTTGAAAACAAGATGTCAAAATAGCTAGTCCTTGGTCTGATCCAGCAGGGCTTTTCTTATGTTCCTATGATTGTTTACTCAATAAGGCTCATCAAGCCTTTGATAATAAAGCTCATGTTTACCAACTTACATTGATACTGAAGGGACTTAAGGTGTTACTTGTATTTGGACCATCCCCGTAGAGTTTTAAAATCAGGGCAATTATTTCAAGATCCTTGTTTAAAGCCAGCAGACCTTTGATTGTGAATGCAACTTTACCATGTTTGCTTTGATATCTCGAATGAAGGAACAAGGAATTAAGTAAGGGAAGGAGAAATGGATCTTTGGATGGAGGAGGAAGAGATTTGTCCAGAGGGTACTTCTCTCTGAAATAGGCCACAGGATTTCCTTTTTAGTAAAAACAAGAAAGAAACCCCTTTTAAAATGTTATGTCATCCTTATTTCAAAGGGCTTTAATTACAGGATAAAGAAGGTTTGTGAGCTTGAACTCTGGGAACATAAGAATAGTGAGTGAAGTTTTCAAAACCACAAGTTCCATGAGGTTCTTCCACCCCTACTCTGGAAACAACAAAAGATGGATGTATGATGAATGTCTGTTAAGGATAAGTGGTTTTTTTAAATGGTCATCTGCAACTTGTTATTCCATAATACATGCCATTAATAAACTGAATAGCCCCCAAATGTCTGCTTTGCTAAAAGTGCTATATTTCCTGCATCCGTTTCATCTCATCTTTGCATCAGTTTTGAACGCATTGTTCCAAAAACATATTACACAAGCCTCTAAATGGGTATTATCTGAAGGCTGATTCACATATGTATATTCATCACTCAGTACTTCATCATTGGGTGACCCACACTAGGTGTTTAGTATGGAACTGCCATCCTTCATTCACTCAATGTTTTGCATGGCATTCATACAACACTGCCCTCTATGATTGAATAATCTCTCATACTTTCCTTGTGATTCTTCAGTCTTTTCTCAAATGCAGAAAACCTGACTTTTTTTTTAGAAGGGTAGTGCAATCTCCACAGGTGTTGATGCCTTTACTGCTACTCTTACAACTTTTTTAAAGAGTGGGGTTTTGTTGTCAGACACTGAATTATCAGGAAAGTGAACCTATAACAGCTCAGCACACATTTATTATAACATTTGTAACGGGTTCCATTTTATGACCCCATTTTTGTTTTTTTATTCATACTTGAATTCATTGCTAAAATGCTTTTCTATCTATTTTTAAAATTAAAGATAGCTATATTATAACCCTATATTGCTATTTTAACAAAACAGTTTCCTGTTACCCCATTAACCAGACTGCTAAAATAACAATGACCAGAAAGTTTTTATTTTATTTTTAAATTAGCATTATTATTGTACAGAGCTGCAGCACGCTAGCACCATAACAAATTAATATTATAGCAGAATTCTGTACTAATAAAAGACTGATTTTAAAAAATTAGCAGGGATCATAAAATGACACCCACCTTAATGATTATATTGAATTTGTGCTGAGTTTCAAATGCCCCCATAGCATTAGTGTGGACAAGACATAGTGGGATGTATACACAGAAAGAATCTGTTGTCCTGATATCTTTGTATTTTACAACAGGGGAACAACGATTGGGTAACGCTAGCTGGCTGTCAGGAAGCACACTTGTTAAGTCTTGCCTGAGTGTGTGAAGGGCCTTCACGGAAAAGATCGTGTCTGAGATGGTGTGAAAATTCTGCCTGTGAAGTTTGCTATGTGACCTGTTGCATATGTGTAAATGACCACTTGGCGTAACTCTCATTAGCCTCATTCACTCAACACCATAGAACTCCTTTCTACCTCATGGATGGAGCCAATTGAATTGCTATTTCCCACCTGATTAGACCAGCACTGGGAGTAAAGACTCACTTGATTGGCTCCAGTCAGGTGATTGTAATATTCACACATGCACACTCTCTAGCAGTATCAGATTATACCATGGCGAAGGGCTTGCATGCCACTGTATGTATTTGTGAATAAAATAGGGTTGCCTTTTCTCTATTAAAACAGGAGTGGGAAAGCTTTTTTAGCTCAGTGGACCAGATTGTTGTCTCCCCAACCCCTTGGTCATGCTTAACAGGAGGGCAGAGCTATCTGTCTGCCAATCATCTGACATCAGGTGAACTTTTTTTGCCTCCAGGGGTCTTCAGAAGCCTATTTCGTTTAGTGCTTTGAAAGGAGCTTTGCAGGCACCACCAATCAGTTGATTGGCGATGCCCTGTTAACACCCTTTTCACTGATCTAGTTTTGTGGGGCAGGTGGGTGTAGCTTGGCCACAATGGCCTTGCAGGACAGATGGGGAGGCCTGGTGGGCCTAATTTCCCACCCCTGTATTAAAACAATGGCCCAGCCTAATCCTGTGTTTTTAATGCGGTTTCAGATGCAGAAAACTATGTGAAGGTGTAGCACACAGCTAAAAACTATCCAGACAGCTAGTATAATATAACTGTTAAGAGAAAGAGTTGTGAGCAAGAAAGTTATGGCAAAATAAGGACAGTGGTATATTTTTTGAACATTCACCCTTTTAAAAATGTGCACGTTTTTCATTTAGGCTTACACATATGAAACGTTGGGAGGCCAAATGCATCTAATTTGGTGGCAACTCCTTCCAAGTATCACTTGTATTGTTACAGTCACGGAGGTACATTGTGGAAGCATTTATAAGCTTCACAATGAAAAAAACACAATGTGATTTTATAAGGACAAAAGGGAAAAAAAGTCATACCAGAGCGCCAAATATGTGAAAAATAAAAGTAAAACAAAACTCCAAACCCCTCAAATAAAAAGAGTCAATCTCTTTTCAAAGAAAACTAATGGTTTCATGATGTGAGTAGTTATCTTCATTACTACAAGACAGATGGTTTCATAAATACAAGAGCCATGGTGGGGTAATATTTGTAAAAATTTAAGGCCAGAGAGCTTTCTAACCTTAGAACAACTAGAAATGCTAACTGATAATGAGAAGCAGATCTACAAACCAGGAATCTATGTAAACAGAGGCTGGTAAAAACAATGCTCAAGTTTACATTGTCAATTCAAAGAAAGTGATGTGCTCTTAAAAGCCATTGCTCTCAATGGCCAAGTTTCTGATTTCACTGCAGTTTTTAAGCAATACAGACGTTAATAATGACAGAAGGTCTAACCCTTTCATTTCAGACCTTAATGCTCCTAGCTGTCTTGGCCAGGCCAGAATTGACCACTGCTGTTGCATTAGCTTCAGATTACTCTCATCACATCCATGCTTCCTGCTCTTTCTAGTCAAGTAGCCTGTGGGACTAGCTGTCTGGTAATGGAGCCTCTAGAATGTTTTTTCCTTCTATAATTCCTTTGAGGGTTTCCGGGGAACCGAGTGTTCTCCCTCCTCAGGGACTTCTCTTTGATTTGGCATGGCTAAGAAGCAACTTCATTCTTACAAATGATCTCTCGTTCACTAAAACTAGACAAGATGGAGGGAGATCCATGACTGTAGCTTGTGTGTGCGCGTGCGTTTAGAAATTAGCAAACACAGCAATGGCAGTGGGCTGATTTGGATTGAGACCCAGCACTTGTGCCCTGCTCCCTTTTTTGTGGCTGAAAACAGTCCCCTGCCTCAGTTGCCATTTGTCTTGCAGGACACAACATCACAGCAGCAGTTTCAGGAGAGAGGGTTTCCATTAAAAAATGAACCTGAAAAAAAGAATGTAACTGTACCTTCCTCTGTGTTTCCATCCCATCCCTTCCCCCTTATGTTTACATTTGCTGTTTTTTTAAAAACAACAACAACAACCCTGTAGGAGATATGTGGTTTATAGATCTCCCACTTATTCACCTATTTGCATCTTTCATGTCCAGGCATTGGGAACTTCTTTCCTTTATGTTGGAACTCTCCATGATTGTGTCACTAGCATATACTCATTTGAATAATGTGACGCCTGATCCACAGCTTTAGTCAACTGAATGTCTATCTTCCAGCAATGGGTGCTATGCAGTTTCATTTAAGTCAGCAGTGGGAGACTTTTCTGAGCCCAAGGGCCACCTCCTCTTGTTGCCAACCCTCCGAGGGCCACAATGCCAGTGGTGAGTGGGGCAGTTGGCAGTGGGTGTTGCCACACACTTGCATACGTGCAAAAACATGCATGCAGACAGACAGACACACATACACACACATTTTAGGCTCTGGGATAAAGTGTGAAAATTCTTAACATTGTGACTACACATCAACTGGCAGTTCCTTATCAGTATACAGATTTCTATAATACTTTTGTGTATATGTATATGTCACCATTGCTCTTTTCTTCAACACCTTTTGTCATATAAAATGTTGCTGATGAGTCTTATGCTGATTCTAAACCAATGCAATACAGTAGCAGTCTGAAAGGGATAAGAATACAACAGAAAAGTTGCTGTAACGTTTGAAAACATGTAATAATACTAATATTAATGATGTTTAAAGTGCCAGTAGGAACTAATACCCATGGCCAGCACAAGATGTGAACTATCTGAGGCAAAGAAGACCAGCTGCCACTTCTTCGTGTGCTCTGACCCTTACAGTCA
Organism: Rhineura floridana; assembly: GCF_030035675.1. NCBI lineage: Eukaryota > Metazoa > Chordata > Lepidosauria > Squamata > Rhineuridae > Rhineura > Rhineura floridana. Next base: position 83,142,597 of record NC_084483.1, on the reverse strand, counting down.
CCTCCTCTTCCTCCCTCCCCTTCTTCTGTCATGGCCTCCTCCATCTTCCCCCTCTGCCAGCTATCTTTTGGGCTATCTCGTGTTGAGGATCGTAGGGTCAGTGGCACCGGAGGTGGTTGCATTAGTCACTAGCTGGCCGGCCAGCCAGCAAAATGGTGGCAGGAAGCTCTGTAGATAGCAGGCAGTGTTGGGTGGGCTGGGAGGTGGCACCAGCCCACCACCCTTGTCCATCCACTGCTTGAAGAAGAGAGTTGACCTTGCCTAATGGGGAGACCAGCCCTGCTATCATCTCATTGAAAATAGCAGGTGCAAGGTGGCCAGCTTTCCAGCCAGGGACCTGGTAGGGGACCAAGGGTTAAAGCCTCTGCATGCCATGGTCTTGATGTGTCTCTACCCAACCCCATACTTATTTGTTTCAAAAAATCCCATGCAAAACCAAACAATGTGAATGAAGTCACATCTAGCCTGGCCCAAAATAAATGGGAAGAGGTTACGGAAAGAAAATGTGAGTGAAAAACTTGAAATAAATCATTTGCATGTGGACTAGACAATGTGCAAGTTGCACTGAATAGGGCTAGCAGCAGGGTAATGCTAATTGGCCATTAGGCAGAAAATTGCTTTTTAAACCTTCTGTTGACTTGATGCACCTTTAACATCACATATCAGCCAATAGTTTGTAACTGTGACCGTAGCCCAAAGATCTGTTAGGCTGTCATGCCCTCATGAAATTCCATTCCATTCGCTTCAGTTATAAAGGGAAATATTTGTATGCGTGGATCTTTCAAATTGTGCACCTGGAACATTCCCCAGTATGAAGAGCACACAAAAACCTGTCTTCCTGTGCAGCAGAGCGCCATATGTGCTTTGGGACTGCTGAACCAATGTTTTTATGTTTTACTGCAGTAGCCTGCTTACCAGCAATAGCCTCACCTCTGCTTCATCTCCAACCTGCTCTTGCTTCGTCCTTACAAACTATCCTCAGGCAATGGCATAACCATACTCCCTAATGTGGAAGAAATGCAAATTGTCTGGCAGAACAACCTGAGCCTGTGGGGTCTCCCAATGATTGTTGCTGGGATGAGCATTAGTTGTGCCAAAGATTACAGATATGATTTGTCAATTGATTCAATAGCACAACTCTCTCCAGCTTCAGGGAAGGAAGGATATTACCCTGTGTATAACAAAAACAGACTGGACCAAATAATGTAAACACAGCTTTTAAATACATGCACTAATTTCTATATACCAACATCAATGGTATGTTTATGAGTTAAAGAAACAGCCCAATACCTATTAGAATAAAAATGAAAGGGCTCAACAAGTTATAATTGATCTAATTATACCCCATACAGATTGTGAAGACAGGTGGAAAGGGAATCTCTTTGTGTAATTCACAGATATATAAATCCCAGGAAGCTTTGAAAATCTTGCAAGAGATAGGCTTATTTAACATTAAACTGTCTGAGCAAGAAAGGATCAGGCAATGCTTGGAAGAATACTAACTGCAGACAAGAGATACATAAACAGAGATAACACTGCTTGCTTGGTATCAACAGGCATTCTCCAATCTCTCAGAAGCAGATTTGGCCTGCAGAAGGAAGGGGACCTTTTCACCTTCATTCACAGAAGTCTTTACTGGACATGTATCCTTCCATAAGAGAAGGAACTCAATTAGATACAAGTCATTGAACTCACTGGGGGTTACTTCTACATAGACATGTATTCAACTATGCTGTAAAAAATGTTAATCTGCTATAATTAATGTTGGAAATTTCTCTCTCTCTCTGTGTGTATATATATAACAGTTAACCTCTGAAAACTTCTCATTTCCCTCTGATCCATTGCTTTTAGATTTGATGTAGAGTTGCAATTATCTAGTAAACTTTATAGAGCTATTTTAGGGCTAGTTTAGTGGCCCTGGTAATTTTCTATGCATGGTTGGTCACCCTCCTGTCACCTCATGAAGTAATGGAATCCCATGATATTTGTGCCATTACCACAATCCCTTTCCTTGTGAATGTGATAGAAAGCAGAAATCATGCAAACTCCACGTAACTGGCTTTGCACATATGCCTAGCTCATGTTTGATTCCCTTTAAGCACTGGTGGATGCATACATTTCCAGTACATATGCCAGGGATAGCATTGTGGGGATCATAGGAGTTGGTTGATCTTTAATCAATTTAAGACATTTAACATTGAAGTCTATTATAATGTCAGGCATGCTCAGTAAGAATCAACTGTCAGTGTTCTAAAAGCCAGACTCACAGCTGTTTGGCTTCAACTCCTATTTCCCTGTCAGAGCTCCAGTGGCTAGAGTGGTTGAACAGTCAGCCTCTCTTCTGGGGATTGTAGCCCTGTGAAGGGGGAATAGGGTGTGTCCTAGCAACTCTCAGCACCCTTCACAAACTACACTTCCCAGGATTCTTTGGGGGAAGCCATGCCTGTCTAAAGTGAAATAAAGGTCTGGTGTGGAAGTAGCCAGTGACAGCTTTCTTTTAAATATGGGTGAGAGACTACATGTGCCTGCTGTAGAATAAAAAAGTGGGGGAAACCCTGAAAAACAATGATACTGTTCACAATTTACCTTTTGGAAAGGAAAGGGGCTTTCCCTCTGCCCAGTGCCCATCCACCCAATCTCCTTCCCTGCCCCTCTCCCAAGTCAGTTTCACCTATCCTAAGCATGACTGTACAGGAGTAAATTCAATTTAAAAAGCATGCAAATTATCAAACCTGCCCTCCCTCCTGCCTCCTATCCCCTCCCTTTTGCCCCTTCCCTCCTCCTTCCTTCACCCCTCCCTCCCCCATCCCCTTCCAATCCCCTCCTTCCCATCCCTTCCTCCTTCCCTTCCCTGTTCCCTCCCCTCCCCCTCCTCCATGGTCAGTTTTAGCTATCCTAAGCATGATTGCATGGGAGTAAATCTCATTAAACTCAATAAGCATGCAAATCATCAGACCTGCCTTTCCCCTCCATTCTCCCCTTTCCCCCTCTCATCTCCTTCCCCCTCTCCTTCAACTCTTCTCCCCTCCTTCCCCTCTCCTCTCCTCTCCTCCTCCCTTCTTCCTCCCCTCCACTCTTCCTTCTTCCTCCTCTCTTGTCCACTCCTGCCCTCCCTCCATCCCTCCTCCTCCCCCTCCTCCTCCCCCATGGTCAGTTTTACCTATCCTAAGCATAATTGCATGGGAACTTAATAGGCATGCAAATGATCAAACCTGCCCTCCTCCTCCCCTCCCCCTCCCACCTGCTCCCATCCCCCTCCTTCCCTCTGCCCTTCCCACTCCACTTCACCCTCCTCCACTCCCCCTGTGCTTCCTCCTCCTCCCCTCCCTATCACCCCCCCGGTCAGTTTCACCTATCCTAAGCATGATTGCACGGGAATAAATCCCATTGAACTCAATAAGCATGCACATGATAAATCCGTTCTCAGAAAATTTGCACAGGATCCAATTTCTTACCTCCCGGATTAAAAAGCAGAGAAATTCACTTCTAGGCAAAAATCTTGCAGTTTAAGAATGTACCTATAGCCCACAGATATTTCTATCAAACTTTAAAAAGCAGGGAAATTGGGCAGCTCTAGTGACTGCACCAGGGGAGCAGGAGACCTGACCTCCTCTCTGGGATATTGTACTGCCCTACAAATTTGTCAAAATGCAAACACAATTTTGGTTGGCCTTTCACAGTCCAATTAACTTCCTGTGTAGGTTGGAAGAATTTGGTAACGTGCCTCTGAGCAACACTTTGCAAAATTTACACTAAAAAAACTCCAAAAACAATTGTGGAATAATAGCACTGACTAATGGCAAAATAGTGTCCAGTAGACATGAGGAGTGTCTCAGTTTGCACACGATAAAACAATGGGAGGTGAAATATATTCTAGCAAATTTCTAGGTGTGCTCTGTGTTTATAATTGACCATGCTCACATTTCTTTAAGTGAAGTAATTTAAGCATAGCAGGCTGAAAAAATGCATCTTGGGAAGGCCAAGTTTGTTTTTTCCAACAGCTAAATTTATTGCTTAAGTAGTAACGTATTGTAATCAATCTGATTTTACATCAAACTGCAGTTTCAGATTCAATTGTGAATGCACCCCAAATAGAAACAGAACATAACCTCCAGTTTGAAACACAAAAAGCTGTCTTCATCATCATATGACATTTGACCAATTAAAATTCTTTGAAATTACTAAAAACAAATTTGACACAGATTTCTAGAATGAATGAGTGAAATATAATTTTCTAGGTTAGATTCTCTGTAGAAACATTGGTAACACAGGAAAGAAGCAAAGTAAGAAGAACACCAACAAACAGAAAAAATGTAATTCTCCATCTTTGGAGATGGCAGGTATTGCCACCACTCACCATATGCTCAGAGGCACATGTTACCAAATTCCAATACCAAAGTGGATTGGACTGTGAAAGACCAACCCAAATTGTGTATGCATTTTTACAAATGTGTAGGGCAGTACAATATCTCAGAGAGGAGGTCAGGTGTCCTGCTCCCCTGGTGCATTCACAATAGCTGCCCAGTGTGTCTGCTTTTTAAAATATCTGTTGGCTATAGGTACATTCTTAAACAGGAAGACTTTTTTTGCCTATTAGTGAATACTTTTACCTGGGGTGGCCTTGTATTTCTTACTTTAATGTAGACATGCAGAGGATTGCAGTATAGCTGGCCTTTAGTAATATATATATATATATATATATATAAATAATTAAGAGTATAAATAGATTATAAAGTTCACCCAAGATGGCACAAAGCAATATATGCATCAGAATACAATAATATCTTACTTACTGGACTGCCTTCAAGTCGATTCCGACTTATGGGCAACCGTATGAATAGGGGTTTCATGGTAAGCGGTATTCAGAGGTGGTTTACCATTGCCTGTAACTGAAAATAAAAACCTTTAAAGTACAAATATTCAATAGAACAAAAATATAGAAGGCAAACAAAATGTTAAAATATAATTCAGTCTGGCATAAAAACATTTTTTCAGAGCTACAGCAATAAAACAGCGGCATGTCTAAAAACTATGCTGATTTTTATTCTGTTGTATTGATTTTATATTTTTATTGATGTAAAACAGTCTGGAGCCAACTGACAACGGGAAGTATACAAAACTCTTAAGTAAGTAAGTATATCAATTCACTTCTGTTAAAAGTCACTTAGAACAGGTTTTCAAAGCTTTTTTGACTGAAGGGGCCAACTGTACATCTCTTGTGAGGAAGTTCCATACAGAAGAGGCCACTATGATATCAACATTTAGTAAATGTTTTTGTCAAGCTGGAACAATATACTGTTTGTCTCATTAGATCATACCTTTCATAGATTGGGCTTGTTTGTTTATTTTCTCCATAGCTAGCTGTGACTTAAACATTATGGCAATATATTTTGGACTATTATCCTGAGAACAGATATGCCTCAGGCCGCAGAAGCAGAGGAGCAAGACTGCATCCATGCTTCAGCTCCAGCAGCAGAAGTTGCACACATAAGTACTTTTACTATGCCTGATATTTTATCCCATTATGTTTCCAATTCAGTGTCCTAATAATTAAATTTCTGACTGGAGATCCATGGGATTCCTGATCGGGTTGCTATGATTACATAGTTTCTTACTGTTAGCTGAAGGCTCGAGGGGGATTGGCAACCTGACAAATGTCTTGCCAGCTCTCTGTTCTTCATGTCCATGGCAGAATCCTGCTGTGAGGATTATGCTTATTTGCCTTGGAGTTCAGCCTGCCTACTGTTTAATATTCAGCACTAGAAGGGATGTTCCTTACCTATTCAAGCCTGATTAGGAATATAATGATACCAAAAGAACTTTGTAAATTTTTGCTACCTTTAATAAATATCTTTACTTTTAAACCTGTCCAATGAACATTGACTGGTGTTACCCACAATTTGCAATTGATAATTAAACATATTTAAATTTGTGAATGTATATGTTAACATTAATCATTTAGGAATTTGCATTTATCCATATTTGAATAAGCAGCTGAAGTAAAAAACAAAACAAAACCCCAAAACATATCAACACAACTGATTCCTACTTCATACTTAATCCAGATTTAATATTTATTCCTGAGTATGTTTAAACCATTTATTCCCAAGGATATGTCTGAGGATATATAGGCACCACATAGCTGAAACTAAGCAGACCTGGTTCTGGTCAGTGCCCAGATGAGAGATAACTTAGGAAATCCATGTATACTACTGTGAATTGCATGATGGAAGAAAGCTGGGGATATAAATGCAATAAATAAATAAATGAACTCAGTTCAGGGCCACAGCCCAGTAACATGTGAGGCATGCTGGATTTGACCTGTTTGCTGCTAGGCCCATGTCTATCCTCTGTGCTCATTCTCTGCCATCCATTCTTAACCTTCTATATGCAAAGATGTTCCATATTTGATGTCCACCAACAATGCCAGAATGTGGTATGCAAATGCCATCATGTTTTGATGCACACCCATTCACATGCCAGTAAATCTTAAAAAGTGGCAGCACAGTAATGGTGTTAGGCCAGAGATATGGAACCTGTAGCCCTCCAGAGTTTGTTCAATTACAACTCCCATAATCTCTTATCTTTGGCATTTCTGCCTGGGGCTGATTGGAGTTGGAGTCCAGCAACATCTGGAGGCTCATAGGTTCCCCATTCCTGGTGTAGGCCATACAGTAGTATAGTGGCAAATTCAGAAGTGCAGGGTCCCTTCATGTTAGTCACAGCCATACCCCCATTTTTTGCTGCTGGGTTGAGAATACGATACTTGTTAATGCCTTTTCCCACAACAACAGATATCCCTAGGAGCCAATAAGCATGAAAGGAGAGAGTGTTGGTTGCTAAGAGTCTTCTCAATGGCTGACTCACCTGCTTTCAATCTGATTGGCTCCAATCAGCAAGAAAGTATAAGGAAGCATGTTAGAAGACTCTTCTCAGTGGCTAACACACTCCTCTTTCATGCTGATTATCTCATAGGATGCTGAAGACACAGGGATCCTGCTGGGACCCTGCTCCCCAAAAAGTAAAGGGTCTAAGACCCCACGAGATCCTGGATGACTACACCCCTGAGGCCATAGTATCAGTGGGAGGAGATCCAGCTGTGATCCAGTTCTTCATGTTTCACTTTCTAGCAATTGCAAGGTAACCATAATGTGTGACAATCACTTTGCAGGTTCAAAGCCATTGGTCTCAAAGCATCCTGTTATGTGGTAATAAAACCAATATTTCCATTTGCTTTAAGCACATTAATTACATATGCCTTAGTCAAATCTTTTCTACCTCTTCTTCATATCCAGTCATTGGTAGATATGTTACATTTTGCAATGTAACAAATATACAGTAGATGCATGCCCTAATGCACTGTTCTTCAACCTTGGGTCCCCAGATGTTGTCAGATTACAATTCCTATCAACCCCTGCCAGTTTAGCCAGTGGCCAAGGATGATGGCAGTTGTAGTCTGACAATATCTAGGGACCCAAGGTTGAAGAACAGTGCCCTAATGTGTAGTTGGACACCTGGTAACTAACATCAATCTCCTGGATAGACATAAACATGCATACATCAATTGTTTCCTTATTTCCAAATCAGTGATTGTAGAGCTTTTCCCTGGTGTATTAAGGTTGTAGATACAGCATCATCATATATTTGCGCCCCAGATCTTACTCATAGTTAATAAGAGTGGCAGGACTGGACCACTGTGCTTATTTTGAGTCTCTCTGTAAGAAAGTTTAGGGTGTGGTGATACTGTGAGATAAAGCCACGCCTAAGGGATGTTGTCTGGGGATGCCTGCCAAGCACCTCCTGAGTATCAGGAGATGGTGATATCTCGAAAGGGTTACATCATAGTGAACTGGCTTCTACTGAATAACATTGAACTCAGTGCAAAATGCAGTATAACAAACAACCCTAAAACCTAAGACAGAGCCAAAAGGTTTAAATAATGATGTTAAAATCCAATAGGTGCTTTGATTTTTTTAAAATCAGGATATGCAGTTGGATCCAGAGTGCCCCTCCCTGAATGGACGGTCTCCTTCCATTCACAGAACAGAGTCTGAGATCCACTGGAGGCTCATGTTTGTCAGGCCCAGGATGGGACTCAGGAACCAGGCTTGTGGTTGAAAGCAATTCAGATTTTATTAAGGTAATATCCAAACATAGACTGCGCCTTCTCATAGCAACACAGAGTTATAGATCCTGCGACGTGGAAGAAAGTTGACAGAGCAAGGGACCGCTTTCCCGCCTGTCTCTTAAGAGGGGGGCAAACGGGCGCGAAGCCTTTCACTCCTCCTTACCGGACCCTCAGTCACCACCCTCCTGCCCCCTTCCTCTCCTGTCTTTTCAACTGTCTTCGCGTACGTGGCGAGGGGGGAAGCACGGGCCCCTCCTCTTCTGAAGTCTCCGACTCTGGTATGGGGGGGGGTCAAGCCTCAAACTGTCTTGCAATCTCTCGCCGCTTTTCTCTGGCTCAGGAGGCAGCGTGGGAACTTCGAGGGAAGACTCCAGTTCTGTGAGGCCGTCAAGGTCTCCGTTGCTATGCAAAGCTATCTCTGGAATTTCCTCTCCTTCTCCAGTCTGCTCTAACGAACTGGGCCCCTCCTCCTCCGTTTCTGAATCCTCATACCCCCAACCTGGCACCTGGTCGTCTGACGCCCTGACATCATCCCCTCTCCCATGCTGTGCCCCCCCCTCCCGACTGGCTTGGGGCGATGGGGAAACCTTCGGTGAAAAAGTTTTACCAAATCTGGAGCGTGCACATCAGTTTCAGCTTCCCAAGATCTGTCTGCCGGCCCATAGCCCTTCCAGTGAATCAAATACTGCAATTTGTTATGCCTCATTCGGGAGTCCAGAATTTCTTCCACTTCAAACTCAGTTTGCTCATTCACTATTAACGGAGCCCCTGGAGGCTCCTCTGGCCACAATTCGCTGGGGGGGGGCTGCTTTTGTTAACAAGGATCGATGAAACACAGGGTGTATTTTAAACGTGTCTGGTAGCTTTAGTCGATAAGCCACGGGATTAATTTGAGCCTCTATTTCAAAGGGCCCCACCCTTTTGTCCTGTAATTTCCTACATTTGCCCGGCATCTGAAGGAAACGAGTGGACAACCATACCTGATCTCCTGGTTGAAGGGGGGGGGCCCTCCCTCCTGTGCAGATCAGCAGCTCGCTTGTACTCTGTCTTGGCTTCGTTTAGCTGCTGTTTCAATGTCTGTTGAACGGCCTGTAACTCCTTCAGATAGTCTTCTGCAGCCGGCACCAGCACCCCTTCTGAGCTGCTTGGGAAGGCTTTAGGATGAAATCCATAATTAGCGAAGAACGGGGTTTGCTCAGTGCTGGAGTGCAAAGCGTTGTTATAGGCAAACTCTGCAAAGTGCAGATATGACACCCAGTCAGTCTGTTGATAGGACACATAACAATGTAAATATCTTTCCAAAACAGCGTTCAGGCATTCCGTCTGACCGTCCGTTTGGGGATGATGAGCGGAAGAGAGTTTTAGCTCCGTCTGCAACTGTTTCCACATTGCTCTCCAAAATTTAGCTGTGAACTGAGTTCCTTGATCCGAGACTACACTGTTTGGCAATCCATGCAACCGGTAGATTTCCCTGATGAATAACTTGGCTGTTTCTTTTGCCTCTAAGGCCCCTGAACAAGGGAGAAAATGCGCCATTTTGGTGAGTAAATCGGCCACTACCAGGATGGCCGTCATTCCTTGTGACTTTGGTAGATCAGTTATAAAATCCATGGAAAGGTCCTTCCAGGGTTCATTTGGGACAGGCAGCGGTTGTAACAGCCCGGCTGGCTTTCCTGTTTGTGTTTTCGCCCGCACACAGACAGAACAGGATTTTACATAGTTCTCAATGTCTCGATTCATTTTAGGCCACCAAAAGTCCTTGGCCACGTTCTGAATGGTTTTATAAATACCAAAGTGCCCCGCGGTGATGGAGTCATGGCACTGACGTAGGACTCTGAGTCTTAATTCTCCTTCTGGCACATACCTGGCTGCTTTGAACCATAACAGTCCATCTCGCCAGTGGAAACTTACTTCTGGATCTTGATCTTGTCCCGCCTCCTGACTATATCGTTGCAGGTCTGCATCTGCCTGTTGTGCCCTTTTGAGTTCTTCTTCCCATGAAGGCTGACATGATCCCAACGTTAATTTCTCCGGCGGGATCACGTATTGAGGCTGGTCATCGTATTCACTTCCTTGGAATTGTGGCTGTCTGGATAAGGCGTCTGCTCTCTGGTTTTTAGCTTGAGCATGATAAGTAATCTTGAAGTTGAACCTAGTGAAGAACTGGGACCACCTTATCTGTCTCTGGTTCAGCTTCCTGGCTGTTTGCAGGCTTTCCAGGTTCTTGTGGTCGGAGCACACTTCAATCTGATGAGAGGCCCCCTCCAAGTATTGTCTCCAGTTCTCAAAAGAATCCTTGATGGCTAGTAGTTCCTTCTTTCAAACTGTATAGTTCTTCTCTGCAGGCTTTAACTTTCTAGAAAAGTACACGCAGGGGTGCAGCTCCTTCCCTTCTTGGTCTAATTGCAGAAGGACCCCCCCGATGGCAAAATCCGAAGCATCGGCTTCCACGACGAAGGGGCGGGTTGGATCGGCGAAACGCAGAATGGGCTCAGTAGCAAATCTTCTTTTCAGCTCCTCAAAAGCATTTGTGGCGTTCTCTGTCCATTGGAATTTCTTCTTTCCCCTTAAGCAGTCAGTCAGGGGGGCTGTTAATTTGGAAAACCCTGGAATGAACTCTCTGTAGTAATTGGCAAACCCTAGAAAACGTTGTACATCCTTTTTGGTGACAGGTTGACCCCAGTCCAGTATACAACTCACTTTCCCTGGGTCCATCTCCACTCCCCCCACTGAGATTCGGTACCCAAGGAAGTCCAGAGACTTGAGGTCAAATCCACATTTCTTTAGCTTAGCATACAGATGATTTTCTCTCAGTCTCCTCAACACAGTTTTTACGTGCTGGTCATGGTCTTCTTGATTCTTTGAGAACACTAGGATATCATCCAAGTAACAAATCACATACGTGTCCAACAGGTCTCTAAACACGTCATTCATGAACTTTTGAAACATGCCTGGGCTCCCCGAAAGCCCGAACGGCATGACCAAATATTCAAACTGACCGTAAGAAGTCAGAAATCCTGTTTTCCATTCATGTCCCTCCTTCATTCTGACCAGATTGTACGCTCCTCTTAAATCCAACTTCGTGAAGATTTTTGCTGAGTGCAGGCAGTCTAGTAGCTCTGAAATCAAGGGCAGTGGGTAACTGTTGGGGATGGTGATCTGATTCAATGCACGGTAGTCGTTACAAGGTCTGAGCTCCCCCCCTTCTTCTTCACAAACAACAGGGGCGCTCCAGCAGGGGACTGTGAGGGACGTATGAATCCTCGCTTCAGGTTCTTTTCTAGAAATTCCTTCAGGGCCTCCCTCTCAATTTCTGTGAGAGAGTAAATTCTCCCCGATGGGATGCTGGCTCCTGGCACGAGATCAATCGCACAGTCGTAAGGGCGGTGGGGGGGTAGAGTCTCTGCCTCTTTTTCATCAAACACGTCTTTGAATTCCTCATACTTTGAAGGAAGGGTCACTTGCTCGCTCTCTTGTACTGCCCCCGCTAAGGTGTTCTTGATTCCTTCGGGTTGACAGTTCTCTTGACAATACTGAGAGGTGAACCACACCACTGCCTCCTTCCAACCTATTTTGGGTTCGTGCTTGGCTAGCCAGGGCATTCCCAGAATCACCTCAAAGTTTGAGAGATCTGACACGTACAGCGAAATGAACTCCTCATGCCCAGGAATTTGGAGTTTCAATTCCTCCGTGGCGTGTGTCACCCCTTCTGACTTCAGGGGTCTCCCATCGATGGTCTCCACAGATAGGGGAACGTCCAGTTTCCACCTAGAAATTCCATAACGCTTGGCTAACTTTGCATCCATAATATTCGTGGAGGCCCCACTGTCAATTAATGCAGTGGAGTTAAACATCACTCCTTGGGAAGTTGTAATCTGAATAGGTAGAACCAACACTCCTTTGGAGGGGGGTTGGGTCATTGGAGGGCCTTTATACAACGCTGCCCCCAGTCCACCAGCCTGCACTTGGACTGGGTGTTCTAGTTTCCCGACGGCTCTGCCTTCCCCCCTTTCAGCCCACAATCTCTGGCCACATGGCCCAGTTTCGAACAAAAAAAACATAGACGCTCTCGGCGGCGTCTCTCTTTTTCTTCTTCTGACAGTCTCAGCCTAGCCCCTCCCTGTCCCTCGGGTGCATTACCTGCCATTCCTGAAGTGGAAAGGACCTTGCTCTGGGATGCCGAGGCTGAATATCTCGGGACCTCCTGTTTCTTTTCCAGGCGCCTTCCTTCCAGCCTGTGATCGATCTGTAAACATAGCCGGATTAGCCCTGGCAGGTCAGTGGGGGGGGAGGTCCTGGCCAGCTCATCCAGAATTTCAGCATTCAGTCCACTTCGGTACATAAACATCAAGGCTGCCTCATTATAACCCGTTTCCTGGGACAAAATTTTAAAGGCATTAGTGTACTCGGAAACAGTTCCTTTGGCTTGTTTCAGTGTGCCTAACTGCCGCGCTACTGTTTCAGCTTGTTGCGGGTCTTGAAACATCTCGGTCATTTCTTGGATAAATCCTCTGTATCTTCCTAGGAGGGGATCCTTTCTCACTAGGTACGGGGTCACCCATTTTGCAGCTTCTCCCTCCAGGAGGCTGATCACGAAGGCCACTTTAGCCCCATCACTTGGAAATTCTGCATTCCTGACATCCAAGTATAGCTCACATTGAGCCACGAAAGTTGCCAACTGATCACTTTGCCCCGCATACCTTGGGGGTAATCCAATGGGAACCTTCACCGCCGCGGCTGGAGGGGCTGCCCGCATCCGATCGACCGTGGCTTGCAAGGCCTGATTATCCGTTTTCAGCGCCTTGACTGCTGCCAGCAAGGTTTGAACATCCGTCTGCAGATCAGCCACATTAGACCTCAAAAGTCTCACTTCTTCCGTCTCAGAAGTGGGATTTGTTCCCCCCGCCGCTCCCTTTGACATCTTGTCACAGTCAAGTGAAGAGACCGTGGAGGGTGATTTAGATGGCTCTGTCAAGCTGTCAGGCCCAGGATGGGACTCAGGAACCAGGCTTGTGGTTGAAAGCAATTCAGATTTTATTAAGGTAATATCCAAACATAGACTGCGCCTTCTCATGAAGCAACACAGAGTTATAGATCCTGCGACGTGGAAGAAAGTTGACAGAGCAAGGGACCGCTTTCCCGCCTGTCTCTTAAGAGGGGGTCAAACGGGCGCGAAGCCTTTCACTCCTCCTTACCGGACCCTCGGTCACCACCCTCCTGCCCCCCACCCTCTCCTGTCTTTTCAACTGTCTTCGCGTACGTGGCGAGGGGGGAAGCACGGGCCCCTCCTCTTCTGAAGTCTCCGACTCTGGTATGGGAGAGGGGGGGGGTCAAGCCTCAAACTGTCTTGCAATCTCTCGCCGCTTTTCTCTGGCTCAGGAGGCAGCGTGGGAACGAGGGAAGACTCCAGTTCTGTGAGGCCGTCAAGGTCTCCGTTGCTATGCAATGCTATCTCTGGAATTTCCTCTCCTTCTCCAGTCTGCTCTAATGAACTGGGCCCCTCCTCCTCCGTTTCTGAATCCTCATACCCCCAACCTGGCACCTGGTCGTCTGACGCCCTGACAATGTTGGATGAAGAGGGGAAGGTTTTCGTTCCATTCCCCAGCCCCCTGGTGCCACCTCCCACACTGTTTAAGAAGATCCCAAAACCCTCTGGAGCAACTTTTCATGAGTCTGGATGGGAAAGGGGGAATAGGCAATAATCACCTTCCCCCCTTTTCTTCCAGTAGGAATGTTTAATGAGTGGAATTCCACCTACTGGGGCTCTGAATACATAGTATATTTAAATAGTCACAAAAATAAAATATTTCCAGGGGTGTAGTCATCTGGGGTCTCAGGTGGTCTTAAACCCCTTACTTTTTTTAGGAACAGGGTCTCAGCAGGGTCCCTATGTCTCCAGCATCTATGAGCAAAAAATGGTCCTTGCCATTAGCCACCACACTATCCAAGTTCTAAATGAACAATTAAAATCCATTTATAACAAACTACTCAAAAGCCAAACAAAAACAAAACAAAATAAAAATTATGGAGATATTTGTTTTTAAAAGGGGGAGGGTGAACTATGGTTGTGTGGTTATTAAGAACAAAACTTTTCTTCTTTGAGAAGAACTGGGTTTCATACAACTGCACAATATGCCCTCCAAATGTCCCTCCTTTTGTACTAATTGAGATGAAAACTCGGCCTGGCACAGAGCTAGCAAGTAATGCAAGAGAAGAAGAAGCCTAACACGTCATACTTTCTCCTTTTAGGGACTAAGCCTATTAATTGACGTTGCATTTCACTACAGTCAGTGCCAAGTCATGGATTCACTTGAAGCTAACAGGATAAGCTCCTGAAGAAATCTGTGGGTGGCTGGGAGCAGAGCAGTCATCAAAGCATTGTAAAAGTACTGTTCAGAGATTATGATCAATCGGAACAATTTCTGTAAATTCCTAATGACTGTAGTTAACAAGCCCATCATATTTAGTTTCTTGTAATTCAGCCTGCAAAGCAATTTATTCTCATCCTAATGATTCAGCGAACTGGGAATTCCCAAATGGCAGAGTTTCATAAGTTCTTTGTTGCTTGGCATGATTCGTCTGAAGGTCATCTATTTAATTGCTAATTAAAACATTCATTGTAACATGTTTTGTGCTCATGAGACCCTCTTGGGCTCCAGCTTTCAGACTCTGCTCCTGGAAATATTGCATAGATTACCACTTCTCAAGTAATATTCATCAGCATTTGTCACTTTAAAAAGATATCCCATGAATGCAAAACGTGATGATTCTGACTCTGCCAACATTAAAGAAAAAGAGCCAAACTAGACATTATGCAGGACATCATGGTTAGGATCTCCCACTTTTTAGAGTGTGTGTATTTGTTTGTTTGTTTTTATTTGTATACCGCCCCATAGCCGAAGCTCTCTGGGTGGTTTACAGCAACTAAAAACACCAAAAACAGATATACAAATTTAAAACACATCTTTTAAAAACAATTTAAAACACAATTAAAACAATTTTAAACAATTTAAAACATGCTAAAATGCCTGGGAGAAGAGGAAAGTCTTGACCTGGCGCCGAAAAGATAACAGTGATGGCCACACCTCATCAAAAAGATCATTCCATAATTTGGGGGCCACCACTGAGAAGGCCCTCTCCCTTGTTGCCACCCTCCAAGCTTCCCTCGGAGTAGGCACCCGGAGGAGGGCCTTAGATGTTGAGCGTAGTGTACGGTTGGGTTCATATCGGGAGAGGCGTTCCATCAGGTATTGTGGTCCCAAGCCGTGTAAGGCTTTAGAGGTTAAAACCAGCACCTTGAATTGAGCTTGGAAACATACAGGCAGCCAATGCAAGCGGGCCAGAATTGGTTTTATATGTTCGGACCGTCTGGTCCCTGTTACCAATCTGGCTCCCGCATTTTGCACAAGCTGCAGCTTCTGAACCGTCTTCAAAGGCAGCCCCACATAGAGCGCATTGCAGTAATCTAGCTTGGAGGTTACCAGAGCATGGACAACTGAAGCCAGTTTATCCCTGTCCAGATAGGGGCGCAGCTGGGCCACCAACCGAAGTTGGTAGAAGGTACTCCGTGCCACCAAGGCTACCTGAGCCTCAAGTGACAGAGATGGTTCTAGGAGAACCCCCAAGCTACAAACCTGCTCCTTCAGGGGGAGTGCAACCCCATCCAGGACAGGTTGGACATCCACCATCTGGTCACAAGAACCACCGACTACCAGCATCTCAGTCTTGTCTGGATTGAGCCTCAGTTGATTAGCCCTCATCCAGTCCATTGTCACAGCCAGGCACCGGTTCAGCACATTGACAGCCTCACCTGAAGAAGATGAAAAGGAGAAATAGAGCTGCGTGTCATCAGCATACTGATGGCAATGCACTCCAAAGCTCCGGATGACTGCACCCAATGGTTTCATTTAGATGTTGAACAGCATGGGGGACAGAAGTGACCCCTGTGGAACCCCATACTGGAGAATCTAGGGTTCCGAGCAATGTTCCCCAAGCACCACCTTCTGGAGCCGACCTGCCAAGTAGGAGCGGAACCACTGCAATGCAGTCCCTCCACTCCCAACTCAGCCAGTCTTCCCAGAAGGATACCATGGTCAATAGTATCGAAAGCCGCTGAGAGATCAAGAAGAATCAACAGAGTCACACTCCCCCTGTCTCTCTCCCAACAAAGGTCATCATACAGGGCGACCAAGGCTGTTTCTGTGCCAAAACCAGGCCTGAAACCCGACTGAAATGGATCCAGATAATTGGTCTCATCCAAGAGTGTCTGGAGCTGGCCTGCAACCACTCATTCAAGGACCTTAGAACTCAATAGGACTTACTTCTGAGTAGATATGGTTGCAGCCATGTTAAGGACAAGGGAGGGGATTCTAGGCAAAACAGACAAATAATTGGGTGTCAGAACAAATTAAACCAGAACTATCACTAGAAGCTAAAATGATGAAACTGAGGTTATCATACTTTGGACACATCATGAGAAGACATGATTCACTAGAAAAGACAATAATGCTGCGAAAAACAGAAGGGAATAGAAAAAGAGGAAGGCCAAACAAGAGATGGATTGATTCCATAAAGGAAGCCACAGACCTGAACTTACAAGATGTGAACAGGGTGGTTCATGACAGATGCTCTTGGAGGTCACTGATTCATAGGGTCGCCATAAGTTATAATCGACTTGAAGGCACATAACAACAACAACAAACCTCCCTGTTAGACTGTGGGAATGCTGTGGACACAATATATTTCAACTTTAGCAAAGCTTTTGACAAAATGCCACATGATATTTTGATTAGCAAGCTAGCTGAATGTGGACTGGATGGAACAGCTATTGGGTGGATCCACAGTTGGCTACACAATCATATTCAGAGTGCTAATCAATGGTTTCTTCTCAACCTGGGGGGGGGGTAACTAGCGGGCTACTATAGGGCTTGGTCTTGGACCCAGTGCTCTTCAACATTTTTATTAATGACTTGGATGAGGAGGGGCAGGGAATGCTTATCAAACTTGTAGATGATGCAAAATTGGGAGGAATACCTAATTCCCTGGAAGACAGAAACAAAATTCAAAGGGATCTTAATAGGCTGGAGCATTGGGCTAAAAACAGCAGAATGAAATTTAACAGGGATAAGTGTAAAGTTCTACACCTAGGAAAAAGAAACCAAATGCAGTTATTAAGATGGGGGATACTTGGCTCAGCAATACTACATGCAAGAAGGATCTTGGGATTGTTGTCGATCACAAACTGAATATGAGCCAACAGTGTGATGTGGCTGCAAAAAAGGCAAATGCTATTTGAAGCTGCATTAACATTTGGAGGCAATATGCCTCTGAAGGCCAGTTGTGCTTATTTATTTTATTTATCTATTAAACTGATATCCCGCCCTTCCTCCCAGAAGGGTCCTGCTTGCAGGCTTCCTATTACGGTTGGGGTGAGGAGCTAGATGTTCTTATGTCCTTAAGGGAACCTGAAAACTACTGAAAGGTACCAGGAGAACAGATGGGCCCAACTCCTGCTGTGCAGCTCCCAGCACGGGCAGATGAAGCAGGGTGGCCAAGGCAAACTAAGACTCCGAGCCCTGGCCTGAGGCAGGATTGGACCAGATGCGAGGATCCGCTTCATTTACCCAGGAATCTTGGATGCAGACCCATGGGTGCTCTCTAGCCCAGTGCTGTCTGCACTGGCAGCGGCTCTCAGGGCTTCAGGCAGGGGTGTCTCTCAGCCCTACCTGGAGATGCCGCTGAGGACTGAACCTGGGCCCTTCTGCATGCGCAACAGTTTCCCTAAAAATAAAGTAAGATTCTAGTCCTTATGGTTCTGAATGAAGGGTGATTTAAACAGGGAGCTGCTTTATACTGAGTTAGGCCATTGGTCCATCTGGTTCAGCATCAGCACTGTCTACAGCGACTGGCAGCGACTGTCCATGTTCTCTACCACTGAGTTACGGCCATCTTCCCTTGATTTAAAAGGGGGGGACGGGCTCTGGCCTGCAGGTCCCCCAATATCACCTGCTCCACAGGCTCTTCTCAGGCGGGAGGGTGTTCAGCACTGGGCAGTCTCTGCTTGAGGAGAATTTTGAAAGTGCACATTGGGCAGGCTGGCAGCTGACCCAAGGCATCTTCTCCTCAGGCCACTGACCCACAGACAAAGCCAGCTGGGGCCTCAGGTTGATTTGGCTGCTGGTGGGCAATGGCTCTTGACAGAAAAAAGAGGCTTCCTACTCTGCTGCGGGGGGCTTTGCACGCACACTGAGAGGTTTAACTTCCAGAGTCTTGAGTGGAGGCAACTCAATGCTGAAAAAAGACTAGAAACTTGTTAGCAGAGTTAGGTTTGGGATCAAGAGCAGACCCAGCGCTGATGTGTGTGTGTGTGTGTGTGAGAGAGAGAGAGAGACTTTCCCTGTGAAGTAGCAGACTTTTACGCTGCAGCAATAACTGAGGATTCAGACTTAGTAAAATAAGGAACAGCTTGCTTCATTGAAGGAAATACACAATAGATAGGAAAGGGATTCTAGTTCTAGTAAACTACCTGCATTGGAGGTTCATGGACCTGACCAGGCCTTTGCCCTCATGCTGCAGGTGAGAGAGACAAAGCAAAGACATCTCTTCTCTTCAAGAGACAGAGAAGAAGCAGGAAGGAGAGAGTTGGAAGGTGTGGTCGGCATTCCTAAGAGGTATCAGTTTTCAGGAAGGAAGATGAGCATATGACCAAAGGAAAGGCACAGCCTAGCAACCTGGAGGTCTCCTCTCTGTCTCCCTCCAGACGTGGAAACACCCAAATCGAGTTGCATTTCCACAATTCCAACACAAGTGATGCTTAAAATGGAAACTGTGATTTATCAGGGACAGGGATTAGGAAACAGACATTGTTCCTGGGGAACCTGGCCTGGTTTTCCCTGCCTTCCGTCTGCAAGATTCTTTCTTTATTTTAAGACCTACTCTGCACCCACCTGTTCCCTGGGCTGCCAGCTTTCTTTGGGTGGCAGCCAGAAATTCAAGACGTAGAACTTTCATTGTCACAGAGATGAGGGGACGGGCCTGTTCACCTGCTGAAGTTCCATACACACACAAACCCAGCTGGAAAAATCACATGGCAACCTCATCCTGCTATACATTTTGCTTATTTAAACATTTGGTTTTCAACAATCCAAGGAGCAGTGGCAGACATGGAACCACCAGCTTTCCACAATCAGAAAAGGAAGAGGGGGGGCCCGGGGTGTGAGAGTGTGTGTGTGTGTGATGGAATTTCCTCCCCCAAGGTGTGGTGATGGCCAGAGACTGCTGAGCCCCATGTCTCAGGCCTCTCTCAGGCCTCTCTCTCTCTCTCTCTCTCTCAGGCTTCTCTCTCTCTCTCTCTCTCTGGCCTCTCTCTCTCTCTCGCCTCTCAGGCCTCTCTCTCTCTCTCTCTCTGGCCTCTCAGGCCTCTCTCTCTCTCAGGCCTCTCTCTCTCTCTGAGGCCTCTCTCTCTCTGAGGCCTCTCTCTCTCTCTCAGGCCTCTCTCTCTCTCTCAGGCCTCTCTCTCTCAGGCCTCTCTCTCTCTCTCTCTCTCTCTCAGGCCTCTCTCTCTCAGGCCTCTCTCTGCAATCAGCCGCAGTCCAACCTGCTCCTGCCACCCAGCAGCCTTCTGCTTCCAAACGAGATTCCAAACTGCTCTATCGGCCGCGATGCAAACCGCAGCCAGAAACGCCCATCGCAGCCGCTCCTCCCACCCAGCAGCCATGCGTGTTAATCACGCATGCGTGCCTGAGGGGGAGGTCCAAAAGCCGGAGATCAGCCTCTTCACACCAAATATGGCCGGAGGCTGGAGACGGCCCACTTCTGCCGGAGACTCCGGCAGAAAACCGGAGACCTGGCAACCCTAACGAGGAGTTTGTCTCCATCTGCACTCAAGCCGTCTCCTATATTGTTTCATCGCTCTCAGCTCTGGGGTATACCATGGAGCCGTACGAGCTCTACATAGGAGAGGGAGCTCAGGAGCAATCATGTCAACCGCCTGGGTCATTTCTATATTCCACAGTTCAACCATGGTTTCGACAGGAGCACCAGCCCTATCCAGCAGCATCACTAGCGGGGTGCAGGGGGTGCGGACCGCACCCAGGTGACACCATGAGGGGGGTGACACCCAGAGCCGCCCCATTGCGGGGCAGGGTGCCCACGACGTTGCCTGGCAAAGGAGCCGAGAAGCGCTCCGGGTCGGTGTCGGAGCAGCCAACTCCTCCTCCTTGGAGGCAGGCGGGCGGGTGAGACCGGGAGCAGTGTCGGCGGGGCGAGGGAGGTGCACTGGCGTTCCCAGGCCTGCTTCTCCGGCTGGGTAACCCTCCGGCGTGCACCTTCCCAGGGGCATGGACGTGGGTGGCTGGCCTCGCGAGCACGTGCATGCTCAGCACAAGATTTGGGGGCTCGCCAAGGGTCCCCCAGCACCCGGTCCTGTGCATGCCCAAAGCAGGCACCTGCTCGCTGACGGTGAAGCCGGGATGGGCCTTCCACCATCAGCCTGGAGCGCCACGTGGTCAGCATCTCCTGTTGAGTGTGCGCGCGCACGCGAGGCCAGCCACCCATGTCCATGCCCCTGGGAGGGCGTGTGCCAGAGGTCCGCATCCCCCGCACTCCCACTAGTGACTCCGCTGGCCCTATCAGCCGGAAAACTACCCAGAGCCCTTTGGAAACCATCCAGATCCATTAGTCTCTGAGGGCGGACCAACTTAATAGGTCCCCCACCCTTGCAGAGGGGAAAAGCCGCTGTAAGTCTAAACATCAGCAAGCAGTGATCTGTCCATGACAGAGGGACTGATGCAAGGCCCCCTGCATTCAGATCACCAACTCCATGTCCAGTTGCCAAAACCAAATCTAGAGTATGCCCTGCTACATGTGTTGGGGCAGTGGCATATTGGGACAGACCCATGGTTGTCATGGAGACCATGAAATCCTGAGCTGCCCCGGATAAAGTGGCCTTTGCATGGATGTTGACATCCCCCAGAACCAACAGTCTGGGGGATCTCAACAGTACACCCAAGACCACCTCTGTCAGCTCAGCTAAGGAGTCTGTTGGGCAGCGGGGTGGGCGGTACATGAACAGAATCCCCAATCTGTCCCGCTGACCCAACATAAGGTGCAAACACTCCAGACCAGTAGTCACATGAACAGGGTGCTTGCAGAGGGAGATGGAGCTCCTGTATGTGTGTGTTTACTTAATGATGAGTCTGATGTGGCTGCTTTGAAGATTGGGGAAGTGGTACTCTGGAACAGAGTTTGGAAAAGTTACTTTTTTGAACTACAACTCCCATCAGCCCCAGCAAGCATGGCCACTGGATTGGGCTGATGGGAGTTGTAGTTCAAAAAAGTAACTTTTCCAAGCTCTGCTGTGGAAGGAGGTTTTTAACCCTTTCCTCCCGTATCCTTTTCCTGATCTAAATCGCCTCCCCCCCCATGACCACCTGCTACAATTATTTGGGGCTAGTGGGTTGTTATACCTGTCTTTTTGCCCCTGTGGAGCTAAAAGCAGATTAATGGATGACAGACTGAGAAAAGAAGAGTTAAATGCTCTCTCCCAGAGTGCCAATTACCCAATCTTCAAAGCAACTGTGTAGAACAACTAATTAGGTAAACACAAATTGCAGCTGTCCTGTGTCATATCAAATCTGGCCCTGAAAGCTATCAAACCATGAATGAAGCCAATGCAAATGCTGGTAGATGTACTTGTACTTTTCCATTTTATTTTGCGTGTGTGTGTGTGTGTGTGTTAATCCCACGATTCAGGGAAGGTGTCAACAGTTTACATAAAACTATGGCTGCCCATCTGTGGAATGCACTCCCTAGTGAGGTCCACCTGGTGCTTTAATTTATGACATCTTTTTGGCACCAGGTAAAGACTTACCTTTTTTCCCAGGCATTTGATAGACTGAGATGATGTTGTCTGTTATTTAGCATGCTGCCAAAGTTTTCTTTGGCTGCATTGGGGTGTTGTGTTGTTTTATTGTTTTGTTTGTATAGTATGATATATCTGTTTTTGTTTTTAACATTGTTAAGTCACTTGGAGACCTTTGGGTGACTAATAAATCTAATTAACAACCACCACCACCATAGTTTTTAAAATCCTAGTATTCCATTGATAAAAGAATGACTTTATATCAGACTTGTAGATGGCATGATTAAACTATACAACGTAATGGAATGAAGACCATCTGAGAATCCTTTCAAGAAAAATAAATTCTCTTTAAGAACTTATATATTTATTACATTTTATTTTGATTTTCAGGTAAACCTCACAAAATGGTTTACATAAAATCATGAAAACATCAATATATTGTACTATTTACTTACACTCTAGATGCCTATGAGGAGGCCCACAAGCAGGTCATAAGTGGAATAGCACTCTCTCAATTCTTGTTCCCCACCAGCTGGTTTCAGGGACATGCTGTTTCTGATTCTGGAGGTAGTACGTGATGGTAATACAGCCATCATGAAAGCTCCTCTGAACAAGACTACCATGATATCCTATTGCCCAATAAGTCACCAAAATGCCCACCTGGTAACCTAACACCGAGTGACAGTTACATATCAGAAAATATTGAACAAATATTAGTGATAAATATTTTACCCACCATTTGAATATTCATGTTTTATTTAAGAAATTTCTATTTGGGTTTTTAAATAAATCTTCGACAAAGTAGTTTACAATATTTTTTTTAATCCACATCAAAACATTTAAATACATGGTTAACCACAGCAACAAAACCCAAGACCTACAATAACTTAATCACACCTCAATAAAAAGGAATGCTCTGGTGATCACTCTCACTTCCTCTGCTGACTCCAAGCTCCAGCAGAACAGGAGAAGACCTCTCATGTTCACTGGCAGTAAAAATAATTTTTTTAAAAAATAAGTAACATTTTCCTGCCCCTTCCATGATACCTCAAATCATCTGCCTGGGGTGGCTGCTTCACTCTGCCTAATGGCTGACCTTGGACTACTTGACGGTCTCTCAACCTAACAATGTATAGATAAAAATGCTATCAACTTGAGTCATTGGGGGAAGGTTGGGATAGAAATATGATTGATAGATTAGATACAGAGCTTGGAAAAGTTACCTTTTTAAACTACAATTCCCATCAGCCCCAGCCAGCATGGCCACTGGATTGGGCTGATGGGAGTTGTAGTTCAAAAAAAGTAAACTTTTCCAAGCTCTGATTAGATAGATAGATAGATAGATAGATAGATAGATAGATAGATAGATAGATAGATAGATAGGCAGTGTACTCTACTTTACAGAGGACAGTCCTCTGTTGGAGAGCTGTCATC
Source organism: Rhineura floridana (assembly GCF_030035675.1). Classification (NCBI taxonomy): domain Eukaryota; kingdom Metazoa; phylum Chordata; class Lepidosauria; order Squamata; family Rhineuridae; genus Rhineura; species Rhineura floridana. Next base: position 83,119,174 of record NC_084483.1, on the reverse strand, counting down.
TCACTGGAGATGTTCTCTGTTTGAAGGACTATCCATTCCAAGTCTGGTTTCAAAATAAAGATTTCCCACCAACGGTTAGCACCTGCACAGCATACTGAGCAGGCTCACAGGTCACCTGGTCACAATCTTCCTCACTATGGTTATCAGTATTGCATTTCTATGTAACTTATAGTAATTGCTTGTAAATTTGCATCTATACATATAAATTAGCATATGTAAATATTATTTGTTTGTTTGTTTGTTTATTTAAAATATTTCTATCCTGCCCTTCGACCCTATAATAGGGCACTCAGGGCAGCTTACAAATTATGCACATCTGTGTCCCTTTTTTGGCCATGTGAAGAGGCTACTCTTCTGGAGGCCTGTGGTTGTACCTTTGCTCTGGTTATACTCGTAGCTTTTATTGCTTTACAGTATGAATATCTTTTAACTCCATGGTTAACTCCATCTAAAAGAACAATTCTTAGGCACAACAGACACTGTGATGCCATCTCCAGACAAGACTCACCTTCTGTTCTCTGCGGAGCAATTGAATGCCCCCCCCGTCTTTTTTTGTTTTTTGTCTCTGCTGCTATTGCAGTTGTTATTTACTTGGCTTTCACTTTCCCAAGCTTTATTTATTTGTTTGTTTTGTTTTTATTTTATGCTTCTTTATCAAGCATGGAGTTGTTTTTTAAATCCTTTGAAGTTTTTCTAGTGAACAAAGTGTTTGCCTCCCCAACACAGACACTGTTTGCATTAAAAGTTCAAAACCTACTCACATCAACAGCAGATGAAAATTGTTACCATCTGACAGCTGTAGGGGGGGGTCTTAAAAAAAACAATTAAAGTCCCCATGCGTGGCAGGGACAGAAAAGCTTGCTATGGAAGGAACAGGGGAAAAAGTCAAGGTCTACAAGTATTCATTGCGCTTGATACAAATTGAATGTGAACAAGTTGGACTTAAGGCTGATTCACATACAGCCCCAACATGTAAGTGTACATGGAGGAAGACATAGATCGCATCTTCAGCTCACATAGAGAAGGGCTATAACTCAGTGGCATGGTATACCCCACAGATAGATAATCTGTGGCCCTCCAGATGTTGCTGGACTACAGCTTCCATCATCCCTGACCACTGGCCATACTGGCTAGGGCTGATGGAAATAGGAGTCCAGCAACATCTGAAGAGCTACAAGTCAGACTCACCTTGTAAATGCTTTTCATGCAGCAGCTTTTCCCAAGTTCAGTGTTCGCCATTGACACCTGAAACATGGGTGACTAACCTGTGCCAGTCTAGATGTTGCTGGATTCCAATTCCCATCAAACCCAACCAACAAAGCCAGTGGTCAGAGATGATGGCAGCTGCAGTCCAAAAACATCTGGAGGGCCACAGGCTCCCAATCTCTGACTAAACGGATCAAATAGTAGGATCAGAGAAAGACTTCTGCCTGAGATGAGACCTTGGGGAGCTGTTGATGTCAGTGCAGATGATACTGAGCTAGATGGGCCAATGATCTGACTCGTATCTTCCCCTGCTGTGCACACAACCTCCATGTGAGCATGGCCTACATGTAGAGCTGCAGTTCACATGGAAGACTGTATGCATGGTAAGGACGGTGTGTGAACCCCAGACTTACTCACACGCCCTATTGCATATACAATAGACCCTGATTATGGGCTTCCTACAGGCATTGGGTTGGCCACTGTCAGAACAGGATGCTGGACTAGATGGGCCATTGGCCTGATCCAGCAGGCTCTTCTTATGTTCTTATATTCTTACAATGTTTACATCAGCTTTTTCTTTCTGCCAAAAAATTACCCCCTCCCTTTTTTTTGCTGCTATAGGCACACATATGTATTTTACACAAGTAGAAGTTTCCCTTGCCAAGTCCTAGGAGCATCTTCCAAAGTCACAAGTGAGACCATTTGGGCCCAAGGCTAACTGATGGTCATTTACTGAGTCAGTAAATCTGTGCATGTGCTGTGTCACTTGAATTCCAGGAGGATGAATCAGATGACTTAATGTGTTGTTGTTGTTGTTAATTATATGTATTCTTGAAAAGTTTGTTGCTGCAATATGGATCATATGTGCATTTAGCTCTTTGTCAAAATATTTACTGTTTTAAATGTGACTTCTATAGAAATGATGGGAGTAGAACATACATGTCAGAAAGTGGTGTAACTAACACAATTACTAAATTTAGAAGGATGTTCAGGCTAGTTAGATGTGCTGTTCTGACATCTGAGTGCCAAGTCAAGATCTTGGAATGTTTATGATCATCCCTAGTAAGCCCATTACTTCATGACATTTTGTTAGGCATAAAAGTTACAGGTAAGGTTGCCACATATTGGCTCATTTATCACCCAGATCCAGGAAATGCTGAGGTATATTTCCTAATTTTAAGTATTTTGTATTTGGGAAATCATTCTACTTACAGCACTAATTGTACTGTGGTCATGGGGATGAATTATCTGCAAGCTGGTTTCTGCTTGCAATGCCCTATCCATTCTGATTGGGTGACCTTATTCCAAAAGAGGGCAGGGCTTATAACTCTTTGAGAGGCATGAAACAAGACATTTGAGAGGGGTAGTTTCCTTGCTGTTGCAACTCTCTGATACAGGGGTATTGTTAAGGGGTGGGTCTTTTGTGCTGTACCCCAGATTTCCTGTCCCTTAACCTCTTTTTTAACTTTGAAAACTTTGCTTACAGGACCGCAAGGCATGCTTCAAAGTGCAGCATCCATCCATTGTCTAATTTGCTCAGAGCACTAATTTATACCTAATATTATAGGATTGGGGCATTGATTTGGATGCTGTCTTTGGGTCCTCTGCAAGCCTGTGGTTTTATATCAATATGACTGGAGCCTATACAGGGTTAGAACTGAAATACACTGAACACTGCTTAGTCGAGCACTAATGACGCACCTGCAAACGCACACCAAGATACTCAGGGAAACACTTCCAATGTATTTAAACGCTAATGGGACACCACTGCAACACAATCACTACAGGGTCAAGCTACAGAGGGCGACGAAGCAGCACAAACATGAGTGACACTCGGCGCGCCCAATAGGCAACAGTTTCTCCGCCTACTTTGGGTGATTCCAATCTTAATAGATGATGAGCGCGGGTCAGAAGCAAAAGCAGCTTTTGGGGAGAGTACTGCCTATGGGGGCTGGTGGCAGACCAGAAGCAGAAGGGGCAATGTTGCTCCAGCTGAGCACTCAATTTGATCTTCAGAGAGATGTGGTGCCCTGGCTTTCAAAGCAAAGTGCAAGAGCTCTGCTGGAAGACTCCAACGATGGTGAGCATTGTTGTTATTGTTTGGTAGAGTTGTGTATGGCTCAAAAAACTCATCCCCAGTCACCTCCCAAAGTGCTCTTGCCCCAGGGACAAAAATGTGAAGGTAAATAGTTTATTTCTATTTTGTTTATGTTTATTTTGTTATTTCTGAATTTAGTTCCTAATTATGTTTTTTTTCCCCCAGGGCTTATTAGACATGGATAGATTTTTAATTAAAAAACGTAAGTTAGATGATGACAATGAATCAGGTGTGGCTGGCACTGGTTCAGGTAGTAACACACATAGTACCATCAGTGTTAGTTCTAAAACTGCCATGCGCCAGTATAATGAAGACTATTTGTCCTTCGGATTCATTTCATCAGGAGAAGAAGTGCCACGTCCTAAGTGTGTTGTTTGCGGTGAGAAACTGGCAAACCAAACTATGGTTCCAAGTAAGCTGAAAAGACACCTTCACACAAAGCACTCACATTTATGCGAGAAACCAATTGATTATTTTAAAAGGGTTATAGCTGATCAAACACGTCAGGCTAAACAATTTACCATAATCACAACTATTTCTGACAAAGCTCAAGAAGCAAGCTATGCCATTGCCGAAATCGTGGCAAAAAGGATGAAATATCATACAATTGCTGAGTGAGTAATTTTACCAAAATGCTGTAAAATTGTAAATATTATGTTTGGCGAAACATATGAAAAAGAGATCTTGAAAATTCCTGTGTCAGATAACACTATTAGTCTGTGTATACATGACACGTCTCAAGACATTGAGTCACAAGTGATAGCTAACATTAAAGAAGCCGATTTCTTTGCCATCCAGTTGGACGAGTCAACTGACATCACTGGAAAAGCTCAACTCCTAGCATTCAGCAGGTTTGTTTGTAATGGAGACATAATTGAACAATTGTTATTTTGCAAATCACTTCCAAGGCCAAGACATTTTTGATGTTGTCGACATCTATTTCAATTCTCATGATTTGACGTGGAAATCATGCATCAGCATCTGCACGGACGGTGCTCCCTCTATGTCAGGAAGCCTAAGAGGATTTGTTGCACTGGCCAAACAAAAGAACCCTGGCATTGTTTTTACCCACTGTTTCCTGCACAGAGAGGCCCTCATTTCAAAATCAGTACTACCTGATCTCCAAAAAGTACTGGCTGAGATTATCAAAATGGTTAACTACATCAAGAGTAGGCCATTAAAATCGAGGTTGGTTTCAGCACTGTGTTCTGCCATGGAAGCTGCTCACACACAACTTCCACTGCACACAGAAGTGAGATGGCTATCTCGAGGGCGGGTGCTTTCAAGGTTGTATGAACTGAGGGAAGAGCTTCTAATTTTTTTTACGTCGGAAGAGTCTGAGCTGGCTGACCTGCTTAGTGATGAGACCTGGTGCAAAAAAGTTGCATTCCTAGCTGACATTTTCCAAGCTTTGACAACTCTTAACAAGAATATGCAGGGAAAGAATGAAAATATTCTTACTTGTACTGACAAAGCTATCTCCTTTAAGGAAAAACTAACACTGTGGGGAGCCAGAATCAAAAAAGAGAACAAAGTTGAAATGTTTGAACTGACAAAAAGTTGCAGACTGGACAAAAATCTTGTCGATTTAATTCTACAAAGTTTGTCACTGCTGAGTAAAAACATCGAAAAGTATTTCCCGTCACTTGATGTATCTTCCTTGGACTGGGTGAGAGATCCGTTTGTGTTAAGTGCGTGCGAGTCAGCAGAATTAACTTTTGTAGAAGAAGATGAGCTGATGGAAATCAGAGACAATAGAGGACTGAAACTGAAACACTCATCAACAGATATGGCCTCATTCTGGTGGTCTCTCCGAGAGGAATACCCCATCATCACAAAGATGGCGATTAAAGCACTTCTTCCTTTCTCAGCATCTTATCTGTGTGAGGCTGGTTTCTCTGCTAGGAACACAATGAAGAGCAAGAACAGGTCGCGGCTTCAAACACTGGAGGAGGACTTGAGGGTATGCTTGTCAACCATCCGCCTGCGGACAAGGGACATCATGAAACATCACCAAGCACAGATTTCCCACTGATTTTTTTTTTAAATAACACAATGATTAACGTTTTAGTTATTGAACTTTAAACACAATCTTAATACTCTTTTTTTAAATGATAAACTATATCCTTATGGTGTGCCTTGACAATTTTAGCGCCTTGTCAGTGTGCCATGAGATGAAAAAGGTTGAAAATCACTGTCCTAGAGCATCCAAGAACTCGCCCCACTAGGCATCCCCATTTGGCCTATAAGGCCATTTTGGGGAAGCCACGGCCACCCGACCCACACCAGACGTCATAATTCACATACATGACATCAGTTGTGGGGCAAGTAAGGGCAGGGCTACAATGGAAGAATCAGGAGCTGAAAGTTGGCTCCTGATTGTTCCTTTGCTGGAGCAAGGAACACTCCCAAACACCTTGCTCAAGCAGAGGAAACCAATCCTCCCTTCCAGCATTGCTCTTTGAAGCCTCCCCAAGTACCTCCTTTCCACCTCTGACACTGTGGATGAAAAGGAGAAGCATGGGGAGGCTTCCAAAGCATAGAGCTGGCAATGCCCATTGCACTGTGGTTCCCAAACTTGAAAGCTCGCACGAGGGATTTTAACAGGCGGGCAGAACTTGCACTCTGAGTCTCTAAAGAACCTAGCAAGTGCCTCTGCTCTGATGGAAAAGCTGCACTTATAAACCTTTTCCCTCTCCAGAACTTTTAAGGGGTCTGACAGGCCACCCCTATTACCCTGTAGTAGACTATGCTAGTCTCTTCAAGAGAATGACATTTCCTTTAAGGCTAATCAAATGAGATATCCACAGAGTGTTCTTGCACTCTGGTCCTGCTTGCGGGCTTCCCCCAGGCACCTGGTTGGCCACTGTGAGAACAGGATGCTGGACTAGATGGGCCACTGGCCTGATCCAGCAGGCTCTTCTTATGTTATGTTCTTAAAATGTGCAGAATATGTTTTTGTTCCCCATTGTGGGACAGAGAGATGATTTAGACCTATTTTAGGTTTTAGGGAAGCTTTGCAGGCTGACCTTTAAGTGTTTGCACTCTGGAAAGGGTCTTCATAGAGTGCTTTTTTTGGAAAGCAAACCTGCTGGGTTTCACTTGGTCGAGAGGATGATGTGGGAACCCTGATTCTTTAGCCCTCGCTGCTGAAGAGCCCTGTACATTACTTGTGCTTCATCCAATCTCCTCGCTGCAGAGATGTAAGAGTCAAATTCTGATCCCTGAGTGTTAATATATGGCCCACTGAATGACTGGGCATAGATCATATTCCCAGCTGAGCCAACATCCTCCCAGATCAGGGATTGGTGAACCTGTCAATTTCATTTTCCTTCAGTTTCTCATTTTTCCAGTCTTAAATTCAGTTCTCCACATTTCCACATCAGTTTGTTGTTATTTTATTTTATTTAAAATCCTCATGAAAATTCATCAGTATTTGGCTGTGAATTTCTTCTAATATACACGTATTTGTATGCAATTTTCTTCAATATAATGCATTTGCGTATGTTATTTTTGCTAATATATGCATTACTGTGCACACTTTACCCTAGTATGTGCACTTTTGTGTGCATTGATTAGATGGAAAAATGAACTGGAATATTCAGAGAAATATCAGTTTAAAAAGATGGCTACATTGCGGTTTGTCTGTGGTTTTGTAAAATGCAAATTAGGTGGGTTTGCCTTTACATGTGAACTGAATTGAATTTCTCCCCCATCCTTATCCTCTATAGACTTGGGTTAAATTACTATCTCTCAATCTGTGTCTCCAACCTGTGAAATAGGTATAACCATGGACCAAGCATTTATGTGATAGGCACTAATACTTTGGTCTTCCAAAAATGTGTGTCTTTTTCATTATACACTGCCCATTATCATTACCTAAGTTAGTGAATTCCAAAAATTAATTTTACTCTCCTGGTTGAAGCTTTCTTTTGCCTGGTTTAAGCTTGTTAGGCTCAGGCTGGGTTGAGTTGGATGTTACAGCAACCATCGTTTTGTGTTATGTGAGTAAGCCTCAGTTTCCTGCATTCCTTTCTTCCCTTCCTCCTCCCAAACACTGTGGTTTTAAAAGCCTAATGGAGAAAAAATCCTGATGAAGACTGAGCATGCTCAGTGGGTATGGATTGCTGATTGACTATTATGGAGGAAGGAAAATTGGGAAGAGGGGAGATGGAATGGAACGGCTGGAACTCAGAATATTTATTTATTTATTGCATTTATATACCGCCCCATAGCCGAAGCTCTCTGGGCAGTTTACAGCAATTAAAAACATTAAAAACAAATATACAAATTTTAAAACACAAAAAAAATTAAAAAACACAATTAAAAAAAATAAAAACAATTTAAAAACACATGCATAGAAGCATTCTGCACTGCAACATTTTGTTGCAGGGCTCTACTTGTAATGAGTATTACCGTTTTACTCCTAGGAATATTTTAATATGTTACTAGGATTATATACCACTTTGTCACAGATGTAGAAGATAAAGCACCAAGATGTCACTAATGTTATTAATTACAGTAAATGGTAAATGCTAAAGGACACATTCTGCTGCAGGGACATCCCCTGTCCCCTCTCAATAAAGGGGGATTTTCTCTTTGTTGTTGTTTGTCCTAATTGAAGTCTTTGTTGAGACTGTGGGAATCTACTGGGTCTGGATGCAAGAACAAGAGATTTGGGTTCTGGTTCTGGTTCTGCCATTTATTTACTGCGTAACCTTTATTGTTAATTGAATTTCTCTGCACTGTTGTGGCATCATTAGCAAACGTCTGTGTTCTTAAGACAATGCGTTTGTTTGTAGTGTTCCTCTGTGTGAAAGCAAGGACAAGATGTCCTGTCTGTGGTCTGCAATAAAGCCTCTACAATGGGATAACCAGCATCATCACAATCCTGCACAGGATTGGAGGCTTGCTCTTGAACTTACAAGCTGAATTCAGATGAAAGGCTGCTTTCGTATGCCAGGAGATACACCTGTCTGTTTCCTCCCTTTCACTATGTAATGTCTAGAGCAGGGATAGCCAACACAGTGCCTTCCAAAGGTTGTCCGATTCCAACTCCCATTAGCCCAGTCAGAATGGCCAATGGCCAGGGAGCTGTAGTTCGACAACATCTGGAAGGCACCACATTGGCTAACCTCCCGGCATTGGTTGGCAGGGCGGCATTGCACAACTGGCTTCCCAGTGCTGATCATTGCTGCAACTTACCAAGAGGGGGAAGGGTGGGGAGCTCAGCCAGGTGCAAGCATGGTGGCAGGAGTGTTGGCCTGGCACCGCTGTGCCCATGCCGCACTGAGCTTTCCGCCCCTCACCCTCTTGGTAAGCAGCAGTGACACTTGGCGTTGAGAAGCCGGGCATGCAATGCCACCCCAGCTATACCTCTCCCCATCAACCACTGCTGCTGCCGCTGCCCCTGGTCCAGGACTAGTTGCCCATGTCCTTACATAAATGGTTTATTTTCCCACTCCACATCATTGGCTTCCATTGGCAGGCAACAGACAAATGCACAGCATTTCGGCATCAAGACTGTTAAGTACATTAGGCAGGGCTTGTCTTTGTATGTGTTTTGTCCAGTGTCTTGGTTTTTAGGCATGTTATAAATAATCAGCATTGATAATGATGATGACATGGACTTAGTTGTACTAGATTATGAAGTTGGAGGGAGGGGGGAACTAGCCTCAAAGCTGTCTTTTTCAGCAGCAGGTACATGCATATCATAATATTGAATTCTAGTTTATTGACATAATGAATTGTTCATTGAATTATTCACTTGTATTTCAGTACTCTTTAGTGTAGAAAGTAATTGTGGCTCGGCTCATCTACTGCTAGAGTGATCCATCCCATGCTCCTTCGGGTGACCTCTGTAAGACACAACCACTGAATGACATAGTCTTTTCCCATACCAGCATCATCCAGCTTTCATGCTGCTCCAGTAAAGAATTAATTGGGCCTGAATATTTTCCATGAATGGGAAACCAATAAGGTAAAAAAAAAGAAACCCCAAGAATTTTCTTTTCTTTTTGTTCTCAGCATGACTAATTCCATCAAAAGGATCGAGACTTTATAGCATTAAACAAAGCCATGATAACTTGTACTTCTGCAGTTCTGAATTTTTAGATGGTCCTCTAATAAATATCTTCTTATTCAAAATGAGTAAGTTGGCTTACAGTTCTGGATAGTTCAAAGACTGCTTATCCTGTTCTGCAAATATGCTACTCTCTGTGCAGTAGAAGACTGGGCTGGCAGTAGCCTTGAAGATAACAGAGTACACCTAGAACTAGTATACTTAAAATGTTTACCATAATTAATGCAGTATGCTCAAGTAGGGTGGATTTAGAATCCAGATGTAAGTTTCTATGTGCACATGCACAGATCGAATTATAATTGCCCTCACTAGAAGAGAAACCAACATTCTCGTTTTTCTCTCTTCTGTTATCATACAAGGAAGTTGCTTTCACCCACACAGAGATGAAAGCACACAGCGCATTCTGCTCTAGAACATAAACATAAACTGTTATCACGCTAGCTGCAGAAAGAGTCCAATAACATGGGGATTTCATACCATTCAGCTTTTATGCCATTCAGCTAGCTATTGTGGCATGAAAACACAATTAGTGTAGCAAAACAACAGTTTGCATCTTTTAATTATGGCTTTGGTTTCTTTTTAACATAATGTTTTAATTACATTTCTTTCTCTTTCTCTCTCTCTTCTGTTCTGTTTTTATTGATTTGGTGCCAGATTAATTGTGTCACCAAGACCTCCCAGTACTTGAAGAATTACCTCGGGGGATTCTGTCTCTTTCACTGTTTTAAAGTAAACCAGATCTCTAACTACCTACAAAACAAAATCTAAAGCGGAGGAGATGAGAAAAAGAAGAGTTTATTTGTTTGCAAACCATCCATGCTCTTTTTGTAAATTTATTCAGTGAAGGACAATGAACGCATGACATTTTCCCCGCATGGAGAGAGGATCTGTGTAGTCTGATCCAATCCAGCTGTCCAATTCATGTTCTCATAGCAAAGTAGCTCCTGAATTGCCCTCCATACATGATGGCACAGGTGAAAGTTAAGGAGCAGAATACAGATATAGATACTGAAAAGGAATAGAACTTCCATGGGGGAAAAAATCCCCATCATTAATCACTCAGCCTAGAGAACTGGACAGACATCATGGAGTTATGATAAAATATGCTGTCCATTTCCTTCATTTGTCTATGTGGTTTTTCCTACATAGAGATTATTTCTGTGTAGGAAAAAATGAAATTTATGAAGTGGTCCTGATTGTTTAAAGATTGGCTGTCATTAGGAATGACATATTTACTAAGACAATAAGCTGGTTTCTATGCACTATCTTCCTCTGCAGAAGTGTTTTTGGACTGATTCCTGTGGTGGAATGCAAGCAGGTTTTTCAGGAAAGGTATATAGGCAGGATACTCTATTCCTGCCAGCTGTTCTTCCTCCTTTCCAGAAAAAAAAACTCATTTTCAGTTTCTGGCACTGTGATTTCCACATACATGAGAATAATTTCAAAAGCACCTTCCGCAGAGGAAAATTAGATCCAGGCCAAGGTAACCTTCTGACCAGAAAAGCACTCTTGAGTTAGTGGTGAAAAGCGTTCCAAGCCACTTGTGATGAAATATCACCCTCATGCGAGTCCCAGCAGAAAGGTATGCTATGACACTTCAGAGTCCTGAGCCAGCGATGCCCTTATTCTGTGTGAAGGATGTAGAGTTCTGTTTTCTAACACGTTAGATTCCCTTCTCTCCCTTTCCACTTTGTCATCCAGTGCAAGGTGCATGTGCCCAAATGCATCTCCAGCACCCATTTTTCCTGTACTTCCCTTCACAGCCGTCATGTTTCCATTTCCAGTACATTTTGAGAGAAATATAGGGCCATGGGCAGGGGTCAAACCTCAGTAGTTAGTACAGCACATGCTCTGCATTCAGAAGGTCCCAGGTTCAATCCATGACATCTCCAGCAAAGGCTGGGGATGGGGAGACCCCTGCCTGAAATTTTGGAGACCCACTGCCAGAGTAGTTAATACACCAAGATGGACCAATGGTTGGAGGTAGCTTTCTCTGCTTTTAATACTGTAGAAGAGGTATTCCATGCATAGAGGTGCTCCTCATGCCAGCTTTGGTATATTCCTTGCTGCTTCAGCAGCTTGGTACTCAAGCCATCGCACAACTACCATAGCTACAAGCCATGGATTGAAGAAGATAATGGAACCCTGAATAACAAAGGTAGTTGAACCTATGAAGTAAATGCTTTAATTTTAAACCAGGCAAACGTTAGAGAACCAGGACACGAAATGGCCGTGTAGTTGCCTTTGAGCTTTCTCCTACCACACTTTTGACCCAGCAAAGAACAACTTATATATGACCAGTGATTGCATTGATCTGCAGTGCTGATCTCATAGCTTACTTGTGTTTTGTGACACAGCCAATGTGCAACCAACCTGTTAATGTAATGTGGCACAGATTGTATGGGTGAGGTAGACACAAAGTCCACTGAAAACCCCAAATGTCACTACTGTCTACCTTACTCACTGTAGGCACATGCTCTCAGAAGGAATGTGCATGAGGCTGGGCTTCATCCATTGAAATAATGGAGGAAAATACTAGCATATAGAGCGGTGATTCAGCAGTATGCATGGACTAAGTTGCATGGCAGTAGCATTATTGATGATCAAGGGGAGGCTGTATACATGGGTACCCTGATTTGAGCAATGAGTAATGCCGAGTCCATTTAACTGCTGCCAAGTTGTGAGCCCTGTGGCAGCTTCTGCACATTCCTGAGGCAGTTGTGTGTAGGTACTGTTTATCTGATATGAAATCTTTGAGAATATGATGAGACACAGGAGAAGATGTTGTGCATTTGGACCTCTAGTTGCCAGTTGCCCCATATTTTAAGTGTTTCCCCATATGTGTCAGAGCCCTTTGGAGCTGCAACCACTGTTTTAGAACCAATCACCAATAGTAACAGGACTTTTTTTGGGGTGGGGCTTACAGTCCCTTTCAACAGACTTTAAATTACAGGCTCTTGGGAGTTATGCTGTTTTAAATGTTCCCTCTAATTTTATGCCAGTTTTGTTTTATTGTTGTTCAATTTTAATATTGTATAATGCATTTGATATTGTTGCATTTATTACTGTATCACTGTATTTATCACTGTATCAGGTAAAAGCAAAATGCTTGCCTTTTGATTGAGCACACTGAATGGATCCTGTAACTTATCCATTGTTCATATTTAATGCTGACTGGAGTCCTGCTGTGCCACTGATAACAATAATATGGAAGAAGGCACACACTATTCTATTTTATTCCTGCATTGCCTAATAATTTGAAATTAAATTTGTTAATTAAAACAGGAGCTGTTAAAATATGTCTCCAAGACAGCAAGATTATATGTATCCATCTTGCCTCAATGTGAAGATAACACTTGGGATTTTTTTTATATGGGCTGCAGTGCACAGACCCCATTACATTGTTGTCAAAATAACTCATTCATTCAGCTCAGAACAGATATGCATAATGAGTATTATTTTAATAAAATGTGTACATAGGCACACACAAGAACAAAAAAGCCTGTGTATTTTTGTTCAGTCATAATAACAACAAAAAGCAGTCCTGCAGCCTGATCCTATTTACTTTGAGGTAAGGCCCATCAAATTGAATGGAACTCAGAGCTAAATCCCCTTCAAGATCTGTTTACAAGACCTTAGAGTTTAGCTCTCTAGGAGCATAAATTTCTTAGTACTCCACTACTGGGCCTTTCTTCTTATAGAAAAGTTTATCCCATTATTTATTATTATTTATTTATTACATTTATACCCCACCTTTCTTTTCATGGAACCCAAGGTGGTATATATATGGTTCCAGGCCCAGTTCAAAGTGCTGGTTTTGACCTACAAAGCCTTACACGGCACAGGACCACAACACCTGTTGGAACGCCTTCCCCGTTACGAACCTGCCCGTACACTACGCTCATCATCAAAGACCCTCCTCCGAGTTCCTACTTATAGGGAAGCTCGGAGGGTGGCAACGCGGAAAAAGGCTTTTTCTGTGGTGGCCCCCGAACTGTGGAACGATCTCCCAGAGGAGATACGCCTGGCGCCAACGTTACTATCTTTCCGGCGCCAGGTTAAAACTTTTCTCTTCACCCAGGCTTTTTAACATGTTTGTATGCGCTGATATTGTTTTTAATTTTTTAACATTTTAAACTTTTAATGTGTTTATATTGCTACACGTTTATTGTATTTTTGATGTTTCTTGTCTTGTGAACCGCCCAGAGAGCTTCGGCTATGGGGCGGTCTATAAGTTTAATGAAATAAATAAATAAATAAATAAATGTAATAAACAATATTGTAAGCTGCTTTGGGGATTCCAGTCAATCAACCAATGAATCAATCACATACTGCAGTGCTATACAATACCACAGAATCTGTAGAAAAAAGAAATAGGACCCTAATCCTTCAAATGGTCTTAAGCCCATTTAACTCTGTGGGTTTGTGGCTTAGCTCTCCAGCTGAAACCCTAATGCAGACCAAGTTTCCTAACCGTTTTGTAAGCAAGGGAGGAAAAATATTTTCGGTTTCTCAGTCAAGGTCTTTAATCCTTGACATTTTCATCTTTTTAATTCTTCATTCCTCAGGTACCTATTTACATCTACCAGTCGCAGGAGAATCAATGATTAAGCGAGCAAGCTCCATGTTTTGAGGAAGCCAAATAACCAAAAGATATTTGTTTAAATGCTTTCCCCTGGCCCTCTGACCAAGATTTCACCATGCATGTTTCCCCCTCTTTCCTCTCTAAGCTTGAGAAGCCCAGACATGGATTAAAGGATTTAGCTCTGAATTCCTAAGAAGAAAACATGAACCACCCAAATTAGCTGGCAACTTGTCTTGGTCTAACAAAAACAAAGCGCACTGGAAAACATTAATCACATTAGTCTCCATTCAGGTGGAAGATGGCGACTTGCTACAAAAACCACTTGCCATAGGATGAAAATAAAGTAGTGTTGGCTATTCAGTTCAGCCAAAATATTTTATAAAAATGAAGGACTTAGTTGATCCTGAGCAGAACTTGCTGGTTTGCCACCAACCAGCATTGTGTTTATATGTTCACCATGCGTTAGCTATCCAGGACTGGAAATAACCATTGTTTTCAAGAAGTGTTGTGACAGAACTATCATTGTCTTTGGTGTCAGAACTGGCATCAGGAGTCAGCACTGTCAGGCATCTACTGAGGCCAACATCACAGAAGAGCATCCACTGCCAACTTGCAAAGCCTGCCCATCCTCCTTGCTGTGTCTTCCTGTTCACCTGCCTGCTGCAAGTGTGGGAGCAATGGTAAGGAAGGCAAAGGTGTTACATTATGCTGCAATCCTAACCCCCATTGAATTCAGTGGGACTTATTTCTGAGTAGGCATGGTTAGGATTGCAGCTTTAATCATTTATTTCATGGATCTACTCTAAGTATGACTTAGAGACAACCTATTTCAAGTTCAAATGACTCCATTCACATCTGAGTTGAAGCAGTAAGACTTTACTTCTTGAAAATAACCACACATTTCTAAAGTAAATTGCAAGTTTGGAGATTATAGAAATTAGACGTCTGGACAAGCACCTTGTGTCCTTTCCATCTCCCAATCATGTAATACTGATTTTATTTTATTTTTTAAAATGTCTCCATAGCAATTATGAGCATATTGTGAAAGTAGTTATTTTCTTTGTTGTAAAGAACATAAGAGTTAATAGATAAGGAATCATAAGAAGCATTTCCCCCTTTTTAGCCCTATTCAGTCAGCAATCAAACTGAGTACATCTTTCCTTCGATTCTTTCCATCTTTTGCTCCATACTGTTTTTTGTGTGTGGGTAGGTGTGTATGTTCTGCAATGTATCATTGAAGCAATAATAGTGTGTTACTTGCAGATTTACACTGGACAATCCACTTACCATTCCACTTCAACAGTTGTTCTGTGATTCCTCTCCAGTGTTATTGCATTATTGCCATCTGAAGGGGCATCCTTGCACTTTAGTGCAACAAAAGCAGGAGAAAAAATAAACCAGCACATTTGTGGCGTAAAAAGTTACAGGATTTCAGTGGGAAGCTATGGGACTTGCACTGATTGGAAACAGAGCAGTATGTCCACCCTGAAAATTTTACAAGTGCACACAGTATTGAAAGTGGGATTGCATATAACTTGCTCATCACGAGAATAAATCATCACGAATCCATAATAAAAAAATCTGGAGGATCTCTTTCTTTCTCATTCTCTCTCTATTTATTTCTCTCCCTCTCTTTCTGGGATTTATTACCATCAATATCTGATTTGTATCAGTCCAACTTGACATGCAAGTTCCTAACCTTGAAGCACCCCTGCAGCTAGTGCTGAACTGTCAAGTTATGAAATCTTGACATTTCAGGGTCACAGAGACTTAATGCAGGGCTTAATAAAATAGCACACTCAATGACATGTAGGAAAATAATTTGTTGGGCTAAACTTGTCCCCTCTGTCCATAAAAAAATAATTTATGCAATAACTGTGACTCTTTGAAAACATAGAACGTAGAACAAAGCATATCGCTTTGGATTCTGAACCATCTGTGTCCATGGAGATAACTTATAGATGACAGCAGTTTTTAAGGAAGGTGAAAGTGATCAGAGAGAAGCATCACTATCTATGATCTACAAACGTTTTGTTTGTTCCACTGTTGCCTCTGGTAAAAGGGGTGTTATAGATTTTGAAATCTGTTTACCAGAGACAAAGATGGCATGAGTAGGGCTTCCCTAGAATCTTTATGAAATGATGTTTCCCTAGTAACCTTCATGAATTGGGTCATATCAAATGAAAACGTTAGGCTGTGAGCACACTAGTTGCCAGAGCAAAGCATTTCCATTAGCCACAACTGGAGGGAGAATGGGTTGATCTGCTGATCACTTGCAAACTCTTTTTGAAGCTGATTTTTTTTTAAAAAAAACACTCAAGCTGCTCCCACATGGTGGTACAGGAAAAATGGGTAGGGTTTGACTATCATTGTGTGCCTCTGTTTCCAGAAGAAAGAGGTGGAGTTGTACTGGAACCGGCAGAACAGTGAGTGTGTCTCTACCCTAAGATTCCACATTCATGGAATTATTTCTGTAAAGTGAAAAACAGGATAGTATTGCTATTCGGAAAACACTCTTAAGACTAGAGACAGGAAAAATACGGGGTTTTTTTTAGATTGAAGGCAGTTTGAAAGATGGATGGCAGGTTTTGCAGGGTTTTGTATTTCCCCCCTCCTCCCCAAACCTAAACACCTCATTAACCAGACATGAAGGTTGAACAAAAGTGATACATGTGTACAACATGAACATCACTACCTCTGTCTGAACACTTTTGAGCTCTCATAAAAATTATTGTCTGTCTCCAGACTTACCTGTATGGTTTCGCTTTTAATTTGAGAAGATCTGAATTATTGGTTTCCTGATGCTCTTCCCTCTCTATACTCTTGGAATTATGTTGCTTGGACCTCAAGGTATGAACCAGACCCACTGTAATGTCACTTCATTTTTTCAGCTGCTAGCCTTTTATGCTTTCTTGTTCTACAAAATGGCTTTTCTTCACTCTTCCACCACTACCAAGCAGAACTGGTACAACCTGATTTTACCTGCTAGTTGTAACATAATAAAGTAAAAGTGTTTATTAGGTTCTGTAGGTTACTTAGCCGTGGAATTCCATGAACAGAAACAAAGGTTATTCAAAGCTTGTTGTGGCCATGAATGAAAAGTACAGTCCCCCCACCCACTGTCATTTTTTTACGGGGATGCATTCCAGGCAAGGCACGTTAGGTCCCTCCAGTCTGCCTGCCCCAGCTACAAATGCATGTTTTCATTCTGTAACCAGCTGTAGCTAATTGCATCAGTGCCGCCTTTCGTGCTGTACATGAAAAGGAAACCTGTAATTTATTGCAACAGACCACACCATTTCTGCTGTACATCTTGCCTCTTCTGTCATTTCAGCGAGCATATTTTTCATGGCATGTTGGCAACCCGGCAAGAGGAAAACAACATCACTTGGGGGGGGGGGAAACACTCCTCCATATGTTGCAGCCAGATACTGATAAAAGAACAAACAAAAAAGCATGTTGTTTATTTGTAAGAACAGGATTTCTGAATCAGCCAGAAAGAATGTGGGGCCAATGTGTAAGTTGGCTTGCCTGTGAACTTCAGTGCTGGCTGAGCACCAACATCATGTGGGGCAAACATTCCTATGAAGAAGATGCCGGTACAGTGTTGCCTCAAATGGTTAACCAGAAAGTGCATGTTCCCACTAACATCAGTGAAGAATTAAGCCAAGAATAGATCTGGCCCCTGGTCTATGCCTATAAGAACTTATTAATCAAGATTTTATACAATGTGTTTTCTTCATACACATCTGTGGCTTTTCTAGTCAGGAAAAGTACATGAGATTTTGAACTTGTTTTTCACTTCATTTTACAGCTTGATAAACACTAACAATATTTATTTTCTTACATTTAGATCCCACCTTTCTTCCATTATGGAACTCAAGGTGGCATACTTGTGGGTCCCTGGTGATCTCCCATCCAGGCACTGACCAGACCCAGACCAGACCTGGCTTCAGCAAAGCGGTAGTTCCTTCAGACTATACCCTGGGTTTCACAGGTGGCCTCAGGAGTAATGGAATGTTTCATGTCCCCTTTCTTTCCATTCTTCTATCTTCACTACATTCTCCACCCTTTGCTTCCATCTTTTCCCATCTATCATTGAGCCCACTACTACTATGGACTAACAGATTTGGACTAACAGATTGGACCAGACTTGCGCTTTTGAGAAGATGGTTAAAGCTCAGACAGACAGACAGACAGACAGACAGACAGATAGATACTGTTATTTCAAACATAACAGCTGAACATTAGGAAATTACTAACTGAGCTAAGAGTTCCCAGGGATGACATTGTGAAAACAGGGTAACAGGATGTGGGGCTGGAAAAGGAGGGGGAAGGAGCTCAAATTAATGTAGGAATTAATCCTAAGGGAGACAGCAAGCTTGGAGTGGCTTTGAGGGGCATGGGGCAAAATGTGGACGAAACAATATACAAATATACCATATTCAAGGAGCACAATACCAAAGATACAATCTTATGAACACCTCCTTGGGAGTAAGTCTCAATGACTAGATTAATACTCACATTGTACTCACTCATAGAATCATAGTATCATAGAGCTGGAAGGGGCCTATAAGGCCATCAAGACCAACCCCCTGCTGAATGCAGGAATCCAACTTAAACTATACCTGAAAGGTGGCTGTCAAGCTCAAGTGCCTACTCAAAAGTATGCCCCATTGAATCTAGTGGGGCTTACTCCCAGGAAACTGGGTATAGGATTATAGTCTAAGGAAGTGATATTTTAAATGTAATTCTGAGGCTGATTCACTAATCTCTTATTTCTGCAGGTGTTCCCAGTGCTGGGGAATACAAGTGGGGAGACTGCTGTTGCACTCAGGTCCTGCTTGTAGGTTTCCCACAGACACCTGGTTGTAGGGTTGCCAGGATCGATCCTTGAGACTGATCCTGTATCTTTAGGAGAAGAGAAAGTCAGCCACGTGCAGGTGTTCTTGCAACCCTGTAATAGGAAAAACCACAAGATGGAATTCTCCCTCCCCCCTGCACAATTTTTAAAGATACAAAAGACCTCTTGGTTGCCAGCCCCAGCCTCCAAGCAGTCTACTGTATCTTTAAAAGTTGGGGAGGGGGGAGGGAGAATTCCACCTTGCGGTTTTTGCCATGACAGGGTTGCAAGAACACCTGCACTTGGCTGACTTTCTCTTCTCCTAAAGATACAGGATCAGTCTCAGGCCTTGAACCTGGCAACCCTACCTGGTTGGCCAATGTGAGAACAAGATGTTGGACTTAGGGTTGCCAGGTTCACTGCCTGAGACTGATCCTGTATCTTTAGGAGAAGGGAAAGTCAGCCAACTGCAGGTGTTCTTGCAACCCTGTAATGGGAAAAACCACAAGGTGGAATTCTCCTTTCCCCCTGCACAACTTTTAAAGATAGAGAAGACCTCTTGGAGGCCAGCTCAGGCCCTGAGCCTGGCAACCCTCGTTGGACTGGAAGGGTCTTTGGCCTGATCCAGAAGGCTCTTCTTAATGTTCTTACTTGGCAGTGCTCAGGCTAATGGAGCACAACTACCTACACCTTCAAACTGGCCATGGACTAAACTCATATGTGTCCCCTTGATACCCCATACTCAATCCAAAGGGATCAAACTCATAATGTAAAGTTCCTTGTAAATATAAATTAACCGAATGAAAGTGCTTTTGCCATGGCTTTCCCACAGAGTGAGGGACAAATGCATTTTATTTATTTTCCTACTGTGCTCCATAGCTTCAGAGCATGTAACAATACACCCATATCTTATTTTATCCTCACAACAATCCTGTCAGGTATATCAAACTGTGAATTAGCATGGTGCTCAAGGCCATCCAAAAACCTTCCTGTCCGAGCAAAGATATGAACTTGGGTCTCCTCTTGTTTCCAAACCCAACACTCTGCTGATGGCATCTTTTTTCTAGATAGGAAAGGAGTGGATGTCACATTTTATTTGTCCAGTTAATTGGGTAAATATGTTCTACCAGCCTTTGGAGCCCATAAAATGCCTCATCAGTGTTCCAAGCAGAATTCAAATAACGCCAGTTTGACCTGCTGCAAGGTTGAGGAGGATATGAAGTAACTTTGCTTGTTCCGTTTCTGGATCAATACAAGATTTCTTCTTTCCCCCCCCCTTACAAATTCTTTTTAGGTCACAGTCAGAAGCCATTTGTGTAAATCACTGCATGAAACTAATTTTTATTTTGCACGCTCAGTGGTTTGCAAAGTGTATCAAACAGTTTATCAGTCACAAAGTAGAATCCCTAAACCCCAGTCCTATATTCTCTCTTTTTTGTCATGTGCAAAATAGAGAGGGTGCTCTTTATTCTAATCTGTACTGTAGGTCAAATTTCAGACTCCTATGGAAAAAGCATGAGAAACATCTGTGGGATTTCCTCCTCAAGACTCAGAGCATCTTTGTTTTATTTGAGGGATAGCACTTGGTCTTGGATGTGTGAACAACCAATCTCAAGATGCACAAATGTTTTCCAGATATTGAGAGGGAAAGAGAGAGAGATACCGTAAAATGCACATTTTCTCAGCCCCATTTCCCCCATACTGGATATCTTCCCCTACCACATAAATGTACTATAACATCTGAGGAAGAGGTGGCTGTTCTGCAAAAGAACATAAGAACATAAGAAGAGCCTGCTGGATCAGGCCAGTGGCCCATCTAGTCCAGCATCCTGTTCTCACAGTGGCCAACCAGGTGCCTGGGGGAAGCCCGCAAGCAGGACCCGAGTGCAAGAACACTCTCCCCTCCTGAGGCTTCCGGCAACTGGTTTTCAGAAGCATGCTGCCTCTGACTAGGGTGGCACAGCACAGCCATCACGGCTAGTAGCCATTGATAGCCCTGTCCTCCCTTAATTTGTCTAATCTTCTTTTAAAGCCGTCCAAGCTGGTGGCCATTACTGCATCTTGTGGGAGCAAATTCCATAGTTTAACTATGCACTGAGTAAAGAAGTACTTCCTTTTGTCTGTCCTGAACCTTCCAACATTCAGCTTCTTTGAATGTCCACGAGTTCTAGTATTATGAGAGAGGGAGAAGAACTTTTCTCTATCCACTTTCTCAATGCCATGCATAATTTTATACACTTCTATCATGTCTCCTCTGACCCGCCTTTTCTCTAAACTAAAAAGCCCCAAATGCTGCAACCTTTCCTCGTAAGGGAGTCGCTCCATCCCCTTGATCATTCTGGTTGCCCTCTTCTGAACCTTTTCCAACTCTATAATATCCTTTTTGAGATGAGGCGACCAGAACTGTACACAGTATTCTAAATGCGGCCGCACCATAGATTTATACAACGGCATCATGATATCGGCTGTTTTATTTTCAATACCTTTCCTAATTATCCCTAGCATGGAATTTGTCTTTTTCACAGCTGCCGCACACTGGGTCGACATTTTCATCGTGCTGTCCACTACAACCCCGAGGTCTCTCTCCTGGTCGGTCACCGCCAGTTCAGACCCCATGAGCGTATATGTGAAATTAAGATTTTTTGCTCCAATATGCATAATTTTACACTTGTTTATATTGAATTGCATTTGCCATTTTTCCGCCCATTCACTCAGTTTGGAGAGATCTTTTTGGAGCTCTTCACAATCCCTTTTTGTTTTAACAACCCTGAACAATTTAGTGTCGTCAGCAAACTTGGCCACTTCACTGCTCACTCCTAATTCTAGGTCATTAATGAACAAGTTGAAAAGTACAGGTCCCAATACCGATCCTTGAGGGACTCCACTTTCTACAGCCCTCCATTGGGAGAACTGTCCGTTTATTCCTACTCTCTGCTTTCTGCTTCTTAACCAATTCCTTATCCACAAGAGGACCTCTCCTCTTATTCCATGACTGCTAAGCTTCCTCAGAAGTCTTTGATGAGGTACCTTGTGAAACGCTTTTTGAAAGTCTAAGTACACTATGTCCACTGGATCACCTCTATCTATATGCTTGTTGACACTCTCAAAGAATTCTAATAGGTTACTGAGACAGGACTTTCCCTTGCAGAAGCCATGCTGGCTCTGCTTCAGCAAGGCTTGTTCTTCTATGTGCTTAGTTAATCTAGCTTTAATAATACTTTCTACCAGTTTTCCAGGGACAGAAGTTAAGCTAACTGGCCTGTAATTTCCGGGATCCCCTCTGGATCCCTTTTTGAATATTGGTGTTACATTTGCTACTTTCCAGTCCTCAGGCACGGAGGAGGACCCGAGGGACAAGTTACATATTTTAGTTAGCAGATCAGCAATTTCACATTTGAGTTCTTTGAGAACTCTCGGGTGGATGCCATCCGGGCCCGGTGATTTGTCAGTTTTTATATTGTCCATTAAGCCTAGAACTTCCTCTCTCGTTACCACTATTTGTCTCAGTTCCTCAGAATCCCTTCCTGCAAATGTTAGTTCAGGTTCAGGGATCTGCCCTATATCTTCCACTGTGAAGACAGATGCAAAGAATTCATTTAGCTTTTCTGCAATCTCCTTATCGTTCTTTAGTACACCTTTGACTCCCTTATCATCCTTAAAAAGCTTCTCCTTACTCCAGCCTCTGCAATAAACAAAGGGCAAGCTTTCTGCACAAAGGATTCCACTGACGTACGATCCACAAAGCGGCAGTACTGCCATCTATTAATATTTGGAAAGAAAAGCATTTGTCACCCATTTTGCACACCGAGAAGAATGTTGGTTGCTTCAGCCTTTGTTTTCCTTCTGTCGACATCACTCACAATGTAATATTTGGGCTTTACAAATTCTTTTTGGAGGGGGAAGAAACCTGTTACCCCTTCTTTACAATCTGCAGCTTGACCCTCTGCACCAACTCCAGAAAGCTCAGACTCTTACAAGCCTTCACAGCTGCTGCTACACCAAAGAAACACAACTTATGTATATATTAGAATATTTATATCCCGCCTGTCCTCCAAGGAAGTCAAAGTGGCATACATTGTTCTCCCTCATTTCTCCTCACAACAACCTTGTGCGATAGGTTAGACCAGCCTTTCCCAACCAGTGTGCCTCCAGATGTTGCTGGACTACAATTCCCATCTTTCCTGACCATTGGCAATGCTGGCTGAGGCTGATGGGAGTTGTGGTCCAACAACATCTGGAGGCACACTGGTTGGGAAAGGTTGGGTTAGACTGTGCTTGATGCAAGGTCAACCTGTGAGCTTCAGCTGGGCTTGCAGTTCCTGGTCCAGCACTGTAACCACTACACTGCGCTGGATCTCATTTCCAGGGTGTTGTACTTGTGAGCATGTATGGCATGGCAGTACCTTCAGGCCTATCCAACATTCACAAACCTACAAAGCACAGAGAGTGGCTTTATAGATGGCTACAAGGACTAGAAGCCAAGATCCACAGAGGAAGTGACATCCTACCCAAATGATAGTGTGATCGTCCATGGGAAAATTTGCTGATAAACCAGAATAGAGAGCAGCAATTTGGGCCCATACGAAAAGATGAGTAGCATTAATACCTAGCATTATGCCACTGAAAATACTTAGCCTAGTAGTCAGAGGTAGCCCTACTTTTAGGTAACTGCTCCTCCTGAGCCCCTCCCCCCAGCCATTCCCTTCTGGAACTTCACTGGATACAACCCAATGTATTCAAGTGGGAAGCCCCCCAAACGGGGCATTTCAGGCTGGAACCTAAACCCTGCAGATCACTCAAGAGGCCCAATCCTCAGGCCCTTCAGCTATGGCTGCCTGGAGCTGACAAAAAGAAGGAGTATCCCACTGGCTCCTTCCTTTGGCCAGCAGCAGTGGAGGGTCCTCTGCTCTGTGCCTCGGGCCCCTCCCTAGGATTGCTCTATTTATTTATTTATTTATAATATTTATTAGTGGCTTTTTCCCCAAAAAGGAACTCAAAGCGACTTACAAAGAAAAAAAACCTGTACTCGAAGTGGCTTAGAACAATAGCAAACAACAACTACAAAAACAATTTCATAATAAAATAATACAACAGCAGTAATAAAACAACAAATGTCACAGCAACACAAAAACCATTTCAATACTATAAATATAACATTACAATCTTAAACAGGTCACATTACACCACTTGTCAATATGGCAAAAATAAAAGAAAATTAAGACAGTTTCAGCTTGGCTCCTAGAAACACCCCACCCATGAGGTTACTCGCAGTCTCACTCCTTTTAACAACAAAAAGTCCTCTCTTCAAAGCAGGGGCCTCCCGAGAGGGAGCCCTTCTCCTTGGGCCAGCCCAGCTGGAAGCTTCGGACGCGCTTTTTAGTCTCCACCAGCCGCCCACCATAGCTCTTCCCGGCGGGCCCGATCTCAAGCAGCAGCATCGAGATGACCAAAGACGCCGACGTGTCTCCGGGAAAGTCCTGCTCATGAGTCCGCTGAGCAAAGAAGTTATTCGGTGGTGCTGGGGCAATAGGCGACAAGGGCAAGCGTGGGGAGCAGATTGAGGATTGTTGTTATTGTCTACTTGAGGATGTTGCTGACACAGGTAGCTTAAGAGATCGTTAAACCGAATGAAGACACTCAGCATACATTTTCAAGGAGGTCATATCTAGAGCATACATGACCAAAGGATAAGATGATGGCGATAAATTGGCATGACTGTAACTTCTTAGATTCCATTGAAATACAAGACACACATTTCCTTTAAAGAGAGCTGAAGGAAATGGTTACTCTCTTATAAAATCAGAAGAAATATGTGATTAAAAAGTAATCATTAACTTTAAAGCTCAAGTAAGTCTCTTTATTAGGAGTTAAATTTTTTATTAGGTGCTGAATTGCTTGGGGGTAGGGACCAATGAGTCAATATGAAGCATCTTGATGCATCATGAGGTTTTCCCCCTCTTCCTGCTTTGGCATGCACACTTATGAAGCTATAGTGTGTGTTCTCTGACACAATGATTTACAAGCCATCTTTCCCCTGTATAACTAGGTGTAAAGCATCATTCATATTCACATATCATGATTCACATAAATAATGTTCCTGTATCTTCATGAGAAAGATCAAAGGAAATTGTACTATGAAGTTCTAATTGAAATAAAACTGGTAACTCCCCAATCAAACTCTTCTTAAAATCAAAGGGCAAAGTTTAGGCTCATAGCTTACCAAATCCATTCCTAAGCAGGCTAACTTGCAAATAAATACCCGACACACATCAGGAATATTGCATATCTGAATCCTGATTTTAAAAAAAACAAACAGTATGTAAAAGTAGGGCTCCTGATTACTCACTGAGAGGTCCTTATACACATTCAAGTGCATGCAGGGTGTTCTACAGACATTTTAAGGATGGTGCAATTGCCTTCTCTCAGGATGCCAATTCTCTCCACAGATGGGGAAACCTGCCATCACTCAACATGGCCATTAATCACACATGATGGGAACTGTAGTCCAACAACATCACCTACACACTCCTGCCCCACACAGACATTTCAGCACTGCTGGACATTTGTAAAAGGGCCAGACATTTCAGCCCTAGAGAACATTTGTGCTACAAATGGCTCTCACCTAGGCTGTCACCTAAGTATTTTTCACTCTTTCTGTTCTAGTAACATAATAAAAGGAAATACATCAGGTCACTGTATTTTCCTCGATCATACTCTGTTTTCCTCACCCATGCTCCACTTTAGCTAGCTCTTATAAGGATAGTTCTGCCCTGAAGGATGATTCAAATGTAAACTGGATGAGGTGGAAGAGTCTTCTCACATGGCTATCACCCCAGTGTTTTCATGGGGAATCATTTTCTTGACGTGTAAAAAAATGATAGTCCACCTCAATACAGAGAGAGAAAGATAGACTAGATGCATTCTTTCTGTAGTAGTAACAAATTTTGATAGGAATCCAAGGCTAGCTCTGAATTTCCTGGGCAAAATTAAACATATGGTGGCAGAAATCTGTACTTAAACCTGGATTGCAGTAATGAAGTAAGAATCAGGAGATGTCATATTTAAGGAGCAAAAGGTCTGCATGCTGTGGGGACCTGAAGATCATCTACTTCCACAGCTTACTTCCCTGCAACTCTTCTTCCCAAGTATTCCTCTCTTAGCCAGGATCATTTTTCTGAAATTGTAGCTTGGCTGGAAGAAAAGTGCCAGGGGAGAGAGTTATGGGGAGATTTCTGCACTCCTCACACACACACTTTCCTTGTAGTTGTAGCAAATCCAGATTCAAATCCAGAGAGCTGCCACAACCACATTTAGTCTGCCAGCCCTTGAAGAAAGGATAACTGCATTTTGTCAGAATCAAGGATGGAGCGCTAGACAGAGGTGTGTGTATTGGCTCATCACATGGAGTGAAAGATTTCCTCTTCACAACTGGGAAAAACAACACAAAAGCCTGTAGAAAACCAGCAGATAAGCCAGCACACTTGCATGGCGCACAGCTTGAAAGCAGCAGCCCTGGGAAACAATTTAAAGTGCTCTCTGTGAATAACTACAATACAAACTTATATCAGTTTTATATCACATTAACTGTCATATTATTTCTAATGGAGCAAGCTGTTGGAAATTGTTTGTTAATACCCCAGCAGTCACAATGGATGAGGTGCGGTGCTGTTCCAATGCCCTCCTGACTGCATTGTGCTAGAACTGGACCAGGATGACGCAGAGCAGGATGGCAGAAAGGCAAGAGGAGCATCAGGTTGGTGGTGATGGGCAGCAGCACCCCATCTCACATGCTGCAACTGATCCCTAGAACCCTTATTTATTTATTTCAGACATTTATATGCTGCTTAATGTTCAGAATTCCTAAGTGATGTACTTAAAAAAAATTACAGAGACTAAGAACACTTCAGATTCATCCTACAAACAGAAAACTACCTTAAAGTAGCATAAAAGCTACCCTTCCCCAAGCTTAAATTTTTAGGTTCTCTCAGAAGAGGAAATGCCCGTGAAACCAGCACGTGTTCTGTACCCATTAATCACATCATGTGCTCCGGCCCATATTGTAGTCCAAATTCCATGAGTCAAAAGGACATCATGTGCAATCTACATGCACCATTGATGTCAATGACAAAATTTCAGCAGATTTCAGTGGTTCACACTATGGAGGCAATGGCTTAAGAACTGCAGTTGGTGTTAGCTAATGTATTTCTAAGATTACTAAATCTCTTGAGGTAGGGCTGCATTTACACTGACTACCTCACTATAACTAAGTACAGAATAGGCGAAATCGACATCGGAAACATGAAAGGACACTTCAAAGTTGTTGATGTTATTATTATTGATGATGTTAATACTAATGATGATGATAATAATAATGGTATCAATATACCCAGAGTATCATCTATGAAAAGATATATCCCTATCCTGAGGGAGAGTCTCTTTACAAGGATCCATCACTTTAGTTCAAGGGAACAAAATTTGATGTCTGTGATACAAGCACTAAATCCCCCTCTGCAGTCCTTTTATGCCTTCTTCTATGTCTTCACAACAGCCATGTGAGAGTTGGTAACTGGTCTAAGGCAGGAAGCAAGCAAAACAATGATAAGTTAAGTGAGTTTAAGATGTGAAACTGTATGTGTCAGAGTGCCATTTTTGTTCGCTGAAAAAAATCAGGAGTGGAATGGAGCAACCAAAACATGGGTTGGGGGATGGCTGTTTTCCTGGTTTTGTGTGTGTGTTTATTTCTGGTGTCTCATCACCTCTTTTTTCGCCTGTACTATATTACAAATTATACAGTTCCAGATGTTAATTTTTTAATACATATCAAGTTGTAGAAATGTTTTGTTGCTGTTGTTTTTACAGTATGGGCAGTGCAATGGCGAAATGGAGAGAAATGTTCATTGTGTGCTTCATAATTGGAATGTTGTTCTCCAATCTCTTGGTGTGTTTTTGTTTTTTCTAGGGAAATATAGCAGTGGGACTGGGGGTAGTCTGGTTAAGTTAACTGTAGCAGCAATATATGGGGAGGGGTGATTAGTTGCTTTCCCACCGATAGGGGGAGGACTGTGGGGGTACTTAGGGTGGGTTGATGCTGCTGGTATAAACACTTCAATGGGTTTTTGTGGTTCTATTCAAAGAGATCAAGGTGGTGTACACGGCTCTCCCCCTTTCTGTTATATCTTCACAACAAGCCTGTGAGGTAAGTTACCAAGTGAGCTTCATGTCTGAGTGCGGATTTCAAATCCTTTTTGCTCAAGAATGAAAAAAAGCTATATTTATTTATTTATTATTTATTTATTTATTTATTTAATTTAATTTATATTTTATAGTGTTTGCTTTTTAACTATCTAAATCTTGAATATATCCCAGCATGAGCATCTGAATAGAACTGCTGTAAATTTTAAATCAGTTTTCATTCACGCCATCTGAAATACCACACCTGATCTTGCACTGAATGGAGCATTGCCAGTCTAAGATCAGCAGATGAAAGCCGTATAGTAACATAATTCGTTTACAACTTATGAAACTTGAGTTGTTTGCATGGTTTAGGGTTGGCACTGGAGGAAAGCAGGGTTCTCGTGCCTTTAACAGCTATTATTAAACAGATATTAAACAGAGTAAGTTTTTTATAGTATGGAATTATGGGGAAAGCGTCACCTGTTGATATTTTGTCTGTTGGCTATCTTTTGACTTGTGTGTGACCCCTGCTTTATTTTTGGAACTAAACCCCTATCAGCAAAAGCATCTACAAATTTGCATTTGACATAAAGTACATGCAATTTTAAGCAAATTTGTGCCATTAGGGAGTGCAGCAGAGGGCCCAATCTACATACAGTATACCAGACCCAGAAAATCCTCTTGGCACCCCTGATTAGATGGCTGTAAGTGAAATGGTGAGGGATTGTAAGCAAGGAACATGTCATTGCTGGAGTAAGCCATCTGTAACCCAGCTGTGCCATATAAAGGCTTCTCCTTTTCACTGAGAGAGACAGACAGCTGAGTTACAGAAGGGGTCTGTGGAATGGCAAGGCCAATGGCAACAATTTGTACTGTATCCATCAAAGCAGGATAGGAAGAATTCACTGTTCTTCAACCTTGAGTCCCCTGATGTTGTTTGACTACAGTTCCCATCATCCCTGGCCATTAGCTAAGCTGGCTGGGGTTGATGGAGTTGCAGTCTGGGGACCCAAGGTTGAAGAACACTGGGACAGATCCTTCTGCACTGGACCCTCAAGATGAAATGCAACCTGACAATTTCCAAATGTGTAGCAGCTCCCTCAGACATGTCAAACAGGGTTACAAATGCTAATAACCTGACAGAACTTGAAATATTAATTGTGAAAAAAACTAATAATATAATATCAAACATTACAGTAATACCTCAGTTAACAAATGCTCCTGGAACTAAGCTCCTTTTAAGGGAGGCTTTTTTAAAAGGTGAAACTGACTAGCTTTGCTTTGCTGTGGATAAACTTTCAAGCCTGTGCCTTTGCTTTAAGGTGAAACTGACCAGGCTGTGTCTTTGCTTTGCTATGGATAAACAAATAAGCCTGTCCTTTTGCTTTCCTAGAGTGAAACTGGCATGCCTGTATATTTGTTTTTTATTAGAAGAGACATCTTATTTTCTCCCAGGGCTGGGAAGGGAAGGATCCAATATGATTCAGAGGAGGAGAAGGAGTGGGAGTGGGTGGGTGCTGGGTAGGTACCCTTTAAAGCCCCTGTTGAAGCTATCCCCACCATCTATGAGCAGGTGTAGGAACCTATCCCTATTCTTTCCATGTCATTCCTACCTTTGGTACCAACATTTCTGTTAAAGAAGAACTGTCCATAAATGCATCTACTTTGTT
The DNA here is from genome assembly GCF_030035675.1 of Rhineura floridana. NCBI lineage: Eukaryota > Metazoa > Chordata > Lepidosauria > Squamata > Rhineuridae > Rhineura > Rhineura floridana. Next base: position 83,089,516 of record NC_084483.1, on the reverse strand, counting down.
AACTTAGGCATTATTGTATATGGCACTGCATGAGAACAAGTTAAAGATTATATGGTTAAAGCGGCTGACGTTATAGTAAAAATATCTCAGTGGATGTTTGGGGAAAATTATGGACTAGTGCTCAGAGTTCTTCTTGAATACTGCTATATATTAAAAAAAAAACTGTTGTAAGAACAAGAGTAGATGATGCATCACTCCAGTGTTAATAAATAAAATAAATAAAAACTATTCATCCATGTGCTGGAAGTGCCAGAAAGCAGGGATAACTTCTTTCACATGTGATGGGAATGTGCATTGGCAGCAGCAGAAGAAACAGAAATCAAAAGTCAAATATATTAAGGCATAACTTACCATGGGACGCCCTGTATCTTTGGGAAAGGGCTGCAGCTCAGTCGAAGAGCATCTGCCTTGCAAGCAGAAGGTCCCCGGTTCAATCCCTGGCATCTCCAGGTAGAAGGGGGAGAGACCCCTGTATGAACCCTGGAGAGCTGCTGCCAATCAGTGTAGGCAATACTGATTGACCAAGGGTCTGACGTAGTATAAGACAGCTTCCTGAGTTTCAGTGTTTTTTTCTGTTAAACTATACAGATGGTTTACTTCAGTAGTTACTTGCCTGGTGGGGCGGAGCCACAATGCTAACTTCCCTGCAAGTATGTCACTGCCATGTACTGGAAGGTAGAGGGTTGAGTGCTCTGGCAGAGCCAATTAGGTGCTCCCACTGGTACGCCTGCACTGTGCCAACCTCCCTGCCTCCTTTCCCCTTCCCTCTCTTTCCCAATAAGCGGCAGCAACACACTAGCACAGAAACTAGCATTGGGACTCTGCCACACTGAATTGCCATGTGGTTTTGTTAAATAGGAACATAAGGAATTAGCATCAGATATGGTGTCAGCAGCAAGAGGTTTGTTTCTAACAAACTGAGATCAGCAATGATACCATCTGTTAACAAATGGAGAGAGAAATGTGGGAGTTTGCCACAATGGCCAAGTTAATCCATTATGGTGGGTTTAAATTAAAAAGCCAAAAGATACATGTACAAATATACAACCACTTATTGAATATAGCAAGGATGTAGGTTCAATTAAAATGTGTTGTGGTTTTACTGTGTTTTGAAGTTAGGTTTGGTGAGGATGGTTAAATTATTATTTAATCTGTTGTCCAAAGATTATGATATACCCCGTTTTTTCTCTTCTTCTTTTCACTGTGGTTCATTCTTTTTGAAATGGAATGCAAATTTGTATTTAATTTTAAAAAACATTTTGTAAATGTAATTCTGCAGATGTTCTATTTTAATTCAGACTCCCCTCTCCTTTTTAATTATAAGTAGACTCCCCTCTCCTTTTTAAATTGTCTTTTTTTTCCAGTTAAAAATGGAAAAAAATGCTAAGAATCTGATTCTCTGCTGATTCCTTCTTCATTTCACCTGTATCCCCTTTTCTTGATGCCTAGAAGCCCCACAATAATGAAACCAGGATTACCTATATTGATGGTGGAATTCTGGTAAACTGATACCTCGAAATAAAACTTGAATATCCATATGAAAGCTCTGCCACAGTATACACAGATACTTTTATGCACCTTGCAAGATGTTTCTTGTAACTAGATCAGGCTGAAAAATATAAATATCTGACTGTTCTTGGTGTTCTGAATAAGCATGATTAACCATACTGGATTTCAGAGGACGCAGTTTTCTCTTGAATGTCAATGTCTTCAGGAATATAACTTCCTATTTCCCTGTATTTTTGGTAGAAATTCTGTGACAGTAAGACGGGAAATTCTGGAATGGCAGTTCCACCAGGCCACCCAACACAACTAAGTGAAAGAACACATCAGCACATCATATGAAGACAAGCAAGCTAGTCAGTGAAACCACTGGTCTAATTATATGACAAGCATTGTGGGAAACCAGCTCCAGTTGTTCCAACCACTGTGCATATGTTGTTGTTGTTGTTTAAAAACACATGAGACAAACATTAGAAATACTTCTTGGAACAGTGATTTGTTTTATCAGTTGGAGGCTAAGAATATGATGGTCAAAAATACTTAATAGCCACTAATTGTGTGCTAAAGTCAATGGCATGGACAAATGTATGTGTACTTTCAGGATTCCAGCTGATGGCACATGTTTGACGGTCAAAGCCAAGATTTTTGTTTGTTTATTCATTTCTTTTTATGGGTTTCCTCTAAAATATTGATATTAAGAATGATAATTTTATCAATATTCCTTTAAAATCACTGTTAATATCAATATTTTTGTGAGGGGAAAAATGGATTGGTAAAAACAGCAGCTAGTGGGCAAAGAATGACCTCAAATTCATACTGGTCTGTTAGACTGACAGAATGCTTTCATGGCAGCAATGGCCATTGGATCCCATCCTTAGTCCTGTTTACATATAAATTGGGGGTAGGACCCTCCACTCATTAGACAAGAAAGAGCACAAAGAAGACAGGAGTGAAATCTGCCCCTCTTACCTTTTTGGTGTTCCACTGCTTTTAAGCAGTTTCTCCCTTAGCTCTGGAAGTGAGCCAGGCAGGGAGGACCCGAGGAAGAAAGTTCTACAACAAGGATGGAGAACCTGTGGCCCTCCAAATGTTCTTGTACCATAACTCTCATCACCCCTAATCCTTGGCCATGCTGGTTGGGAATGGTGAGAGTTGAAGTTCAACAACAGCTGGAGGTGCCATAAGTTCTTCATCCCTATTCTACAATGATTCTTAAAGACAATCCAAATTGGGTTTGGGATACTCCCCAAGCAGAGATATTGCTCAACTATAGATACTTCCTTTTTTCGACACACTTTCAGACTGTGGTCTAGGGTTCCCATATGTTACCATCAAGAAGTCATGTCAGGTCATGAGGAAGAGGTAGCTTCTCAAATAGGCAGGACTGAAGAAGGAAAAATGTTCCTCCCCTATTGCTGTCTTTGACTTTGCTTTGCTGTGTCATCATTTTACACCGTTGCTCAGTGGAGCTGTTACATTCTCACAATTATACCAAGGAGATCATTATTATTTTTTAAAGAAACGTCTTCTCTTACCCCCTCATTCTCATACAGAATCCACACACCCCTTACTTTTCAAAGAGAGTCTCTGCTTCAGGTCCAAACACCAGTGTATGATAACTTGAGGCATTGCTGTGAATAAAACCAGATTGCTATAGGAGAAGACAGCTAAAGGGAAACTCTGACTGATCTTGTGAAACAACTGTCATACCTAAGATGCATCAAAAGGTGACAGTCAAGTCGTACTACCGTCATCTACTACATTTAAGGGTACGGTTGTCCTTGAATAGCTTCTCTCATTATTGTGACTAAAGAGATTTGTATGTTAACAGTGTGAGGTGAGTGATATTTCAGCCCTCTTAATCACTCTGTTTTGAAAAAAATTAAACTGGATGGAAGGACTTGAAAAATATTTAGAGAACACAAGCTCAGGCAAACTGAATCAGAGTTTATGAATGATAATCAGCTTTAATTGAAGACCATAACCTTTGTTTCCAATTATAGCTGACTCACTTTGTTTATTTGTTCCTGTTGATCAAGGAAGTGTCTTTGTTCCTGAGGAAACAAATTCTGTGGCTCCTCAGTCATGAACCATGACGGAGAGACCTTCTGAAACTTTTCACTATGTAAATGTAGGATGCTGAGGGTGGGTTATATGTACTTCCCACCCCTTCATTGATTGGTTGGACTCCAGCATGATGAGACTAGCCAAGTAAACACTTGGAGAAATGTTATATATAGCTTAAACAAGAGGAAAATAACTTCCTCAATTTAGTTGAGTGATCTTGGTGAACAAGTATTCCTTACGCAAAACATAACATTCAAGGTTGCTTCCACGATAGTATGGAACTGTCATGTTTCATTCATTCACTTATTATAGGGTACCCACATGACAATGACATCCAGTCAGCCCTCCCCCTGTATTTTTCCGGTGGTTTTTCCATCTTATCTCACCCCAAAGAAAGTCTTTTTTCCAAAGAATGCAAAAGGAATGCAATCCGGGGGGGGGGATGGATTTAGCACTGCTCTTCCCTTTTTTAAATTAAGGTGTGGGGTTTTGCCTCTGTGCCACATGCCCATACATCCATTCCTGTAAAATCAATTTTGCAGTCAGTTCCTGTGGGTTTTGGTACCTGCTATTTCTTATTATTTATTAAATTTATATCCTGCCCTTCCTCCCAGAAGGAGCCCAACTGCAATTGAGCAAAACAGATTTTATTTGTTTTCCCCCCATTTATCACAACTCCCTAGCCCCTGCATGACATGTTGCACATTACTTTCCTAGGAGCGCCTTTACGATATATACCATTTTTGTAATAAACTCATTGCCCACAAAGCCATCAGAAGGGAAGTTCTACCCCCCCCATTCAAACCCCTGGATTGATTTATCTGTAAATTAGCTGGTGTCTTACCTAGAAGCACCTCTTTTATGTGTTATTGTCATACAAAACAATAGAAGAGATTATGTGAATAATTTTTTAATCACCCCAAAAACTGTAAAGGTTACCCTTTCAGGAAAATGACTGCAGCTATCCTTCTGCAATTTGACAGGATTCATCTTCTCAGAAGGAGTTAAGAAGCCTTCAATTTTATTCAATTCTGGAAAAAAAATTAGAAAGTTATAGACAGTTCCTTTAAAAATAATTCATTTTATAAGGTGCCTAGCATAAAACCCTGGACGTATTTGTCTGCAGTTTGGCAGGCTTTAGCTATTCAGGTAGGGGTATACTATGCCTGCACATTTCACCAATTTCTGTAAAAAAAAAATTGTATTTAAAAAGAGCTTTTAAAGAGTTTTAACCATTTTTAAAATTTCCCCATAATCATTAAAGGGGAGGCACAAAGCTTTGTTTTTCCAAATTGATTCAGATTCAGACCCAAACTTAATTAGGCAGCTTCCAAAGTGCCTTGGACCAAATCTGAAATGCCAGATTGGGATCTGAACTGAATCTTGTAGTCAAGACACACCCCTTGTAGGGATACATGCGCCTGTGCACACACATGCATACATACACACACACTCATCAAAACCAGATGCTACACTAACTCAAATAACACAGAAACACTCTTCTCAAGGATCTTTTATCTTTTGAATACATTGTATCAAAAACTGAGTTAACACACTTGTTTATCTACAGAGCAAAAGCTATGGCTCACTTTTCTGGTGTATGCTAGAAATGTATACGTTGCCCAAAACATCCCTTTAACTCAGAAATTACTTAATTTCTTTTTTTTTAAAGGAGATATATTTTCTGATATAAGGCTGCAAGAAATAGTATTGGAGCTTTTCCCCTCCCACGTAGGAATGAATACTCCATCAGTTCCTATTAGAGTGTGAAGAAGGCCCTCCACGGGCATGAAATAAGAGGGTTTAAAGACCCTCTAGCAGAATATGACTATAGAAACTGACAAGAAGATATCAAGTGAAGTTTAACATCTGGTAGCATCATGTGAAGGCATGAATAGCATCATAGAGAGAAACAAAAAAATTGTGTTTTGCACAACTATCAACCACCATGCATCAAACTGGAGAACATTAAACAATTCCGTTTCCTGGAAATCAGAGTTACTTTTTCGTCTGGTATGCATAACCTTGAGGTGGTGAAATGCTAGATTTTTTTTACTCTGTTGGTGAGGAAGGGGTTGTTCAGGGCTCTTCATGCAAAAACAAGTTCCAGTTCATTCTGTAAAATGGGGAGTACAACATACAGAACAGAGGTTATCCCACAGAAAGTCTGATGGCAGCAATGACTAATATTTTTTATACGGTGTTAAGTAATCTGATGGAGTCTGATGAAACAGCAGGGAATGATTTAGACCAACATACATGGAGGATTAAAGAAAAATATCTTAATAGAAAATGATGCTGTGGCAATGTCACATTTGCCTCAAATGAACCTAAAAGGCACCCTATGACTGCAAAATGGCCTCACCACAGGCCACTGTTGTTCATTCTGATCAGCAATAGCTGATTAAAAGTTTGGATGAACTGACATGCTTGATCACCACAGCTTTGACTTTGGCTTAGCCACATGCGTGCACATGTACTTCTCTTCTCTTGTGATTTCTCTACCCTTGATTGGATAACTTCCATCAAAGCATATAAATTAAACACATGTTTTACATTTAAAAATTAAAAGAATTGTGTTTGGGGTAATGCTATGCAATATGAAATCTGTAGCTGTGGTCCTCAACCTGTACTGGCTTATACAGATGTGCAGGTCCTCATTTGACCTTGTAGTCATCAAGTGATGGCAATGGCTATGTGGACCAGACTGTGGTGTCTCATGAAGTTTACTGAACATCTCCCCCCTACAGTCCACAATCATCATACTCAGGGTTAATTCTCAAACTGAATACTAGTAGCTCAGAAAGGATCCTAAGCAGATACTTACCTGATATAAATCAGAAAGTGTGAAGCAGTGGAGAGGAACCTTCAGGCTGCAGGCTTAACTAAGCCTGGTATAAATTCCAATTTGGTCTGTGCTGTTGCTTTTCCCAAACCAGGCCCAGCTACCTGATGCCTGACATCATATGTGACTTCAGGTGTAGGGCAAGTACGGAAGTGGCTTCAAAGGAGCAATCAGGAACTCAAAGTGAGCTACCAATTATTCCTTTGAAAGGGGCTCAGTGACGACACTGATCAGTTGACCAATGTTTATAGTGAATTCCATTGGCATTGGCTGCACTAGGGAGTCCCCCATAGGTGCCAACAGAATACTTTCAAAATATTAGATGTAACTGCCAATCAGCTGATTGTCAGCTACAGTGTTACCATTTGAACTTTGACAGCTGCATCCCCCACGTCCTAAAGTTGGCCTGTGAGGGTGCAGAATTTAACAGTCTGGCCCACTGGCCCACCTTGATTTGCTTAGTTGAGACAGAAAGGATGTCCCAAAGCATTTGTTGTAGAGTCTGAAGGTCACATCATGTCCATAGGGCCTGGATGTTATTGCATATGTTCAATGTATCCACAGACCTAGAAACTCAACTTTTCAGGTTTCACAGCTTTCCTGGACCCATAGTTCATCTGTTTCCGTTACTGGTATTATAATGTAGTTCAGTTGCAGGAGACTTCTTTCACCTATAACTTGTCCAATGATAAGTCAGGTACAAGGTCATGTGAAAAAAGAAGGGTATCATTGGAAAACATAAAAATTACCAGTTGGCACCAAGAAATAACAAATGAAATTATTGCACTGGAGAATTATTGTATCTCACATTTCAACCAAACAGTTTAACCTAGAAGCTAGACAGATGTTAATCTGATTATCTGTACTACAAGTACAATTGTTTATGAGCAAATCTGAAAACTGCTGTCCTTCCTGACAAATTTCCCTCCATTTTGCTGCTCAGATTGCAGGAGATGCCAAGGCAGCCAGGATACATGTGACAATCACCTTCTGATCATCAGATCTCTGAAAGCATATTGTTGCATCCCAATCAGACCCTGTCAGTAGAATGCAGCCCATTCATGGGGTGGTGGGGAGGGAAGAGACTTCAAAAAGAAAGAAAGAAAAACATTTTAAATGGTTGGTCAAATAAAATCCACATGTGGTGAGGTGACATAGAGGTGATTTTTCCTTTAGTAATACTCCCTGTGTCCATGTACTTTCCTTAAAAATAAAAGTTAAGGGAAAGGAAGAGTGTCAAATATCCCCCACCAGCTTCAGAAATAATGACGACATTGCCAAGTCCATCCAAAATAAACATAAAATCATCCAAAGCTGCAAGGATGTAGACTAACTGGAACAGGTTCAGAGAAGGGCAAATAAGGTGGTCAGTGGTATGAAAAACAAGTCATATGAAGCAAAGTTGAACAATCTAGGTAGCCTGGAGAAGAGAAAACTCTTCAAATAACTGAAGAGCTATCACATGGAAGAAGGCAAAGACTTGTTCTCTGCTACCTCACATGGAAGAGGGCAAAGACTTGCTTTCTGCTACCCAAGAGGGTAGGATTAGGTCTAATAGACAAATGGGCTTTAGTTAAAGAGGGCTAGGTATTGGTTGTTAAGACAAACTTCTTGATGGTAAAGGCAGTTCAACAATGGAAAGTTTACCTGAGGGAATGGCTGAGCAGGAGCTTACAAGACTTGCTCCAGCTCTGTGTTTCTATGGTTTCAGTTTGTATCTAGGAACCTTTGAAGAGAAAGATACGACAGTCAGAGTGTCTGCTTCCAAAACCAAACAATCACTCTCCATAAACCCAAACATGTTCACAAACATTTTCTAATGAATTTTGACGTCCCCCAATTGTACTTAGATTACTTTCAACATCTCAGTAAATTGACACGATTTACTTTCCCAAGCTTGTTCTTAAGGCTGAGGTATGCCTCCTCAATCCCTAGAGCAAGGATGGGAAAACTGTGGCCTTCCAGATGTTGCTGGATGACAGCTCCCTTCATCTCTGACCACTGGCCATGCTGGCTGAGGCCCAGTATGATTTGGAGCCCAACAAACAGCTGGAGGGCCACAAGTTACCTTCCCTGATCTAGAGGGAAGGTTGGTCAGCTGAGTGTTTTGTGATGGAGGAAAATTGATCCAGTTCAATGGCAGAAGCATCTCAAGACAGACCCCAAGTTGAGATTACCTGGCTGGCCAATCTTTCTAAATGATGGAGAGCACAGGTCAAGCCCAGCACAGGTCAAGCCCAGCACAGGTCAAGCCCAGCGCTGTCCCTATCCTCTTTGCAGTCAAATTCTCTCTCTTCCTTTTTGGAAAACTTTTCTGCTACTCCCTTAGTGGCAATAGTGCCGGCCTGCTCCTCTTTCTCCCTGCCTTTCCTTGCCGGGCTGGCACCAGACTGCAGCTGGCCTTCATAGATAGCAGCGATGCAGTGTCACTACCATTGCTGCCGAGGTCTTAAATAGGCCTGGCCACATCAGTATGTTAGCGTGCTGCACACTTCTGATATCACCCAAGATGGTGGTGAGGGCATGATGCCCCTGCCATCATCTTGGGTGATGGCAAGCATGCACAGTGCACTGACACCTCTGGACCTATTTCAAATCCCAGCAGCAGCAGTGCAATGCAGGAAGTGGTGTGGCCAGCCCGTGCCAGCGGTGTGTGTGTGTGTGTTGCCTGGAGGTGCTAGTGCAGCTCAGGAGTGGGAGCTACACCCGCCCAGCCCCAGCAGCAGGGGCCTCTTTTAGCCACAGGGGCCCTTAGTCAGTGCCGACCCTGGCCACCCACTGGTGCTGGGCCTGTTGCCTTGCTCTGAGAAAGGGCTGAGGGGGTCCTTGTTCAGAGCCAAGTATTTTGGGTGGTGTGGCCAAGAGAATCCCTGCTGCACCACCGTCTTTGCTTACCACAGTGGCTAGAAAGGATTTTTCAACTTATAATTTTGTAAAGCTTTTATTTTTTAAGGGGAAAAAAAAGGTTTAAGAATCTTTTCTAACTGCCAACATTGTGATGGAGAAGAAAAAATGCTATGTTTTTGCTCCCCATTACAGTGCTGGGTAAGGAGTCTCCCCCTACTCCAGCACTATAATATAGGAGTTTTTCCTCCCCAGTGCTGGGTTAAGAGGATCTCATAGCAGTGCTGGAATTGGAGTTTCTCCTCCAACCGTGGCACTATACAGGAGAACTAAAATTAAGGCTGCAATCCAATACACACTTACCTGTGAGGAAGTCCCACTGAGCCTAATGGACCTTACTTCTGAGGAGGCATATATTGGATTGCAGCCCAAGTGTTCCTTTTTTTCCCAACAGTGATGCTGTAACATTTCTTCCCGAGGCCTTTTAAAACTTTGGCTGAATTGATTCTATTCTGCTGCCATGATTTTTTTATTTTATTGTGCTGCTGTTTTCATTGTTTCATTGGGTTTTATTGTTTGATCGCTTTTGTGACTGTTAGCTGCCCTGGGACTTTTTGTTTCTTTTGAAGAGCTGTTTAAATAAGTAAACATCACATTTTAGTTTAGCTGTATGGTGGAGGGGAGACATTTTTGCCCAGTTCTTGACTGCATGAAAAAACAGTTAGGTACTATGTGGACTGGACCAGAGAGAATTAATATAGCCCACAATGTCTTGTGAATAATTTTTCTGTACAAAGGAACTCAAAGGCTAAGGAGCTCTGCCTTACAGGAAGGGATAGAAAGATCTGTCAATTTCAGTTCTCTCAGATTCTCATTTTTCCAATCTTAAATTCAGTTCCCACATTTCTGCAGGAATTTGCAATTTATTTTTTTAAACCAGTCCTCATGAAAATTCTTCAGCATTTTTGTGCAATTTTTCCTAATTAACACATGTTTGTATGCCGTTTTGACTACTGTACACATTTTTGCAAGCAATTTCTCCTAATATAGTGACAATTGTATGTTAATTCCATAAATATGTTCATTTTTATGCACATTTTCCCCATTATATGCATTTTTGTAAACATTGTTTGGTTGGAGAGTTGCACTGAAAAATTCAGAAATGCCCAAAGGCTGAAGGATGGCTGGTTTTGGTTCTCATATTGTTTCAGAAAGTGCAAAAGGTATACCCAAATCTTTATTCATGGATGTCTGCCCTTCACTCTTTGCATTCCTGCATTGTGGGGAGAATGATGCCACCAAAACCAGATGAGAGAATTAATTGTCATAATACAATGTAAATAGCACTTCTAGTGATCACAACATCAAATGACTGCTATGTACACATGTTACCTCATCTAGAGAATGGCTGCATCTCTTATTCCAGCTTTCCTCAGCATTGTAGATGGCATATACATTAATATATGCCTTTAAAACTCTCATGTCTAGGAAACCTGGGATAATCAGCAGGTATACTTATGCATAAAGACGCATGTACATGCATGCCTGTGACTCACACTCCTGTAAAAAAACACTGATGTAAAATGCAGCACGGTGCTTGTAAATAATCGGAATGCTTATTTTGGAGGCACCATAGATTTATGGATACACCATCCCAAATATGAGTGTACAGCATGCTTTCCCCACCTGGTGCCTTCCAAATGTTTTAGTGTACAACTACCATCATCCCTGGCTGTTGGCCACGCTGGCTGGGGCTGATAGGACTTGTAGTCCAAAACATCTGGATGACACCAGGCTGGGAATGGCTGGTATACACTATATCCCACTGCAGTACATATGTCCCAAGGAGACTTTCCTTTTGTCTCTAGATGTGCAGTTCCATGTGTGAGATATCCCTGGGTTCTACTTTAGATAAACAGAACCAGAAGTTTTTGGCATATGGAAAGCAAGGGGAGAGGAACCATTCCAGGGTCAGAAAGAGCACAACTCAGATAAGACTGAGATGGTTTAACTAGACCTTGGATGCGCTAATTAAAAAAATATTCGTCCATTTGTGGGACTTTTGACAAGTGTTTTCCCTTTGTGCTGCTCCTTGAAGTTTCAACCAAGGGACTCTCAAAGTCAGGAAGCCAGTCAGACTTTGAAAGTATGCACTGACACTGAGGCTGTGTAAACCGGAAACAGCCATGTACTGTGTACTTTCCCACTACAATTGGCTTCAGATATCTGGCAGAAGTTTTGGGGTTTTGAGGGAAAGCCAAGACATGTAACCTGAAAGACTGGTCATACATCAGTCTGGCAAATTCCAGAGGGGGTAGCTCCCTTAGTCTGTTGCACAAAAGCTGCAGAGACTCTTATGGTACTTTAAAGACTAACAATAAATTGTAGTGCGAGTTTTTGTGGATGAGACTCCACTTCATCTGATACATGGATCTAATTGTTCATAGATAGATTGATAGATAGATAGATTAGATAGGTAGATAGGTAGATAGGTAGATAGGTAGATAGGTAGATGGATGGATGGATGGATGGATGGATGGATAAAGAATTGCATGCAAGAACATCAGTAAGGTGTTTAACTGGGATATTAACTGGGGTCAAAATGCTACAAAAGCCTGCTCCTGTGCTTTCTCTTGTATTCCATTAAATTTCCTGTGTGGGAATTAAGAGGATCCTATTTTCTGCCCCTTATCCTTTGTATACACCAGGAATAGGGAACCTTTTTCAACCGGAGAGCTGCATTTCTTTTTGGGAACCTTTCCGCAGGCCACAGGCCAGTGGTGGGTGGGTGAGTATCTTTGTACAGCAGGCAACTTTCTTCACCTTTGCACACCCCTATCAGCCCTCCATCCAGTAAGGCCAGAAGTATTCTTAGACTCCAAAGGCACATTCCAGCCAGGCAAGAACATCCAAGGAGGGTGCAAAGGAGACAGGAGGGCTGTGACCTGGGGAGAGTCCCGTGGGCTAGACAGAGAGGTCTGGAGAAATGAATATGGCCTTCAGGCCTGAGGTTCCCCATTCCTCATGGATACACACACATGAGCATGTGTACTGGCAGGACAACTGGCCTATGCAGGCAATGCCTGTGCCTGCTTCCCATATCCTATCTATACCTCCCTTTCCAATCACATGTTAAATTATTCAAACTCTAAAACTTGAGCATAGAGGAAGGAAACTTAGTGGGAATCATGAAAATAAAAAGTACAGATCTCCCATTTTCTGGTCTCAATGGAGGCTGGTCCATTACGACAAATGGGGCACTTCCCCACCAATGCCAGTCTGTCTCTAGCCCTGCCATCTGCCTGCCTCTTTAATTGACAGGATTCGGTGGGGGAGAAGGCTGCTGCTTTTCAGCTTCCTCCTCCTTGGTCTCAGTGTCGCCCTTGTAGAACTTAGTAGGGAGGAAGATGGAGACAAAACTAGAATCAGTTGGTTCTGTCTGTCATTGGGTCTGGCTCCACTTACTGATGGCCCCCCTCCCTTCTGCTCTACCAGTCCCGATGGGCATCCGACAGCACTGCCTGATCTGGTTTAGGAGTAGGCAACTGTTTCATAACAAACAGCAAATGGAATGGGGTCCATTTGGTTTAACTTTCATTCATTATGAAATGAATGCAAAGAGCAACGAATAGGCTTGTTTTCCTTACCCCGTTCCTGCATTCATTTGGAGAAGTCTTACCTTCTGGATTTGCAAAGCACTTTTTGGCTATGAACTCCTGGCAGCCATTTTCTTTTCCCAGAATGCTCAGGATGTTGTGTCATTCCAAAGCATTTGGGGTGAGGGTATTGCAGCTTTGCTGCTGTGACCACGGGTGCGAAGAAAAATGAGAGAAAGAAAGAAAAGAAAGAAAGAACAGCTTCACACAATTGGCAAAGCATGCATTTGTGGGGTGGCACATACCCCCTGGAAGCACTGGAAGGGGAGATTCCTTCTCCTGCCTGCTCTTGCTCTCGTGGGATCGATGGTAATCTTGGTGATCCCACAAGAGCCTCAGCGGGGTGCAGACAAGGCCAGGCCTTTAAAAGGCTTGACTGATGCTGGCCTCTTTCTTCATGCGCCAGCTTTCCTACCCGCGCGCCCTTGATTTTAATGCGTCACTGAGCTGTGCATAACAGGGTCACTAGTTGATGGGGCTGAATAGAAATTTTTCCTCTCATTCAAACTGGCTCTCAGTTGAGCAGGGATTCTTTTTTGCCTATCCCTCAGTGGTTCGCTGTGCAATTGCTAGGCGTTCATTGCTTCTGTTACAACTTACGATGGAAATGGCATTTGCCCAGATCAAACATAAGGGGGACCCCCATAAGGGGTCTAGTGAGGTATTTGCTGGCCACTCCCCTAGCTCAGGAGGGGCTGGGCCTCATCCACTTGGTAACCACCCGACTGGTTGGCCAGCAGGATTACAGGCGGATGGGGGGGCACCTTGCCCGAGTCTAACCCTGATCAACTCCCACGGGTGTTTCCCAACTGCTTCTGGGGTTCCAATTGCTTATTGGACTGAGTCAGCATTCCCTCAGTGCGGGCTGGCAGAATGGAAGCACATCCTTTACCCTATTGCCATGCCAGCCCCACGTACATGCTCTAACAAATAAAGCTGTGGCCTGTTTTCACCCATAAAGCAATTGTTGGCTCTTTTTATTGCCATTGTGAAAAAGGGGACAAATCATACACCTGCCTCACAAAGAAAGATGCACTACAAAAACAAATGTAATAAATGTGACGTAAATGAATGACTAATGAAACCACTGTGATTTTTAAAAAAGGAATTTTAAAAAATAACATCCGTATGGAGAAGTGTAAATTGATACACTGATTCCAATTCTACCATTTGTGTTTATTAATATTGTTACTTATGTTTTATGTAATTAGTTATGTAAGTACAGGTTTGCTACAGGCTCTGGGCATAAATTCTAATACTTGTACCTAGTGATTAATCATTTGGACTACCTTCTGTTGTGTGACAATGTATGAAAAGAGTACTTGTGCACTCTGGCATTTGTAGAGTACAGAATGCCATTGTAATTTAGTGGTTAGAGTGTTGGGCTAGGAAGGGAGAGACCAGGGCTGACTCTAGACATTTTGCTCCCTGAAGTGAAGGATAAGATGACACCCCCCTCCACTCCATGTGCAGAAGCCAACTAGACTGGCAGCTGAATTTTACTTCAACGCTGGCAACGTGGCAGTGATATCTGCTGAACAGAGCAAGCTAGCTTAGAGGCCACAGGCCACATGACACACACAGTTCTGTCCTTCCACAAAGGGGAATGGCTGGGGCTTCAGGAAGAATTGCCCTACCGCCACCACTGTTTCCCAGCATCTGCTGGTTGCCGCACTCTACTTAATGGTAGGACTGGCCTTAGGAAACATCTGCGTTCAAATCACCATTCAGCCATGTAACTCACTTGTGGCCTTGGGCCAGTCACTTTTTCTCTCAGTCAAACGTCTAAAGTAGGGGTGTTGTGGGGATTAAATGGGGGAAAGAATCATATATGCCTCCTCACTTCCTTCAAGGAAGGTTGTGATATAAACATAAAGAAAATTGAATATTTCCATAAGGAAAGGTGTGTGAATCCTCTTCAGTAAACAATCTGGCAAACAGACAAACAGACAAACCCAAAGACTAAATACACTGATGCATCTAATTTCATGGCTTCTTACAACCTGTACAACCCACATCACATAAAAACAAACACAGGTTTATCACCACCAGTGGCAGGTGAGCTTCAAGGAGAGGATGAAGCAGGTATCATCTGAAATGCCAGAGCTTGGAAAAGTTACTTTTCTGAACTACAACTCCCATCAGCCTCAGCCAGCACCATGCTGGCTGGGGCTGATGGGAGTTGTAGTTCAAAAAAGTAACTTTTCCAAGCTCTGTGAAATACTATGAAACCCATGACACCCAGACGTAAAATAGTACTACCCAACTGCAGGAGCAGCTTTGAGCAGCCATTTCTCCCTTTCCCCCAAGTGGCAGAGGTAATATACTACAGAGCTTGTATTAAGACTAGTGGAGTGGAGGAGATTGTTATATCTGCATGTTAGCCAATTTCTCTGCTTTACGCTCTGTCTATATAACCATCTGCACACTAAACAGCAGTCTTGGCTTCTCTGTGCTTGTGGGATTTTTTAAAAGTAAACCCTAATAAAATGCTTCCTATCATCCTGGTTTATTGGAACAAGGAGATTTCCCACAGAAAGCGTGCAAACCCAAGAGGAGCAATAAAATCCCCTGGATGACATTTTTACATCCCAAAGTATACTGAGTGGATATGCAGTAAAATGTGTTTTCCCATGTCTTAAGTTAAGGGGTACTCTGTGCTGGTCTGACACATTAATTCCGATCTAGGGCTATCGTATTGTTCCTGTTTTCCTCCCAAATAGAAATTGTAGCTATGGCCAGACACTCCTTTGAAATTTACTGCATACCTTGAACAGATATATTTACATATAATCTAATGTCCCAGCCAAGAGATTGGGCAATAGTATATTTATTGCATATAGCCAAAAAGCCGTTGCAACATAAACAGATAAAAATAAAACAACACAACAAGGTTAAAAACATCTATACAGAGTAAAATCTACAGCATGAGGGAAGAATTCTGTACATCTCAGATAGTTTTAACAAATGAAGCTCTAATCTTTTTAGCAGCCAACGCAAAATTAGCAACTGCAATTATGATTTGCTTATGTGGGGCCGACAATAAACTAATTACCAATTGGGCGATGGGAATCCCTTCGACTGTATCTATGAGACGGACTATAAATTTCTCTCTCGGAGACTGGTATAAAGGGCAGAAAAACATGTAATGGACTAGATCTTCGGGGACCGTACAGCCATTGATACAGTGGCGTTCTGCATGTGGTGTGCCATCATACCTGCCTTGTAAAAACGCAGTCGGCATGGTTTGGAATCTTAATTCCATGAAGGCCCTGCGGAGAGGTGCACATGTCAAAATATCAAGATAGGGAGCCCAAGCGTGGTTAGGTTTAATGTATGGGAACCATAAGGAAAAGGGTGCAGTGGCTATCAAAGCCCTGTCTTGCTGCGCATCATAATCAAAGATCCTATTGTGCAGTTCAGCATGGTTAAAGTTCTTAAGATTATTTCGAGTGAGATCGTAACGGGACGCTAGCTCATCAAATTTAGCTGCCCAACCCCCTTTCTCCAATTGGTCTTCCTAACACAGTTTCACAGGAGATGGGGTCTCCAACAAGGACAATTTTTCCCAAAAACGAAGGAATGCAAGGTCGGTCCAGGCCAGGAAAGATGGTAGGCCAAGCTCAGACCTGATGTGTGCTGAGGGGGTGCCTTTAGGAAGCCCCATAATCTGTTTCAAAAAAGAATTTTGAAGAACTTCAAGATTAGGGTGTACAGGGTACCCCCACAGTTCTATCTCATAAAGGATTTTGGGGAGAATTTTGGCCACAAAGAGTTTGGTCATTGGTCTTATTAATTGGCCACCATGGGAATAAAATAATTTCTTTAGTTGGCCACAAGATCTGGAGGCCTGAAGCTTAACACATTCCAAGTGGGGGGTCCACACCAGATTATTGCTGAAACAAATACCAAGATATTTAAAGGTATTTACCTGTTCTAATGGCTGACCATCTAGGGTCCAAATTGACATTGTTCTATTATACTTCCCACAGACCATGATTTTAGATTTAGTATGATTGACCTGTAAATGTTGGGCCTCACTATATTCTTGCAGTCGAGACAGCATTCTTTTGAGTCCAATCTTATTTAATGAAAGGAGAACCAGGTCATCGGCATAAAGTAATGCCGAGATCTTCCTGAGCTTTACTGGGGGGGGGGGGAAGGCAGGGGAGGTCATTGAGGGAATAATATCATTAATGAAGTAGTTAAACAAAAAAGGGGCCAGGATACATCCTTGCTTTACGCCTCTTTTAACGGGGATTTCGTGGGAGAGGGATCCGTTTAGATCTAAGTGGATCCTTAGGAATGTATCCTGGTGCAGGACTTGGAGGAGCCACAGTAATCTCTTCTCGATACCTGCATGATTGAGTTTCTGCCATAGTAGTGTCCTGTCGATAGAGTCAAAGGCCACTGAGAAATCGATAAATGCCAAATATAGGGACTTAAATGCCCCTGTTTTGATCTTGCTTATAAGATGCTGTAATACAAACACGTGGTCGAGAGTGCTTCTGCCTTCTCTAAACCCTGCCTGTTCTTCATAAATAATGGAGCGGCTATTTTCCCACTCAAGTAATTTATTTAGTAAGAATCGCCCATATAATTTAGATGTCACGTCCAGCAAGCTGATCGGTCTATAGTTACGTGGATCAGAGGGGTCGCCTTTTTTAAATATGGGTATCACAATGCTGGTGTGCCAGCCCGGGGGAATGGTACTGGTGTCATTGATCTTTGTGAAGAGTATTGCGAGAATGGGGCTCCACCATAAGGGATCGAGTAAAAATAACTCAGGTGGAATCATGTCCTCTCCTGGGGCTTTCCCTGGTCGGAGAGAGGATATTAAGTCTCCAATATCCGCACATGTAACTGGCGGCCAGGGGGGTAAATCAGAGGGAACTACCTTAGTGTTTGGGGATATTGAGACTGAGTTCCCAAAAATTAAGCGAAAATGAGAAGTCCAGGTTTCCAGGAGGATTGGTGGCACCGGTACTGAAACATTTTGGGACAACCCTCCCCAGGCCAGTCTCCAGAACTCCACGTCATTCCCTTGCAGAGCAGCAAGACCCAAAGAGCGCCAACTATTGGCAATAAAGATTAGTTTTTTCTCATTAAGAAGTTTCTCATATTCCCTTTTCAAAAAAAGGAGACAAGAAACTGCTGCTTCTGAGTGATGGCGTCTAGTGAATCTTATTTGGGTACAGAGTTCTCTCTTTTTGGCTTGACAGACCTTATCGTACCACGGTTTGGAGCCTTGGGAGGGTCTAGGGGCAATTGATGTAGAGACTAGGGGTTTAAGGGTTGAAATGACCTCCTCGTACGTCGGGAGGATAGCATTTGGAGAGGAGAGGACCTTTTGGCGTAGCTCAGTTAGCTTTGTGGCCGCCAAGGATTGTCTTATGGTAGCCTCTATAGCTTGAGACCATTTAAGGCGCCTGGTCCATTGCAAATCATCTAATAGCGGCATCGATGGGTGAGGAATGATGTGGTGGAGAGGGCTGCAGAAGGATAGTTTCAGGGGAAGATGGTCACTGTCAGGTCTATCTCCTATACATAGTTCCCCAACAAGGATAATCAATGAAGGGGAACCCAATACATAGTCCACCACACTAGCTCCCTTACTAGATATATAAGTGAAAAAACCTTTCGAAGAATCCAGGTGGGTGCCATTTAGGCAAATTAGTTGGAATTTGATCAACCTCCTGAATAAAGCTAAACCGTTTCTATTGGTTAGCCTATCTCGGGAAGCTTGGGGCAGAAGCGCTATCATAAATTCCTGGATAGCTAACACCCATCCTGGCACTGAAATCCCCTCCCACAAGCAAAGAACACAGGGGGAATTCACATAGAACATTATCGATAAAATCATCAAATTCCTGCCACTTTAACATCATTTGTGAAGAACATAAGGGAGTGTCGTGTCCAGGACTGGACTCAGTAACCAGGCCAGGTTGTGAAAGCAATTCAGTCTTTATTAACGTAATATCCAAACAGAGGCTGCGCCTTCTCATGAAGGAACACAATACACATGTCCAGCGACATGCAAGAGAGTTGACAGAACAAAGGAATTCCCGCCCCCCTTATCCTTATTAAGGGGGCTTTGTGGCGCGAATTCTCTCACTCCGCCTTAGGGTGCTTTCTTCCCCGCCCCTCCTCTCTCTTCCCTTGGCTCATTTTTGTTTTCTCCGGGTTCGCGGTGATGGAGGAAGTTCTGCCTCCTCCCCTTCTGAAGATTCTATCTCTGGTATTGGAGAAAGAGGGGGGTGAACGTCATGCCCATCAGGCGGGCTTTTCTCTGGCTGATGAGGGAGTTGAACTCCCCCTCCTTCCTGGGCTAACTGCTCTGGCTCGATGAGGGGGTTGAGCGTGGGAAATTCCTGAGAAGTGTCTGTAACTTTGTCTGTTGGAGTTTCAAGGCCTCTGCGGCTGCTGGGCAACACTATCTCTGAGAGTTCTCCCTCCCCCTCTTCACCCAGCTCTGGGGAAATGATCTCCTCATCTTCTGAAGTGCTAGGGTCCCAATCCTGCATCCTGACACCATCCCCTCTCTCATGCTGTGCCCCCCACCTGTCGGCTTAGGGCGATGGGGAAACTGTTTATGGAATTCTTCCACTAAATCTGGGGCATGCACGTCCCTCTCATTTTCCCACGATCTGTCAGCTGGTCCATAACCCTTCCAGTGAATTAAGTACTGCAATTGATTACGCCTCCTTCTGGAATCCAGAATCTGTTCTACTTCGAACTCCGGCTGTCCCCCTACTCGAATGGGTGCTCCCGGAACTTCCAGTGGCTGTAACTCGCTGGGAGGGGCTGCTTTCGTTAACAAAGAGCGATGAAACACGGGATGGATTTTGAAGGTAGCAGGCAATTTCAGTCTATAGGCCACGGGATTGATTTGTGCCTCCACTTCGAAAGGCCCCAGTTTCCTGACTTGCAGCTTCCTACACTTGCCTGGCATCTGAAGGAAGCGGGTGGACAGCCACACCTGATCTCCTGGCTGGAGGGAGGCCCCCTCTCTTCGATGTTGGTCAGCAATTCTTTTGTACTCTAGTTTGGCCTCGTTTAATTGCTGTTTAAGCACCTGCTGCACGGCCTGTAATTCCTGCAGAAATTCTCCTGCTGCAGGCACCAGCACATTTGATGCACTACTAGGGAATGCCTTGGGATGGAACCCATAATTAGCAAAGAAGGGTGTCTGTCCAGTGCTAGTATGCAAGGAGTTATTATAGGCAAACTCTGCAAAATGCAAATAGGAAACCCAGTCATTTTGTTGATACAAAACATAACAACGTAAATACCTCTCTAACACGGTGATCAGTTTCTCCGTTTGCCCATCCGTCTGAGGATGATGAGCAGAAGAAAGTTTTAGCTCCGTCTGCAACTGCTTCCAGACTGCTCTCCAAAACTTAGCTGTGAACTGGGTTCCCCGATCTGAGACTAAACTGTTTGGCAACCCATGTAACCTGTAAATTTCCTTTATGAACAGCTTTGCTGTTTCTTTAGCCTCTAAGGCCCCTGGGCAAGGGAGGAAATGCGCCATTTTTGTAAGGGGATCCACGATGACTAGTATGGCCGTCATTCCTTGGGACTTCAGCAAATCAGTTATAAAATCCATGGATAGATCTTTCCAGGGTTCGTTCGGAGTAGGGAGGGGCTCCAGCAATCCTGAAGGTTTTCCCGTCTCTGTTTTTGCTCGCATACAGACAGCACAGGATTTTACATAGTTCTCAATGTCTCTGCGCATTTGAGGCCACCAAAAGTCCTTGGCTACATTCTGGATGGTCTTAAAGATGCCAAAGTGTCCCGCTGTGATGGAGTCATGACATTGACGCAGGATCCTGAGTCTTAGATCACCCTTCGGCACATATCTGGTGGTTTTACACCACAACAGCCCATCTTTCCAATGGAAGTTTACTTCTGGGCCCTGGCTCTGTTCCATCTCCTGGATATACTGTTGCATGCATGGATCCTCCTTTGGGGCCTTTTTGAGCTCCTCTTCCCAAGAAGGTTGGCATGATACCAACACCAGCTTCTCTGGCGGAACTACGTACTGGGGTTGGTTGTCAATCTCACCTCCTTGGTATTGTGGCTGCCTGGACAGGGCATCTGCTCTCTGATTTTTTGCATGGGCGTGGTAAGTAATCTTGAAGTTAAACCTGGTAAAAAAACTGCGACCAACGTATCTGCCTCTGGTTCAACTTCCGGGCCGTCTGTAGACTCTCCAGGTTCTTGTGGTCTGAACGTACTTCTATCTGATGTTGAGCCCCCTCTAAGTATTGTCTCCAATTTTGAAAAGAATCCTTAATGGCTAGTAACTCTTTTTCCCACACTGTATAATTTCTCTCAGCATCCCTTAGTTTTCTGGAGAAGTACGCGCAAGGGTGTAGCTCCGTTCCTTCCCCATTCATCTGTAAGAGAACCCCCCCGATGGCAAAATCTGAAGCATCTGCCTCCACAACAAAAGGGCGGTAGGGTCAGCAAAGCGCAAGATGGGCTCGGAGGAAAACTTTCCCTTCAGCTCCTCGAAGGCTCTTGCAGCGTCCTCTGTCCATTGAAATTTCTTTTTCCCCCTTAAACCATCAGTGAGAGGGGCTGTTAACCTGGAAAAGCCTGGAATAAACTTTCTGTAGTAGTTGGCAAATCCCAAAAAACGTTGTACATCCTTTTTAGTGGCCGGTTGCCCCCAATCCAGTATACAACTCACTTTTTCTGGATCCATTTCTACTCCTTCTGCTGAGATGCAATATCCAAAAAAGTCCAAAGACTTTAGATCAAACCCACATTTCTCTAACTTAGCATAAAGATGATTCTCTCTCAGTCTTCCCAACACAGTTTTCACATGCTGATCATGGTCTTCTTGGTTCTTTGAAAACACCAGGATATCATCTAAATAACAGATTACGTACTTATCCAAAAGGTCTCTAAACACGTCGTTCATGAACTTTTGAAACACGCCTGGACTTCCACAAAGTCCGAATGGCGTGACCAGATATTCAAACTGTCCATAAGAGGTCAAAAACCCTGTTTTCCATTCATCTCCCTCCTTCATCCTGATCAGATTGTATGCCCCTCTTAAGTCCAGTTTCGTGAAGATTTTTGCAGAGCGCAGTCGGTCTAACAGCTCTGAGATCAGGGGCAGCGGATAGCTGTTAGGGATGGTGATTTGATTCAAAGCACGGTAATCATTACAAGGCCTGAGCTCCCCCCTTCTTCTTCACGAACAACGGGCGCTCCAGCGGGGGACTGCGAGGGATGTATGAATCCTCGCTTCAGGTTTTTTTCCAGAAATTCCTTCAGGGCCCCTCTCTCTTTCTCTGTGAGAGAGTAAATTCTTCCTGATGGGATGCTGGCTCCTGGCACGAGATCAATCACACAGTCATAAGGGCGGTGGGGAGGTAACGTCTCTGCCTCTTTTTCATCAAACACATCTCTAAATTCTCCATACTTAGAGGGAAGGGTTACTTGCTTGGCTTCCTACACTGCTCCAGCCAACGTGTCGGGTTTTTCTTCTGCCTGACAGTTCTCCTGGCAATACTGAGAAGTGAACCACACCACAGCGTCCTTCCACTTTATCTGTGGGTCATGCTTGACTAACTAGGGCATTCCTAGGATCACATCAAAGGTCGAAAGGTCTGTTACATACAGCGAAATGAACTCTTCGTGCCCCAGGATTTGCAGTTTCAATTCCTCTGTTGCTCGCGTTACCCCCCCTCCTTTCAGGGGCCTCCCATCTATGGTCTCCACCGGCAAGGGGGTGTCCAATTTCCATTGGGAAATTCCGTAACGCTTTGCTAGCTCTGCATCAATGAAATTTGTGGTTGCTCCACTATCAATTAATGCGGTGGAGTTAAACATTACTCCTTTGGAAGTTGTAATCTGAATTGGCAGTACCAAGACTCCTCTTATTTATTTATTTATTTATTTATTTATTCGATTTCTTAGTCGCTCATCTGGCTGGCTACCCAGCCACTCTGAGCGACGTACAAAGCAAAAAACATATAAAACATCAAAAACACCAAACACTAAGCAAGAAAGCTAAACAATAACATAGAGACTAACTCAGTTACAATAAGGCTTCTCATCTGTATAGTCCAAAAAGTGTGCCTTCAGATGGAAACTCGTGATATGAGTCTTCCCACCCTTGCACAAAGACCGGTGTGAGTGATAGTCCATATGCAAGACCAAAAAACAACACCCCCTCTTGATCTCAGCATCCAACATCCAGTACATTCAGCAGGGGGGTGGGGCGCGGCAAACAAACCCCTTCACGTCGCGACTAACAGGGAAGTTCTCTTCAGAAGCCAACAACAAAGGCATTAAGATGTAAATACTGCCGATATTAAGGGCAAGCAGACAGAGGTCAGATGGTAAGATAGTGGCGGCTGCAGGGGCGCTCCCCCGCCCTCAGCATTCACCGAAAGATCATCTTGAAGGAGGTGTTGTCACTGGAGGCCCTTTGTCCAACCTAGCCCCCAGTCCACAGGCCTGTACATGGACTGGGTTCGCTAGTGTCCCGCCGGCTCTGTTTTTTCCCCCTTCAGTCCACAATCTCTAGCCACGTGGCCCGGTTTTGAACAATAGAAGCATAAACGTTCTTTACGACGCCTCTCCTTTTCTTCTTCCGACAGCTTCGGCCTAGCCCCCCCGTCCTTCTGTCACGTTGCCTGATGTTCCTGGGGTTGGAAGGGTCTTGCTGCGAGATGCTGAAACTGAGTATCTCTGGACCTCCTGTTTCTTTTCCAGGCGCCTTCCTTCCAACTGATGATCGATCTGTAGGCATAGCCGAATCAGTCCAGGCAAATTATTTGGGGGGGAGGTTCTAGCCAAGTCATCCAGGACTTCAGAACTCAGTCCACTCCTATACATGAACATCAAGGCTGCATCATTATAACCAGTTTCCTGGGACAAAATTTTAAAAGCATTAGTGTACTCTGACACCGTTCCTTTCCCTTGTTTCAAGGCCCCCAACTGCCTGGCCACCGTCTCCGCCCGTTGAGGGTCCTGGAACATCTCAGTCATGGCTCACATAAAGTCTCTATACCTTCCCAGAAGGCCGTCCTTTCTGACCAGGTACGGAGTCACCCACTTGGCAGCTTCTCCTTCCAAGAGACTGATCACGAAGGCCACCTTGGCCACATCACTAGGAAACTCTGCATTTCTGATGTCCAAATACAATTCACACTGAGCCACGAAAGTAGAGAGCTGCTTACTCTGTCCCGCATATTTTGGTGGTAATCCTATAGGAATCTTCACCACAGAGGCCAGAGGGGCTGCTCGCATCTGATCTACCATGGTTCTCAAGGTCTGATTGTCAGTCTTCAGAGTCCTGACAGCCGCTAACAAGGTTTGAACATCTGCCTGTAAGTCCACCACATTAGTCCTCAGCTGTCTCACTTCTTCCGTCTCAGAAGTGGGATTTGTTCCCCCTGTTCCCTTCTCCATCTTGTCACGTTCAAGCGGTGGGAGTGTTGAGGGTGAAGTAGGTGGTTCTGTCAATCTGTCGTGTCCAGGACTGGACTCAGTAACCAGGCCAGGTTGTGAAAGCAATTCAGTCTTTATTAACGTAATATCCAAACAGAGGCTGCGCCTTCTCATGAAGGAACACAATACACGTGTCCAGCGACATGCAAGAGAGTTGACAGAACAAAGGAATTCCTGCCCCCCCTTATCCTTATTAAGGGGGCTTTCTGGCGTGAATTCTCTCACTCCGCCTTAGGGTGCTTTCTTCCCCGCCCCTCCTCTCTCTTCCCTTGGCTCGTTTTTGTTTTCTCCGGGTTCGCGGTGATGGAGGAAGTTCTGCCTCCTCCCCTTCTGAAGATTCTATCTCTGGTATTGGAGAAAGAGGGGGGTGAACGTCATGCCCATCAGGCGGGCTTTTCTCTGGCTGAGGAGGGAGTTGAACTCCCCCTCCTTCCTGGGCTAACTGCTCTGGCTCGATGAGGGGGGTGAGCGTGGGAAATTCCTGAGAAGTGTCTGTAACTTTGTCTGTTGGAGTTTCAAGGCCTCTGCGGCTGCTGGGCAACACTATCTCTGAGAGTTCTCCCTCCCCCTCTTCACCCAGCTCTGGGAAAATGATCTCCTCATCTTCTGAAGTGCTAGGGTCCCAATCCTGCATCCTGACAGGGAGGGAGATAGACATTGATACAGATAAAAGGTGGGAAATCTGAGGTAGGTGTTATATTAAGAGCTTGACAGAAATCGGGAGCTGCAAAGGGTAATTCCACGGCGAGCACATCCATAGAAGTGGCTATCAGAATTGCAAGGCCGCCACTGCCACGGCCCATGTTAGCAGAGCGCTTCGCCAGTTTAGACCAAGATTTAAAGCCATCAATGAGGATATGGTTTTCTTCAAGTAGCCATGTCTGTTGTAAGCAGACCAAGTCAAAAGATTGGAGAAAGGTGATTAATTCCAGGTCTGCCGCCTTATTATTCCAACCTGCTATGTTCCAAAAGACGAAGTTTGTAAGGGACAGAGGCGAAACAGCGCTGTCTAGGGAGGACTTTATCAGGGGTAAAGTCGACACAACAGAGGGCCGATCTTGTCATTCCCTGTCGTCTCTCAGGGGTGTGATTTGATCCATTTCTGAACTGTGAATACAGACGTTGGAGAATGGCGGGCTATTGTAACGTAATGGAGATTGTGGTGCGTAGAAGATCTTGACTGGAGACCCCATTTCCTCCGGGTCCAAGCGGGTCATGTCAATCCATGTCGGGTTGTCAGAAGATTTTGGTCTAGCAGGAATTGTAATCCTGTCTCGGAGGGCTGGAATGTTGTCGGTCCCTCCATGTTTGCTTTGGTTAGGATTGTTGGCTTGCAGGTCTGACAAATCCATTCTAAGACAGTCTAGTCTACAGATTATTACCAGCTGTTCCTCCTTGGGTAAGTCCCCGAAAACTTCCAACAGCTGTAGATCCTCTGGTTCACGTGGATCATCGGAGGGAGCAGTTGGAGGAACTTGAACTTCTAGTGAAGTAAGAGAATGTAAAGTGACTGGAGGATGGGTTGGTGGATTCATCTCAGGTCTGACCAATTGTGGAATAGTTCTTGGCTTATAGGTCAGAGATATATGAGGGAAAGGGAAGAGAGGCTGCGGGGGAGCCGCATTTTTGAAATACCGTTGAATGTGTATACCAGAGTTTCCTAGGCACTCTTTTAGGCTATAGACCATTTTTACAATGGCTGGATTCTTAAAGGTAACAATTGTTTTCACAGTCTTGTAGCTGTTATAAAGAAAGTAGATATGTAGAATATCTGAAAGATGGAGCTGTGCTGGAAAAAAGGGCTCCAAAATTTCCCAAAACTGAAATTTACTAAGATGTTGCTCCTGCTTTCGAGGGGGCTTAGGATAATTGAGGAAGACCAGTTTGTTCTGTACCAGGATCAAGTTCCGGTACCATTTTGCCTGGAAAATACATGGCGGGGCCTCCTGTACTGCCAAAGGAGAACTAGGACTGGGAGCCGGTTTATGGGACAGGGGCCGGGCTGGAGGAGGGGAGGAAGGGACACTCACCAGTGGAGTTGGAATAGTGGTAGTAATACCAGCCACGTATTTCCCTTTAGCACTTCCCTGTTCCTTAAAATTTGCTGGAGAGTGGGTCCCTCTAGGGGATTGAAAAGTCCCGTTGGATAGAGATTTTAGGAGAGCAAAGAGCGGTTTAAAGTTTAGTTTCTTGTAGCAAGGTTGTTTAAAGTTCTTAATATTCTTTGTTTTCTTTTGTGATACATTCCTTCGACAACAAGAAGTTGGATGATGTTTGGTCTTTCCTAGCCTCGAATAGGGGGGCTGGAAGGTGGGCTTCTTTGGCTTAGTTTTCAGCTTCCTGGGGTGCTTAGCGCTAACATCTCCTGCTTGGGTCACGTTGTCAGACTTAAGCCTTTTGGCAGCTGACACCAGTGTATTTAGGAGGGCGTTGCACTCAGAGAGGAAGGTTTTAATACTTTCTAATTCATCCAAAATCAAAAGAGACCATCCTACCAGGGAGTTGTTGTTAGATTTTACTTCCAAGGAAGGGACTGATATATTCCTTGCAGACTTGGCAGAATCGAGAGAAAGTGGAGATGATCGTGCAGGTTGTGTAGCAAGGAGCGTGGGTTCTGGAGAATGATATTTGTCTGCCAGTGCAAGCTCCCCTGCCAAGGACAGGGAAGGAGGGCCTCCTTTCAGCTCGTAAATGTCATTTATGTGGTCCAAGGACCAGCCCATGATAGGAGGCGGAGGAGGCAAGTGAGGGGGAGGCAACAAAGGCCTTTCTGTAAAGAGGTAAGTTTCCATTGAAGATGGGAAAAATTGGGTGATCTTTGGCTGTAAATCAGGTGGAGGAATTTCAACCAACTGAAATTTCCCCTCAAGTTCTTTGCACTTTTTCCTGGTTAAAACCATGTTGTAGGAAACATAAAACAGAGAGACAAGGTGGAAAAATTATCTGTCTTGGATAATGACTTTATCAGTAGAAAAACGCCTTGCCTCTTTGGGTTTCTGCTTCTGTTTCAGCTTCTACTAGTAGAAATGTTCGGCGTTGGGCACTCCCCAAACGCTGCATTTAATGGTGACAGGTTTATGCCCGTCTAACAATAAAACAATAAAACCCTGAACAGCAAAAACACATTCCAGAGGGGGGAGGCAGGGAGGCTAAACCGGGAAACTAATAGCCTACTATCTGCTGCAGTAGCCCTTTTTTAAACTGTTAAAATAGTTCATAGGAAGAGAGCTGTAAAATGAGTTGCGTACCTGCCTCCATCTTGCCCGGAAGTCGCCAAGAGATTGCTGTGCATGAAGATGCACCCACTGATCTCTCACATGCATAGAATTGCCCATTTCGGGGGGGTGGCGGCAGGGTGGCAATAGCTCATTCATAAATGCAGAGGAAAGTGCTTGTAAACTGGCTCCCTTCATTCACATGAATGGGGAACTGATGTACCTCGGCAGGCCCATTACTCCCACACATGGAAGAATAGTTGAATAAGGGCATCAACCTTTCTCCTGAATGAGAGAAACACACTGCAAAGTTTTCTGATGGATGCCCTATTAAAAGAACAGTTTTGCACACATTTCAGTCATTTCAGTGGTGTTTATGCAGATACTCTGTTCTATTGACTTTAAATTTATAACTTACTGCAACTTACAGTAAAAATTACAGGTGTGCACTGACCCTTAAATTCAATGCTCTGGAATAGGGATGGGTGAGAATTTTGATTCAGTTCACATTTCAAGCAGAATTTATCAAATTTGCACTTTCAGGATCAATATAAGAACCAAAACACAGCCATCCTTAGAAATGTGCATTTATTAGAATTTTGTAATGCAGTTTGCCAACTAAATAATGTTTATAAAAATGCAGATATTAGGGGAAAGTGTGCATAAAAATGAATGTATGAGTAAAAATACATTAGATGATGAGAAATAGCTGGCAAAAAATGTGTACCTTTGTCAAAACTGCCTAGAAAAATGTGTTTATTAGGAGAAAAATGCACTAAAATGCTGGAGAATTTTCATGAGGATTTTTTTTAAAAAGCAAATTGCTGCAGAAATGGGGAGAACCGAATTTAAGATTGGGAAAATGATAAAACTGAGAAAACTGATATTGACAGATCTTTCCATCCCTACTCTGGAAACTGCCTGATTCTGTCTGGAGCACTTTGGAGGCTGCCTGATTCACTTTGGATCTGAATCCAAACTCCAATTTGGAAAAATGAAGCTTTGTGTCAGCCCCATTCACTATTATGGGATTTTTTAAAAAAAAAATGGGTATGGCTTGCCCCCCCTTTGACAGAATTGGATGAAATTTGTAACCCCTCCTGGATTGATAAAGCCTACCAAAATACAGACAAAAAAGCCCTGGACCCCAGCTGGTGGGTGTTCATATTTTTAAGCTATAATTTTTTATTTTGTGGCAAAATTAGATGAATTTTTTTCAGATTTGTTCCTTCTGAGAGGATGAATCCTGAAAAATTTGAGAAGTTTAGCTCTAGTGGTTGTCCTGTAAGGGCACCTTAACAGTTTTAGGATGGTTAAAAATGGTTTCATAATCTACCCTATTGTGTGTGTGGGGGTAAATTGTATTAAAGTAACGTACATGAGATAAATTCATGTAGGTAAGAAACCTGCCAAATTACGGACTTACTGGTCCAGGGTTTTTTTTTTGTGCTAGTTGCTTTTAAAGCTTTTTCTTTTAAAGCGGAGGAAAGAACTAAAAGGGATTCACTTCTCTCCCTGTGGTTTTGTGACAACAATTTTAGTATGACAATGGCTTACATTGTCGGAAGTAGGAAAGTAACTTGCACTGGTGATGTGCAAAGCAGAACATTACCAACCTTTAAAAAAAAATCAGATGTCTTATGAAGTAGATGGTTTCACAGTGAACTTTGGTATGACATATTGGGCACAATCCAACTCATTGGAGTCTGGTGGAAGCGAAGCAGGTGAAAGTAGAGCCAGTGAAAGGGACTGCCACATCCCACCTCTGTTCAGGAGCTGCTGGGAGGGAAGGGCCCTGGCTGTGTCAGCAGAGCTTGGCAGAAAGCAACAAAATGCACGTTTCCTTCCACTCCCCCGTTCCCCATTGTATCGGCTCCTGGGACTGGGGCCCCAGGATCAAGTCGAATGGGCTCAGGAGGTGGAGTAAGTCCCTCTCCTCTTGGATCCACCCCAACACCTCCCCTGGAATGCCCCTTTTGGGGGCTTTCTGCCAGCTCTGCTTTTGCTGGTCTTGGCTGAGTCAGCTGTGCCCAAGTGGCAGTGGAGTTCCCTGGCTGCACCATGGCTGCACATGGAGGGGGCAACTTCTGCCAGAGGAGCCTGGTGGCACTGACACTCTTCCTCCTCCTTTGCATCTATGCCACATCCTGAAGCCCCTCAGCCCACCACAACTATCAGGGGGATTATGCCCTTTGTTTTTTCAAGACACTCCATCCAAGATTACACAGAAAAACATAGCAAAATCTAACCACACAAATGGAAATGGAAATGGACTGCCTTCAAGTCAATTCCGACTTATGGCGACCCTATGAATAGGGTTTTCATGGTAAGCGGTATTCAGAGGGGGTTTGCCATTGCCTTCCTCTGAGGCTGAGAGGCAGTGACTGGCCCAAGGTCACCCAGTCAGCTTCATGGCTATGTGGGGATTCGAACCCTGGTCTCCCAAGTTGTAGTCCAGCACCTAACCACTACACCACACTGGCTCTCTTAACCACAGAAACAGCAGCTCAATTATTGTGAAGCCAGATAGAAGAGTGCAACCCAGGGCCTTTAAAACCTTTTCATCAAGGAAAACCAACATAAGTCATTCTTTTTTTAAAAAATAAACTTTATTAACAAATAAAATATATACAATAATAAAATAGGAAAGTCATCCTTTTCATAACATACATTTCAAACACCAAAAACATTTTTCTTTATATTTTTTATTCATAGCTATCCTTTCCTTAAATTAAATAATTTTATAACATGTAGTCTAACCAACACCTATAATATCCAGTTCTCTTTTTTACATAAGCTGTTAACTGACTCCATTTATTTAATTTCTTCTTGATAATTAACTCAGTGAAGAAGACTTCTGTCACCCACTGAATTCAAAACTGACAACTGGCAATGAGAAAATAAATTATGGGTAACCGATGATGATGATGATGTGTAAAGGCAGCACAAAAGACTTCCTGCTATTGGTAGAGTTGGCATTAGCTATTACTGCATTTTGCTTTCACTTCTCACCCTGGAGCCTTAGAGCTGTACCAAGCCAATTATACAAATGCATCACATTGCATCCATCAAGGCAGCAGCATTGTAGGTCCGATTAGACTAACCCTGAAATCCCTTTGGTGGCTTAAGTACAGTATGTTTAAATTAAAGCACATTTATACTGAGCTATGCCGTTGTATTTATAGTTAGCCTGATTAACTCATTGCTCCCACTTTGGAAAATTTAATTCATACAAGTAGCCACATACACAGAAAGGAGACAAATGAGACAAACACAGGAACAGAAGAAATGAACCACTTTTTTTTTTTTACTTTGGTACATAAACTCAAATCAAATTGAGATAAATCTATTCAGGTCAATAAACTTAAGATACAAAGCGTGCCAGGCTCCTCAAATCAGGGACACGGCAACTAGACTGATCCACAGTTTGCCCTTAACTACCCTTGGATGCCATCAATGCAGCTAGCTAGGAGATAGGACTATCAATTTTCAGATGACAAAATGGGGCCAACAGAGTTCTACCAGGCCCTATAAACCTTCAGACTCTGGCCAAGCTCCTTGGTGTGAAGAATTTGTTACTTAAGTGAAGACTGAGCTGCTGACAGTCATTCCATGCCTGCATGTCTGCTCAGTGCTTACCTTAACAATTTAGAGACCGTTGGTCCTAACTTTAGATCAAATCCTTGTGCATTCTTTGTGTGGCCTGAGGGCCAGTCACAGCAGCCTGGAAGGCATTGTTTGTCCCCGGGCCTGAAGTTCCCCATCTCTGGTTTAGATGGTTAAAATTTGGATCAAAGGGAACAATCCTGTTTCCTAGGCAGGAGCAAGTAGGTCCCAGGCTATGGTTTGAAGGCACAGGAGGCCAGCACCCTGCTGAAGCTAAGCAGCATCAGGTCTGGTCAGTGCCTGGATGGGAGGCCGCCTGGGAACCATATGTAAGCTGCCTTGGGTTTCTATCATGAAAAGAAAAGCGGGGTATAAATGTAATAAATAAATAAATAAATAAAGTAGGGCTGAATGGAGTAGAGGAGCCAACACCACAACCCCGGCCCCGCCATTTATGCTAGTGAGGATGGAAGATGGGTGGGAAGGCCGTAAAACTGCCATTTTTCACTGCACCAGCTCCAGACTGACAAAGCAGAGGGGCCAAGATCTAGCTTATTACCAGTAGCTGGACCAGCTTAGGATCCAGAAGATCTCTGGCCTGCCCAGTTCCAGCTCATCCCAGAAATGCCCAATTTTGTGGGTTTACAGTGGATACTGCCAGAGGAAATACTGGTAGCTTCTGTCCACCAGCACTTTTGGTGGATGCAGTACAGACCTCTGCAGAAGCTCCTCATCAGCAGAGGCAGGCAGGCAGGCAAACACCTTCACTGCGACCTAACCCCTTTGAGCATGGTGGATTAAGGAGTAAGAATGTTTTGTCCACCTTATTACTGATCAGGAAAAAAACCTATGCAGTCATAAAACCTTTAAGAAGCACCATTCTGAATCTAATGACCCTGAATTTCTGAATAAAATCTTAAATTATTGTATTCAGCAGTAATGAAGTTGGGTATTTAGCAATGTAATTGGAAGCCTTCCAAACAATCCTGTAAACATCAATCTTGTAAACACCAGAGCAGATACGCCTGGCGCCAACGTTACTATCTTTTCGGCGCCAGGTTAAAACTTTCCTTTTCGCCCAGGCATTTTAATCATTTTAACCATCTTAATCATGTTTGTATGTATGTATTGGAATTGTTTTAATTTAATATTCTGTATTTTAATTGCGTTTCAATGTGTTATATGCTATTGTGTTTTTATGCTGTTTTGTTCTTGTTAACTGCCCAGAGAGCTTCGGCTACGGGGCGGTCTATAAGTTTAATGAAATAAATAAATAAATAAATAGGATTGATCAAATGTTGTGGATTGTGATCATTTTCAAGCTTGCAGTGGCAAGGCCTTCTGCCTCCACCTCCTTGCCTCGCTTGAGGAAGGACCTGATGGGGAGGGGGGTGCTTTCGCGAGGCATTCTGGGGAGAATGGTCATGACCAGGGCTGCTTTGAGGCAGTGGCTAGTGATGTTGGATAGGTAGGATTAAACCTATTCTGGATGGGGTTGCACTCCCCTTAAAGGAGCAGTTTTGGGGTACTTCTGGATCCCTTACTGTCACCGGAGGCACAAGTGGCCTTGGTGGGGTGGAGGGCCTTTCATCAGCTTTGGCTGGTATCTCAGCAGTTGCCCTATCTGGACAGGGATAGCCTAGCTTCTTTTGTCTAGGCTCTAGTAACATCTAGGTTAGATTACTGCAGTGCATTATACGTGGGGCTGGCTTTGAAGGCAGTATAGAAATTGCAGCTAATGCAGTATTAAGTAGTCAGGTTATTGACTGGAGGTAGGAGGTTCGATCATATTACACCAATCCTGGCCTGACTGCGGTGGCTGCCAGTTAGTTTCTGGGCTCAATTCAAAGTGCTGTTTTTGACCTATAAAGCCTTGTGCAGCTCAGGACCCCAATAATTTAGGGACTGTCTCTCCCCACATGAAACTGCCTGGTCCCAGTATTCATCCTCGGAGGCCCTGCTTTGTGTACCCCCTTCAAGGAAGGTGCAAAGGTGGCAACACAAGATTGGGCCTTTTCAGTGGTGCTCCCCTCTGACTGTGGAATGCTCTCCCCAGAAAAGTGCACCTGGTGCCATTGCTATCAGTCTTTAGGTGCCTGGGGAAGTTTTTATTCACCCAGGCATTTTGTTCTTCATTGGTGTTCATCTTTTAGTTAGGTGGGGTAGAATGTGTCCTTTTTTGTTATTATATAATGAGCAATTTTAGTTAATAATGTTCTTTTATATTTGATGTATTTTAAATTTAAATTTAAATCCAATGGGGTTGGAGGGGTTGAACTAGCAAAATTCACTTTTCAAGGTGATTTGACTTTCAACCCATTATTACCTTTTAAGTAAGGGGATTAGCATCACATAATACATGCAAAGAACAGAGATTCTAATGGGTGCACAGATAGTCATTTTCCACCCCCAATGCATATCTTTTGTTTATGTATTTGGTGGGATCCTGCTCTTCATGATCTTCAAGGAACATCCCCAGCACATCCCTGAAACGGCAGGGTCCTGCTGTCAACCCTCCAGTTTCATGCAGAAAGCCAATTGTCTGAAATTAGCCCCACATGAAAATTGCAAAAGGTCTCCTACATTATCCTAGTTTTGGAGGCTTTTCTCTGATGTGGTAACTTTTATGATTTTCACACAGAGGCTTCAGACAAATGGCTCCTCACATGAAAAGGTAGTGGTAAAGTCTGTGCATGGAGACTTTACCCCCTCAGTCATACATGCATGACTCATCCCCTTCAGACTTTTCATTGCAGTCAGTAAATAATTTCAGTCTGTTATTCCTGTGATTGTTGTTATGCCAACACTTCTCAGTCATATCATGGAGCCTTATTCACCTCTTCCTTCCACTCTGATCCTGTAATCATTTAATAAATCTCTTGTGGCGTTGTTGTTGTTGTTGAGTTCCTCAGTTAAGAAAAACATCCACTTCACTTCTCATTTCTGGTTCCTACATACACAGTTTAGTAGATTAGGGTGAGGCAGGCACGTCATTTGTGGGCCTGGCCCTGTACTCATGGAGGCTTTTTACTCCTTCAGAAAAGTGAAGAACAATCCTGCAGATTTGATTTATGCACATCCAGCTCTCGGCATGAAGCACCTAAACCCACACATTCTATTAGGTCTGCGGTGGAGGGAAGGTTGCGCCCTCACTCCTCATGATGTGTGTGTGTGTATCTGATTTTTCTGCCAGCTCCTGTTTCTGGGTCATTTATGTAAATAAATGAATAAATAATCAGTTCCCCAGCAGGTCTTTAACTCTCTGTGATAGGGGACTTAAAGTGGGAGGAGGGGAGACTAGTGGTAGCAACACACTCACTGTTCTGCCGGTTCCAGTGCATCTCCACCTCTCTTTTCTGAAAATGGGGGCACACAGCGCTAGTCAAACCCCACCTCTTTTTACTGTAAAACCTGGTGGGAGAAGCTTGAGTGCCTTTTTAAAAAAAATTAACTTCAAAGAGATTTTGCAACTGATTGGCAGATCAACTCATTCCCCCTCCAGGTGTGGCTAATGAAAACACTGGTGATCTGGTGAATAGTGTGTTCATAAGAACATAAGAAGAGCCTCCTGGATCAGGCCAGTGGCCCATCTAGTCCAGCATCCTGTTCTCGCAGTGGCCAACCAGATGCCTGGGGGAAGCCCGCAAGCAGGACCTGAGTGCAAGAACACTCTCCCCTCCTGAGGCTTCCGGCAACTGGTTTTCAGAAGCATGCTGCCTCTGACTAGCTTGGAAGAGGCTTTTCCAACTATCCCCCTCCCAATTTAAGTCCCTGATCACCAAGAATTACGAGAGAAATGTGAGAGATTTGGAAAACACTTTTGCAAGTCTCCCTTCTGCTTTTAACTTCCCAATCGCAGAGACTTAAAGGAAGGGGAAAGCCTTGCATAAGCCTTTGTTAAGTCTCCCTGCATTTCTCTTTTAATTCTCCACGATCAGGGACTTAAAGGGGGAGGGGAGAGACTTGGAAAAGCCTCTTCCAAGTCTCCTTTTCTCTCCTTTTAAGTCCCCAGTCGTGGAGAATTAAAGGGAAATGGGGGGAGATTTAGAAAATGCTTGCGCAAGTCTTCCCCTTCCCCTTTAGTTCTTCAGTCATGGAGACTTTAAGGCAGCCCACATGCTCCTGTTTGAGCAAAAGGGAGGGCAGGAGCTGTCTTAAAGCCTTTGTGAAAGCCTCTTTGAAGTAGCTTGCACATTTATAGCACTGTTTTATAGCACTTTAATCTCCACTTGGCTGGTGATTGGGACTTAAATCCTGCTGCCTTTGTTGTGTGATCTTGTTCCATACTGGGAACAGGATCACACACCCAAGATAGGATTAAACCGTGGCCTGCCACCCATCAACTGCAATCACGAGTGATGGCAGCTGGTGGGCAGGTGGGCATGGTTTGGGGAAAATGGCTTCATAAACCAAATTGGATCCCTTGGAGGGGTCATGACTGGCTTGGAGGCTGGAGATTACCCAGCCCTGATTTTTATGGTAAACAATGATGGAAGGATTCTTTCCAAAGAGGATTTTCAAAATTTGAGAGAGAAAAAATGTGGAATATCTAGCAAAGTGACAGACAAAATAATTTCCAGCAAGCAAAAACTTGTCATAAAAGGTGGAGGGGGGGAGAGAGAGAAAGAGAGAGAGGAGATGCTTGACTAATAAGAAAGTATGTTTCACTTTTAAACACCTAATATGTGAGTCAATCACCATATACTACACATGAGACAAGCACACAATGGGATGGTTATCAGATGACAATGAGTTTCATGACAATTCCTACAGATAAGCTTTCCCCTGAGATGTTGGTAAGGTAGATCAGGACATTTCCTGGATTGGTCCCACCCACCCCAGGGAAGTTCATTGTGACAATCGTTTTGCCTGAGGTCATCTTTCCCAGAAGGAAGTCACAAAAGTCCCTTCTTCAATTCACAATGTGAGATCCAGTTCAATTCATGTGCCATCTTTCCAGTAATGCTAAATAAATATGAACAATTATAGCAGGGATGGCAAACCTTTGCCCTGCAGATGCTGCTGGACAACAGCTCCCATCATCTGTGTCCATTGGCCATGCTGGAAGGGGTTGATAGGAGTTGAAGTCCAACAGCATCTGCAGGGCTACAGGTTCCCTAGCCCTGGGTTACAGATTTGAACAACAACAAATATTTATTGAATCAATTTCTGTTTCCTTAATCAGGACACACCAAATTGCACAGATGTCACTATAAGCACATTT
Source organism: Rhineura floridana (assembly GCF_030035675.1). Taxonomy (NCBI): domain Eukaryota; kingdom Metazoa; phylum Chordata; class Lepidosauria; order Squamata; family Rhineuridae; genus Rhineura; species Rhineura floridana. The sequence goes on along the minus strand of NC_084483.1, from coordinate 83,053,081 downwards.
AAGTCCTATTGATTTCAACAGGGCAAATTTAATTCTCATATTTAACTCCCACATTGAAAGCAACAGGATTTAAAAGTGCTTAACCTTGGCTGGGTTGTGCCCAAAGTTCCTAGCTATCCAGTTGTTATTATGATTGAACAACATGCATTTCAGAGCCAGGCTACATACACGCTATTTTATTCTAGAATCAATGGAATTGAGGTTTTGTTTGTTTGTTTTTTGCTATCCAATCCACACACAATCTACACCCAATGCATCTTTTTTTGTCCTTAAAAAGCGATTCTTGATAAACTGGCTTCATTCTGAAAATAAAAGCTCATTGCAGGTTGATTCTACAGTGTGTCAATTTGAAAACAGATGTAGGTGGTCTCAGCAATGGGGGGTATATTCAGACCTGCTCAATACTTATGATCAAAAATCATAAGGGGATGGTTTTCAATAAGGCTGTGCATCGGATTTGGCTGAGGCCTGAACCAAATCTGGTTCATTTGGATGCTTTTGGTCCTTGGCTGACTTCCTAGCCCTTTGCAAAACAGTGTCTACCAGGATCACTCTCTCATGTGTGATGCTAGTTTCCTCCTCCCCCCCCCCAAAAAAACTCACAACATTGTGAAAGACAAATTGACCCCACTCTTGGTTGAGAGGGGACTGGGGAAGCTGATGCAACATCTCATTCCCCTGCTCCACTCCCTATCATAAGTTTAATTAGTTATTTTTACCCTAATTAAACTTATTAAGGAGTAGCTCTGAGCTGGGGTGAGTGGTCCCCCGGTCAACCCAGGGCAGGTCAGCCTAATGGCCCCCCTCAGGATTGGAGCCACAGGGTAGATGGAGAAAGGTCTGTGCACAGCCCTAGTTTTCAAATCCATATGAAGTAACCACATCCACCCATCTGGATGGAGGTATCTATAATCAATCTAGATTGAAAGCAGCATGTTGAGGAGAAGCATGAATAATTCCATATTAAGGAAAACTACATTTCTGCATTACAAATGCGTGTGTGTACACAGCCCCAATACAGGGTGGTGAATAGAACGTTTGACTAGGATCAGGCAGACCCAAATTCAAATTTCCACTCAGCCATCAAGCTATGTGGCCTAGGAATAACCTACTTCACCTACTTCTTAGGGTTATTGAGTGGATAGCATGCAGGAGGAAATCCAGGAATGCTGTCTTGAGCCCCATGGAAGAAAGGCAGGATGTAAATTAAACAAATAACTAATTTGTGTGGGTTGTATCAACACTAAGCAAGTTGAACTTATTCTATTGAAATAAATGGGACTTAAAGTCAAGACATTGCTAAGTTGCCGCACTTATTCCATTGAGACCTAGGCCGTTAACACACTAGTCACCAGATCAAAGCGTTTCCATTAGCCACAACTGGAGGGGGGAACAGGTTGATCTGCCAATCAGTTGTGAAATCTTTTTGAAGCTGAATTAAAAAAAAAAGCATTCAAGCTGCTTCCACCAGGTTTTACAGTAAAAAGGGTCAGGTTTGATTAGCTTGTATGCCGCTGTTTTCAGAAGAGAGAGTGGAGATGCACTGCAATGGCAGAACAATTACCCTTAAGTTTAATTAACTTAGTGTGGATTCAGTACTGATCTCCGTCAGGCCTCCTCCCTGTTATGCTTTCAGCGAACCTTGAAGACCTGGCTCTTTACCCAGGCATGGGAAGGGGATTAGGCTGGCAGATTGCAGTTCTTGGGGGGTTAAATTCAAATTTAGGCTGGCAGATTGCAGATCTTGGGGGGTTTAAATGTTTAAGCTTTTAATTTTTAATTTCTAATTTTTAGGATTCTGATTATGTTTATATGGAATGTACTTGTGTTTGGTTGTAAGTCGCCCAGAGTGGCAGATTAACCTCTGCCACATGGGCGTCTAACAAATCTCATAAATAAATAAATAAATAATACTGTGTTCTCTCAAACACACCCGAACTTGAGTAGGGACAACAGCAACATTACATTACTGAAAATGAAACTTCTAAGGTCTGCTTATATGACTAGTAGGACAGCTAAGTATCTCTGAGGACCACTTCCTACATTCATGAGAGTTGCAAGCCACCTCTTGTAACATGGGAAGGATCAGAGAAGCTGTTTGGCATATTTGTGTTGGTCTTATAAATTGACATTGTTATTGGTTAGAAATCTTTCCCATTTAATTTTTGTCACATAATAGGTTTATATACTCCTAAGCCACTGAAGGGTTTTAACTGTAGGTTTCAGATCAAACACCCTTTTTTGTTGATGATATTTTGCCTCCTGCAGTACTTTCATGACTCTTGCACATTTCTGACGAAACTCTGGGAAAGTTAATCTGTATAAGCTGTTCAGAAAAGCCATCAGACAACACTGAAAAAAGACCAAATCCAGTTAAGAATCCAGACATAGCTCTGTCTGACTTTCTGATAAAGAAGTATTTAAAATAGTTATGGGGTTCAGTTCTTTTCCAGTTCTTGTTTACTGTTAGTAAGTGTACTTTTCATCCTGTTTTGTTGAAATTCATATTAGATCAAGGATGAGGGAACTTTTTCAGGCCAAGGGACACATTTCCTTTAAACATTGCATGCCACTTGTGGGTAGGGCACAGACAAAGTGGGTGGAGCAACAGGTGTGGCTCTTACTTTTGTACAACAAGCTATCTTTAAACTATTCAGAAGTCTGAGATTTCTACATAAATCCACAAACCCCACATATCTCTCTCCATCCTCTACTGAGGAAAGCAATAGACATTATCACAGTTCAAGGATACATTCTAGGGAAGCAAAAGCACCTGGGGAAAATGTGCAACACGGCCATTGAAGGGCATAGCTAATATATAGGAGGCAAGGCCGGAAAGTAGTGTGGCTAGAGAAACATCTGCTATGACATCACACATTGTGTACCATTCTGTCACTCCTCTACCTTGTTGGCTGACCACTGGAAAGGGAATGTTATGTCCTTCCATAACTAGACATTGCATCCAGAAAAGCTGAACTGGATGCATGGCTGCTACCTTCAGTGGGAAACGCACATTTAAGGAACATCAAATTTGAGCCTGCCAAATGGGTTGAAACAAGAGAGAAAAGGCCATGAGAGTGTGTGGTGCCCTTCCCACAGTGCACCATGGGAAATCCTTGCCTTGCTCACTCTAATATATTCTGAACTTTGAGGCACTAGGTTCTGTGCTTCATATTGCTTAGATACTAGTTATCAAGCAAAACACTAACATCAAAATTTGTAGATGAATATATACTATAGTTACAGCTGAATATCAGGCAACAATGTGGTATGGCTGCAAAAAAGGCAAATACTATTTTAGGCTGCATTAACAGAAGTATAGTTTCCAAATCGTGTGAAGTAGGCCTTATCTTGAGTACTGCACCAGTTCTGGACACAACATGGGCAACAAGGATGATCAGGGGACTGGAAACAAAGCTCTAGGTGGAGAGACTGAAAGAACTCTGCATGTTTAGCCTTGAAAAGAGAAGACTGAGGGGAGATATGATAGTACTCTTCAAGTACTTGAAAGGCTGTCACACAGAGGAGGGCCAGGATTTGTTCTTGATTATCCTAAAGTACAGGACATGGAATAATGGGCTTAAATTACAGAAAGCCAGATTTCGGCTGAACATCAGGAAAAAAATCCTAACTGTTTGAGCAGTAAACCATAGAACCAATTACCTAGAGAGGTGGTGGGCTCTCCAACACTGGAGGCTTTCAAGAGGCAGCTGGACAGCCATCTTTTGAGTATGCTATAACTTGGATTCCTGCATTGCGCAGGGGTTGACTCAGTGGCCTTATAGGCCTCTTCCAACTCTACTCTTCTATGATTCAATGATTCTGTGATTTTCTTGTTCTGGATTTGGTTATCTTCAGTTGTCTTTATGTTTTTGTTATTATGTCCTTTTTTAATTAAAAGTATCCTAACGTAGTTACTAATAACCAGGGAAAACCTAGGGAGACCTTACACCAGGCAATAATCTATGGGCCAAACGCACATGCCCTGCCTTTGAGTGTAGAGGATTTTTTCCAGAGCAGGGCTCCTGATTCTTATCAAGACCCTAGCATGGAGGTAGGGGGCCTTGCTGCAGTCTCAGCCTGGAATCAGAGGCCCATGTCTGCAAAACAAGTCCCATGCATATCTTCCTCACTTGACTTCAATTCTGCAGCACAAGCTACTGGTTAGCAGTAATTAAGGGCCGAACTTGATGTGATTCCACATGCATCTTTGCATTTAATGTTCAATAATTGTTTTCAAAAAAAGTAAATAGCAGCCATTAAGGTGAGTGTGTGTAATAATCAGGATTGCAACAAGCAGCGAGGTAGAGTTTAACTTTTTGATGGTACCAATGGGGTATTTCCTTCCAATGGAGTATTTCCTTCCAAAGTAGCTTCAGTGAATGATTTTTGTGAGAAGAGTGGTAGGAAAGGAAAGAGTTAAATTCTCCTCCCTACCTGCTGCTATCCTGATAGTTATCCCCCCCACCTCCATGGTTGCTCTTTGCATTTTTTAAAAAAGCATGCACGTCAAGGGTAACATCTCATTTAACATCATGTCTGTTTTGGCTCTAAATCTAATCTACTGGACTGGGCAATTAATTATATTTACCCTGTAACTTACTTCCATCTGTGTATCTATCCTTACTGCCTGAGGTGGTACTGGAACATACTGAACGAATACTAATTGTTTGGTGATGCATTCAGTAATCGCATAAGGGAAACATGTGAAATCAGCCTGACGTAGCTTTGGAATGTTGAGGCCCTTACAGTAATAGAATTAGATCACTTACAGTAAGAATGGAATGTTCTTTGCTGACCTTCTCTTTGAATTATTGCCACACAGGATTCCCCTCCTTCCTATCAGCCTCCCCCTTCCCATTTCCCGCCTTCTGAATTATGCTTCCAGAACTCATTCTGAAAGTAAATCATCCTCAGGTGTTTCAATGGATTTATTTGTTTTGTGGGTGAATTCCATACACACTAGCATAGCTTCAGCTTGATGAAGAAGAAAAGGGCAAATAAACCTGAGTGCTGTGGTTTCTTTGAATGTCTGTCTGTCGGGTGACAGTGCCAGCACTCAGCCACAGTACTTTGACTCATCCAGCTGCTGTCTAGCAGAAGGGATTGTCCCCTTGGAAAGAGCTGAGCCACATTTGCAAATACAGAGGAGATGACTGAAAGAAGATATATCATTCCTGATATTTCTGTTATTACCCACCGGGGATTTCAGCTGACTCTCACTTACAGTCGTCACCCAAAGACAACAGTGCCTACTATGAACGTTTTTATAAAATGATAGCTGCAGTGAAAGTCTTCATGATTTCTAGTTGGGTTCCGGTTCCGGTTTGGTCGGCACTGGGTGAGTTTTTGTTACAAGCCCAAGGAATTCTACCTTATCTTCCAATTAATTCATCCGACAGTGCTCTCAGCAGTATACTTTTACAACTAAAAAATAACAATTGAACTAGGGCATGCTTTCAGCCGGAATAGAAGAAACTGAATGGCTAACTGCCAACATTACTCTTTGCCCTTGAAACGCTGAGAACTGTCGAGAAATCAACCCCAAGGCTGATAACTAAAACATTTATCTATTTTACACCATGGTGCTAACAAGGGAAAGTGTTGGATTCTCCCCCTCCTCTTGAGTGCTTACCTGAAAAAAACCCTAAAATAAAGAAACAGAGAAGCTCGAAAGCACCTCAAGAAAAAGTTTCAAAACAGCTCGATTTACACTCATCTAGGGATTTAAAGGGGCAGCTAAAAATTACGGACTTTCATGACATAATAATACAGCAATCCTCTGAGAGAGAAATAGAGAAAGCCGCAACTACTCCTCTGGATTGGTCCCTCCCGATTAAGGCTTATTCATTCAATGCAAGGAGTGTCCCAGATTTGCCGGACCTAGCCACGGAAATAGAGCTAGCAGACAGGCAAAATTTAAATCAATCAAAGTCTCAGAAAGACCGTAACAATAAAGGCTTAGAGTCGACCTCTACAACATCCCTACCTGGCAACTTTCCACAAGAGCCTACCCCCCAGCTGCATGGCTCCTTCTTGGAAGCACATATTTCACTTAGAAAATCACCAGAGGTGACCCCCTCTTTTGATTACTATCCTGATCGACCTTTGGAAGAGACTATCAATCAAGTGCCATTGGTTGCCCCCTCCCCTAGAGATGATATTTTATTAGGCTCGATTTATACGATCGCAGTGGATTTAGAGCATATTAAAACCTTCTTAAGTGAATGTAATTCATTATTAACAACATTAGTTGCTCTATCTCGCGATATTCAGACCCCACGACGGATTACCACTCAGACCTATTCATTAAATCATCCTCCGGCCAAAAAGACCGCCCTCTTAAAATCTAAATGGGGAAAGAAAAGGGGCCCAGCATTACATCAAAAAAAGACTAAAAACATCAAAAATATCAAAACTCATAAAACTTCTAAAAATAACAAGATGAACTTTAAGAGACTATTTAAGATATTGGAAAATCCATTGATGAAGGACAATAAGAAAACCACGTCTGAGCGAGAGACCCCCCTAAATAAGGGGTTTTCACCAAAACTCGCGGACGCTGGAATAAAATCTTCTCTTCCTACCTTGGTGCAGGAGAACCAGGATAGTCTTGGCATTCCTTGCCCGATACATAGTCCTCTACACCAGGACCCATGGAATGATGTTTTAATGGGTGCATATCCCCTACAAAATTCCCCAACCTTTGAGCCACTGCAACGATGGAATCTTGTTCTTAATAGATCAAAATTGGTCTTTGAAAGCTATCCAAAGCCATGGGGCTTTATTCATTCCTCTCTTAGGAAATCTCACTTTCTTTCTATTGTTAACAAAGTCATGACAACGCCCTTAAAGAGTAGAGATATCACTCAGGTGGAATATCTTTATTATAACAACTTTAGAGCTAGGGCGGTGGTCTCCTTTTCCTCTTTGGAAACAACAAATCAGGTGTGGTACTCTAAAGACAAATTGGTTGAACTAGGTCTATTTACCTTAAGATTTTTTGAGAATCTGATGCCCCCAACGAGACTAACTTTCCCCCGTGCTTCTCCCCAAAGTGCTATGAGGTGTTCAACCTATGGTGATAGTAAATTGCTGATCGATTTGGATTCACGAGAACAACGGTCCAATGGTCCTAGCCTACCCAAACCACTTGAACTGGCAGTTTTAACTAGAAATATCGGATCTACAGTCCGATCGTACTCAAATAACTTGAATATCCTGACATCACACCCCTCGATGCCTTCGTCCTTGGAACGTGATAGCCTATCTCCCCTTCCACAGATCCAGCCACAAATTTTAACTTCTAAGGACTGTTCCCATGAGTTCTGGAATGTGAATGGATTGAAGAGGAACTGGCCCTGTTCCAGTCGTTCAGTTTACTGCCTTTGTCTGACAGAGATAAAATCCTGGATAGACTGGTCCAACTTACTTTGCGCCTTTCCCTCATTCATGAACAGCCACCGGAAAACACGTGTAACGAGATAGTCTTGAACATCGAGGAAAAGGCTGAATCGGGATTGCTTACCAATATTGACCTGCTATCTACTAGCAAAAGCCACTTCGTAGCTTCCTCCCAACTTACGCCTAATAGTGCGAACTCTCTACCATGGACCACGTCCTCGTTACATTCTTCGCCCTGTGATACTCATTCTTTAAACAATATGAAATTATCTCCCATAAACTGACAGCTACAAATACTTTCATGGAATATCATGGGTTGGTCCAATAAATTTAAGGAAGAGGATCCATCCCCCTTTCTCCTCCAATATGGGATCGTTTGTTTGCAAGAAACTTGGTTGACTTCAGATACATCTATTTCTCTAAATGGTTTCCGAGCCTTTACACTTCCCGCGATAAAATCTAAATCTAAGGGTAGAGGGAGTGGGGGTCTTTGTATATTTATTTCTGTGGACCTTATGGTTGATATACAGGCTCTGACCCCAAATTGTGATCACTATGTTCAGGGGGTCCGGCTTAACGGACCAATGACGGGTGACTTGATTATTATAAATGTTTATTTTCCCCCTACTGTGGCAAGTAATCTGGTTCCAGGCAGTATTTGGGATCACCTCTCGGAATACCTAACCTTCCTGGAATGTCAACATCCTTCTTGTAGGATAATTATATGTGGAGATTTTAATGCCAGGATGGGACCTGGTTGGCCTAGTTGGCCTGCATCTAACCATGACCCCTCCCATAGTACCTTTCTGAATGATAGAGTTTCCCAAGACCAGGTAACGAACAAACAAGGCCTGAGACTCATTGAACTAATTCAGACGCATAGTTTAGAATGCCTCCATGGCTCAAGATTAGATCATTCAAAGGGAACCTTTACTTACTCTTCCCACCAGGGAGCCAGCGTGATAGATTTCACGCTGGTGTCTTGCACGCTTTTTAAGGAGGTTTATGAGTTTAATGTATTGGATAGAATCGATAGTGACCATTTTCCCTCCTTGACAGTGTTACATCTGCGCCACCCATGGTCTTCCCCGATTTTAACATCTATCGAGGGCTTCCAACTAGCTGAACGCAGACTTAGATGGTCCCCGCCTCTACAAACTGCAATAGCAAATTTACTTGAGAGTATTGCTATATCTCCCCTCATTAGGGGAGAATTGAGTGAGCTGGATGCTTTCCATTCTTACCAGATTATAATCTCCCAGTTTAAACCAGTGGTGAGTTTCTCAGGCCCCCCAAAACCTTCTCCCCCCCAAAATAGGAAATGGTTTGATTTTGAATGCAAAGCGGCTAAGCGTCATTTAGTCAATTACGCTAGAAAAAGAAGAAGTGATCCTTCCGCATTTAATTATGACCATCTTGTTTCTCTGTGTTCTTCATATAGGCTTCTGCTGAGACAAAAAAAGCTTTCACATGCATGTGCACAATGGCAGCTATTAAATCAAGCTCTCCTGGAGGGGAATGAACGACAGTTTTGGTATATAGTATCTAACGGTTCATATCCATCTAGATCTTATGATTCTGGTCAACTATCCCCCTCCAGATGGATTGATCATTTTACAAAACTTTATACTACCACAGCCGTCTCAAATACCTTCTGCCCATGGCCAATCCAGGATAGCCTTCCTAGTTGGCCACCAGTTTCAACAGGCCAAATTAGGTCTCTTATCTCCTTATTAAAAAGTGGCAAAGCCCCAGGGGAGGACATGATACCTCCGGAACTTTTTTCTAACTTTCCAGATTGGTGGGCTCCACTCCTGGCAAATTTATTTACTTATATCAATGCCACAGGCAATATGCCCGAAGGTTGGAAACAGAGTATTGTCATCCCTATTTTTAAAAAAGGTGAGAAACAAGATCCTAACAACTATCGCCCTATTAGTCTTCTAGATGTAGGAGCTAAACTGTATAGTAGATTTCTCTTACTTAAGCTGGAAGAATGGGAAACTGCCAATATGGTTATACATCCTGAACAGGCGGGATTCCGAAAAGGTCAGTCCACCATTGACCACTGCGCTACCCTTCTCTTCTTGGCTCAACAGTCAATTAATGGGCCCACTAAACACCTCTACGCCGCCTTTGTTGACTTAGCGGCTGCTTTCGACTCTATTGACAGAGATCGTTTGTGGGCCAAATTGGCCTGTACCAATATTGACAAACGTCTCCTATATCTGATGAGAGAGCTATATTCCAATAACAGCTTGAGAATTAGGGTGGGTAATAATTTAACCGAACCTATATCGGCTAATAAAGGTGTAAAACAGGGCTGTTTTTTAGCGCCTGCCTTGTTTAATCTTTATTTAAATGATATAGTTACTGAGCTGGCGGGACTGAAATTTCCCCCCCCTTCGATAGGATCTAGGAAACTATCCATTTTACTATACGCAGATGACATGACTCTGCTCTCTTTGACCCCAATTGGTTTAAGGAGGTTATTGGTAAACCTAGACGCATATTGTAAAAAAGAGTCTCTTCAGGTAAACCACCAGAAAACCAAAATCATGGTCTTTGGGAAAAAATACTCTAAACATAAATGGTATATAGGGAACCAACCCATAGCCCAATGTCGTGCCTTTAAATATCTTGGCATCCTCTTTCAAGATACCCTGTCATGGAAACAACAAATTGACGCTGTAAAACTTTTAGTAGTAAGATCAGTTGGTCACATCCTCCGTTTTTATAGGTCTACGGGTGGCCACTTAGTGGCCCCCGCATTGAAAGTTTTTCTGAACAAGGTTCTCCCCCAGATTACCTATGGGGCAGCTATTTGGGGATGGTCAGTACCTTCCTTTCCTTCTTTAGAAGTTATACAAAATAAATTTGTTAGAGTGCTCCTGAATCTCCCCCCTTCCTCGCCGGCTGCTTTCTTAAGAGCTGAAGCGGGGCTTCTCCCGCTCAGCGCCCGGATTCACCACTCACTGTTAACGTATTGGTACCTCTCAATAAATTCCTCCTCAAAGGTCTTGGCGAAGGCTTGTTTTGATAGGGTCGTCAGGAATGACAAATGGAATTCAAAATTACAGGCTATCCATCTACATTATCACATCCCACTTCACTCGCCCTTATTACTATGCAAAGCAAAACCCCAAATCCAGATAAAAGATTATTGCAAGTGGATGGATAGACTGACAATCATTAATTCTAAGTTTTCCACCTGGTTTAGGCTATATAAATTAGATCATATAAGAGCAAACTATTTGTCAATCCCTTTACCACCACATTTACGATTCGCCTTTACTGCCTTAAGATTTCAAACAATGCCATCCGCTCTCCTAGCTGGTCGTTATCTTCAGACTCCTTTGGAACAGAGGAAATGCATATGCCAGTCGGGAAAGCTGGAAGACCTTTCTCATTATCTTTTAGAGTGCCCCCTTTACGACCACCCAAGAACTAAGTTTCTTAACATTTTAATTAATTATCGAAAATCCCTTAGCGTTGACCAGATCGTGCATTTACTCTTAGCTGATACTAACTATTGGATTACATACCGGGTAGCCCTTTTTGCTTTGGCGGCCCAAAGGCTGAGAGCAAAATATTTGCTTGAATTGGAAGCTAAGGGGAATTAAACATACTTTCCAGGCTTTTAGAAGTAACTTGTTTAGTCTATAAGCTTGTTTTATACTGCCGTTTTAACTGTTTAGTTTTAAGTTTGTTTTATACTACTGTTTTATTATAGGTTGTGATTTTGTGATATTGTGTTGTTGTGACGACCTATGGTCTGACAATAAAGTGATGATGATGTTGATTTCTAGTTTAAGTATAATATTGAAAAAGAAGTGCTGTATGCAAAGGTGTAGAACAAAAATACTTACATAAACACACAGCAGATAGACAGAGACAGTATATATAAGTTCTCAGGATCCTTCCCACAGGGAAGCTGTCAGTAGATGGCCCTGTGGAAGTGGGGAGCATGGGACAATTCAGCTGGAACAGGAACAGTCACATTTATTGTTTGTTGTTGTTGTTGTTGTTAAGATTTCTTACCTGCTCTTCACCATAAAGTTCCAAAGTGGGTGACAACAAAGTAAAATGCAATATTAAAATCAGTTAAAATAATTTACAATACTAAAAATAGGGTTGTGCCTGTACTTGTATTTTGATAAAAGTGATGTGGGTGCCAGTACAAAATAGCTGCTATGGGCAGAAAGAAAAGAGGTGACAGTACTCCATACCTATCTCACAGGGTTGTTGTGAGGATAAAATGGAGTAGGAGAAGAACCATGTATGCCACCTTGAGCTCCTTGGAAGAAAGGTGGGATAAAAATGTAATAATAAATGTAATAATAATAAAAAGTGTACATGCTGCCACTTATGATGCCATTACAATTTGTTTACTTTTCTAATTATAAGGAGTCAAACAAGGTTAAATTTTCCTGGGCTGTTGAAGAGGGCAGTTTATTCATAGCATTTTTAAAAAACCTTCTCAATATGAAGCTTTAATCGTATACTCACTTTTCTGGGAGTAAATCTAATCCCACATATCTAGGATTCAGTAGGATTTACTTTTGAGTAGACATGGTTAGGATTGTGCTGTAAATCAGTGGGGCTTTTGAGTGAACATAGAAAAGGATTGTGTTGTAAATCTTTCTCTTCCTCTTGGATCCTTTTTTTAAAAAAGCAAGTAGGCAGGACATACTTAGGTGCCGCTGCTTTTATTTGGTAAGAAACTAAAACTGATTTTAAAAAAATGTTCTGCAAAGACCAACTGGTTTTGACAATAAACTATTAAATGGGGTGTATATATTTTTACATCTCCAGTGTGTGGGTATATGGAATCTTTCCAACAACCATGTGAGGTAGAGTTGGAAACCAAGGTAGCTCACAACAAGAAATAAATCCATTAAAAACCCAATAACCATGAAACAAGTATTAAACAGTTGCAAAACAGCTTAAAGTGGCATTATTCTGAATTTTGGGTTGGGTAAGTAAAGTTCCTTATCACTTGAGGTTGCAGTCCTGTGCACCCTTCCTTGTTTGAATAAGCCCCATTGAATACATTAGGACTTGCTTCTGAGAAAACATGCATTGGATTACAGTATAAATATCTTTACAGGTTGTGTAAATAATAAACATCTTTGACATTCATGCTTATATAAATATTTCTCCATATATGCTGAGAGGGTCTTGTTCATGTCAGCAACTGTGCTGCAGCATTTTGCACTAACTGTAGCCCCCGGGTCAGGTTGTGCTGCATGGGGATTTCTGTGACCTTGGCTGACTGGCTGCCAGGGTGTTGTTGTTGTTTTTTGGTTAGGAGCCCTGACTGGTTGCAGGATGCTGAGTTTTCTGCCTTACTCATAGGAATCTTGTTGTAGTTAGTATGGTATTGCATTTAGCATTCAGCAAATCATCACTGTCTTTTGTTTTTCTTCTTCTATTTGCATTTCATTTACCTCTGACCTCTCATATCCATAGAAGCAACAACAGTGGTTCCATGTGATCAGCTCAACCCCCTTAAACCCACTGATGATGCACCTTGTTGTTTGCATGATGGTTTGTTTCTTGCCCAATAGTGGTAAAAGAGAATTCACGTATTGGGAAGTGTAGCTTCAAGTGTGTACTGTTGTTCCCAAGCTGCTGCCTGTGAAGATGGACCAAACCATGTGTGTTTTCTCTCTATCAATTACTCACTGGAATTGGATTGTCTGTCAAAGTGCATTTATAGCAGCCCATAGAGTAGGCAGGAAAGGGTAGAGAATCTTCTTAACTCTTGTTCATTTCTCAAGCCTCTCTGTGCAATGAAGGGTCAAGTCTGTAAAGAAGTTTGGAGCCACATTAAAAGGCAGGCAGGGCATTCCAGGCATGGGGTTGCCAACCTTGCTTTGATAGGTATATATTTGCAGAGGATCCCTAGTCAAGCCTTACCAACAGCACAATCCCAACCATATATACTCAGAAGTCCTGTTGAGTTCTACATTAAGCTAAGATTTCTATCTTAATTTCCAATTAGAATTTTTTTTTTGGTGTGAGTGGTATGCTCCAAGGAACTGTGGTTGATGTTTAATGTATCATGCATAATGACATCACTAGGGCCTGTCCCCATGACTTCACTAGGGCCTACCCCTGAAATCTCAGGGTTTGGGATGCTTCTGACCTGGCAACCCTACTCTCCTGGGAGCAGGGCTGGCTCCAGACATGCCGGGGCCCTTTGGCATCAGCCTGCCCCGGGCCCCTTCACTTCCCTTCCGTGATCTGCGGCAGGAGACACACCGTGGATTGCAGGACAGAAGCTTCTGAGCTGCCCGCCTTCCCCCCGTTTCACCTACCTTTCTCTGCTGTTTTTTGTGGCTGGGCGCACTGCGCGTACAGGGTTGCCATCAATCAAGATGGCGGACAAGGTTTCCGTAAGGGGCTGAAGCCTCTGCCGCCATCTTGGTTGATGGCATGCAGCGTGTGCATTGCTGCCATCAACCAAGATGGCGGCAGAGGCTTCAGCCCCTTATGGAAACCTTGGCCGCCATCTTGATTGATGGCAACCCTGCATGCACTGCAAAAAACAGCAGAGAGAAAGGTAGGTGAAGCAGGGGGATAGTGGGCAGCTCAGGCGGATCGTGGAAGGGGAGCGGAGGGCCCCTCAGGGGCGCCTGTAGCTCCGGGGCCCTCAGGTCAGTACCTGTGGGAAGGCAGAGCTGGGGTCCCAATCCCGGGGAGCTGGATCCCGGAGAGTTGGGAGAAGAGTATTCAGATGGATGGCAGAGGGAAGGGGGAGGAACTTCCCCCCTTTGGAGCGAAGATGAAACAGAGGAACTGCCAGTGATAAGGTCGCTTAGCAACGGGGAGCCTGAGCCCTCCCTGGACATTCTCACGCCTCCCCCTCTTTCAGGCTCAGAGGGGGAAGAGGGAGGGCTGCTCACAGCCGAAAAGCGGGGAGGCAGTTTACCATCAGCCCCTCCCCTATCCCCCATCCTGGAATCGGAAACTTCAGAAGAGGAGGGGGTGATGCTTCCCCCCTCACCGCGCAAACGCAGACAGCTGAAAAGACAGGAGAGAAGGGGGGGAAGGCGGGCAGTACCTGAGGGGCAGTTAAGGAGGAGCAAAAGATTGCGCGCCCGTTTGGCCCCTTCTTAAAGAACAGGCGGGAAGAAGTCAACTTTCTCCCAATGCCGCAGGACCTGTATCCCTGTATTGCTTCATGAGAAAACGCAGTCTTTGTTTGGACATTACCCTAATAAAACACGAATTAACTATAGCTGTTGGTCTGGTTCCTGAGTCACATCCTGGGCCTGACAGTACCCCACCTGGCTGCCCTTTAGAACCAGCCCTGTCTGGGAGGACCCTTTTCATAGGGCAGCTAGTGGTAGATGGCCTGGTGATGGTGAGGAAAGAGGAAGTTCAGCTGGAGCAGGCCCTGAGATCTTCTCTATCTGCCCCTCTCTCCCTCCTGGAATCCTTACCAAACATGAAGGGCATGGACTAATGTCTCAGGTGTGGTAGTTCTGATACACTTCTTCCTACACTGGTGATGCCATTATAAAGCATGGAAAGCCAACTCGGCAACAATACTTCCTTGGCAACCATAAGAAAAGCCTTTAAGCAGTCACTGCTATCAGCAAAGTGATGTTTGCCCTTTAGAAGCAATAACTAAATTTATATTCTGTTTGTATAGCTGTCTTCACCTCTGCCCCAGATACTTCAAGTGTGGCTCACCATACACAGCAAAATAATATGTACAATCTGGTAACTGTTCCAGGCAGCTGCAGAGTCTAATGGAAGGTGAAGTCACTTTAATTTGAGGAACTCTTTATTATTTGTTATTATTATTTATTTATTATATTTATTCCCGCCCTTCCTTCCAGTAGGAGCCCAGGGCAGCAAACAAAAGCACTAAAAACACTCTATGTTTATGTCATCATAGACATCTTTAGATGGATGCGGTAAAGAAGAAGCTACTTGAAATGTACAATGAATTAACTTTTCCACTGTTTGATACCCTTAATTGGGCACTATGAATACAGCTTATTTTTTGTCATTTTGTTTTCAGGTAAAGCATATGCAAGTGGATAGAGGCCTTCAATGTAATAATTTTATTTATTTATTTATTTTATTGTTTAATTTATATCCTGCCCTTCCTCCCAATAATGACAGGACAACTATTCCATGTCGAACATAGGAAGGTCTTTAGAACTTGTGACATGCCAAGCTGAGTATAGCTGAACAGCTATGTAAAGGAGCTCAGTAAAACTGCTCTTTTTTTGACAGCAGCACCTCTTGCACCTCTTGGTGAGGCCTTTCAGGAAGGGTGAGGTGTAACGGGTTTTGACCGTTCTCTTCTCTGATGCTGCTGCCTTCTTTTTTCATTTTGTTTTGTCTGGGTTTAGTGTTCTTTATTTTGTTTTATTGTATAATTTGATGCTAATGTTTATGTATTTCCTGCCCTGTGCTGTTTATGTATTTGGGTTAACTTAAGG
Organism: Rhineura floridana; assembly: GCF_030035675.1. NCBI lineage: Eukaryota > Metazoa > Chordata > Lepidosauria > Squamata > Rhineuridae > Rhineura > Rhineura floridana. Next base: position 83,037,212 of record NC_084483.1, on the reverse strand, counting down.
GTGGATTATAAATACCCTACATAAATAAGTAAGCTTCCTGGCTTTGCTGCCTGACTGTAAAAAATAGGGCCCCAACTACACTATACATTTAAAGCAGTGTGATGCCACTGTAAACAATTTTATTTATTTATTTATTTAAATTATTTATTAAATTCCTCCAAAGAATCCTGGGACCTGTAGTTTGTTGTTGTTTGCTGAGGGGAGACCCTATTCCCCTCACAGAGCTACAGTTCCCAGGGTTCACTGGGAAGAGGGATTGAACCACACTGACAACTGTAGCTCCATGAGGGGAATAGGAGCCTCCTAACAACTCTCAGCACTGTTATTTGGGGGAAGCCATGACTGTTTAAAGTGGTATAATACTACTTTAATTGTATAGCTCAGATGGGGCCTAGGCAAGCACCTGACAACCCACCTGTTGGTGGCCTGTTTCTGGCTTACTCAGGTGGATCACAAGCTGTGCAGGCATTTACAGAAGAACAGTTCAGAGTAGGGTTCCTGGTTGTTTTTGTAGGGATAGGAAAAACAAAGGAAGTGGAAGGAGATTTTTTTACTAGGGGCTCCACCTCTGCTCACTTCGCCAACCCCCCCCTACTGTTGCCAACCCCCCCTACGGTTACCAACCCCTCTCTCCCCATGGTTCACTCTAGCTCAGTGGTTCCCAACCTTTATGAGTACAGGACCCCCTTTATAAGCTCAAAATTTTTGTTACCCCACCACACTAATTGTAATTTTAGCCTCTGTTAATTGAAAAAATGGTGCATGGCAAAATCACATCTCCAAATATCCCTTTCCATAAAAAACTCCCTGCAGGCAGGGAGGTGTTGCTTTCTTTTCTTAATGCAAAGGTCCAATCAAATTGGGATCCCCTCCCCCCTGACAGTCTGAAGATGTACAGTCCTGTCTCTCAACATCAGTAGGTTACAGTATTGGATTAAGAGCCAGCTTCAGATCCCCACCCAGCCATGAAGCCCACTAGGGGACCTTGGGCCAGACATAGTCTCTCAGCCTGGCCTATCTCACAGGGTTGGTGTAAGGATACAATGAAAAGGGGGGGACTATGTGCACCACCTTGAGCAACATGGAGGAAAGGTGGGATATAAATACAGTAATAATAAATCAATACATTTCAGCTGCAGTATGTGGACACCAGCCTCAGCCAACCTGCTGAGCTTTTTCATAATCATAATCATAATCATAATCATAACCAAGAAGCAGCAATGTGGTACTGGTGGGGACGCTAGATTGTGAAGACAAAAGGTTGGATAGATTGCACAGGGGGGTTAGTGCTTTTAGGCTTTGGGGTGATCATCAGAACTGATGACTTGGTGCAGTTGGGGAATGAGAGTGGAACAGAAGATGGATCAGTGCATGCACACATAAAACCACACCTGCCCCTCCTGCAAGCATCTGCAGGTGTGCATGCATTTGGGCACATGGGAGGGAGGAAACTCTCAACTGCTGCAGCATCTTGGAGAGAGAGATTGGGGGGGTGGAGGGTAGGTGGAAGAAAGGGGGGACACTGGCACACACACACAGCCTCAGATATGGGGGGGCGAGCGAGTTCTGAGCTTCCTCACTGCTCCTTGGCTCTGTCTGGTGAGATCTGGGCGGTCTCACAAATAAGAACAATGTTTTAAAGGAGATGGCAGTGAATCAGGAGCCAAGAAAGGCTGGCTGACAGGAAGGAAGGGGGAAAGCAGCCTTTCCTTGCAGCCTTGCTTCTTTTTGCTTCATGAAAAGCCCTTTCACTGTCGTCAGCAGTGGCAGTGTGAGGAGACGGGAGTCGGTGATAGTAAGCCCTCTTCTTCCTGGTAGCTCCACCCTCAGCCTTTGACGCTTTGGCATCTGCCACGTGTTCTATAGGCAGATGCCTGCCCTCGGCGCACCTGAAAAATGCGCTGGTACTTCAGCAAAAGTCCTCCCCTCATTTGGAGCAAGGGGGAGGTGTCATCTGCAGTGGCAGTGGGGAGCAGACAGTGTCCAGGGAGTGAAGACTTTAAAAAAAATAATTCATTTTTTTAGTGTTCGCAGCCCCCTCTGGATTACTTCACGGGGGCCCGGGGGTCACAGCCCCCCGTTTAGGAACCACTGCTCTAGCTCTACCACTTTCCCCTCAGGTGTTGCCAGAGCTCCCCTCCCCTTTCCCCATCACCACCCCAGGGATCACCAGAACTCCCCTTGTCCTCCCCCCCACCCCCAGGGGTTGCCAGAACTCCACTCTTCTTCTCCCCCACCAGGAATTGCCAGAACTCCCATCCCCTAGCTGGTGTCCCACCCATCTGGTGAGGCAGAGCTCCGAGCCTCCCCATGCAAACCCACCGCCCCTCTGGGTCTCATGGTTTGTCCTTGCCTGCCTCACCTGTAAGTGTCGCGCTACCCGTGAATGCTTTTAAAAATATAGGTAGAAAGGGAGGGAGGGAGGAAGGGAGGGAAAGAAAATGCTTCGGCATATTTGCCAACAAAGTTAATAGTGTGTGTTACAAAACATGTCAACTAGTTTATTTTTTTCCAGATAGGGATGTAGCAGGATTGCATATTTTCCTGAAAGTTTATCAAAAATGGAAGGTGTTATTGCCTTTCTCCCTCATCCCACTCCAGCTAAACTGGATGATTTTCCATCAAAATATGTTGTCCACAGTGAGAAGATGATCCCACCTTTGGTTATCTGAGTCTGAGCCATCAGTGTCTAAGGTTGTTTTTAAAAAAGATCTGTGCATGCATTACTGCAAGGCCAGCAGATTTAAAACTGAGATTTACATCATGTCTTGGGGTTATAATTCTGTAAGCCTGTTTTTCTCTTCATTGTCATATTGCTTTCCGTTAATATTTGACAGGTTTCTTATGTAAGATATCTGCCAACAACCCCAACCCAACCAAACATTTTATAAGAGCTACCGAGAAGTGAAGAAAAATCTGCAACTGTTATATTTTTTAAAAAGTTTATATCCCACCTGTCCTCCAGGGAGCTCAAGGAATCACACATGGTTCTCCTCACACACCCCCTTTTATCATCACAACAACCCTGTCAGGTGGCTTAAGCTAAAAGATAGTCAGCCAGTGACCTTTGTGGCTGAATGGACATCATGCTAGCTCTCTTTTAATCCAACTACATTGGCTGTGAAGCTGTATCCATCTGGCACTTTCCTAGCGGCTTGTTTTTTCTTTTAAAGTCACCCTTTTAAAAAAAAGTGGAGGCAAGGAATCATGAGGGGAAAGTACACTTAGAAGCCTTGAGCAATCATCTTCATTTCTGTATTTTCCCTCCAGTGTAAATCAGTTTCATCCAGTGTTGATACTTGGTTATGGATTAGATCCATCCATCTATCCGTTAAAGGTAAGTTGCAGTTACCCTGCTTCTGGAGTTTCACTTCTTTTGAATGTCTAAGCACAATTTGTTTATTAACTTACTTATTATAATTTTTTTTGCCTTGCTTTTCTTTACAAAGTAAACTCAAAACAGCTTAGAAAAAGTTCATAAAATACATAAAGCACAGTAAAAATGGTCCTTTAGGCTCTCCTATAGATAGATGTGACATGGGCGATAACTCTGTTTCAACCATTTAATTATAAACCCAGTGACAGAAGTAAATAATTACAGATGTCAATCAAACTTTATCTACATGAAGAAAAATTTCACTAGAAGATATAAGTTTTACTTGACTTTCAAGTGGTTTACTGTAAAACCATATGTCTAGAATCTTCAAACCACTTGCTTCATACTAATGTCATATGCTTTCAGGTGGCTGTAGATTTTGCTATGTGGTGAGTGTGCCACACTAAACTATCTAAGAGATCAAAACAATATTCCCTTTTCTTTTATATTCATTCATAGTGGGTTAACAGATTTATCTGAACATCTGAAAATGGAAACTTGACAATTTCAGCCAAATTTTGTAAATATGAAACACCTAGAGATGTATTGGGATATGTTTTAAGTCCTAGCTTTCACACATTTGAAAAGTGGCAAAAGCAATATATAGTTTGAACATTCACAAAATTCATGTGGGCCTTTCATTATTCAAATGTGACTTTTAAAATCCCAGAAATTGCAGACATTCGTTAGAATATATAGACTAATAAGGTACTCAGAGTGTGTGCAGATGACCTAAGCACTCAACACATATATTTGAAGAAAAGAAAAAAATATTATTCTTATGATTATTATTACTACTACTGCTGCTGCTACTACATTTATATTCCACCCTTCCTCCCAAAGGAGAAATGAAATTACATAAATAACCAAAAAAACCAATAATTTCAAATAACAACAGTGAAGGGAGAATACATTGGCTTCAAGCTGCCATTTTGAGTAAATCTACTAACACAGGCACATGGAAGCTAAAAGAGAATGTCTAGAGCAGCCTTTCCCAACCAGTGTGCCTCCAGATGTTGTTGGACCACAACTCCCATCAGCCTCAGCTAGCATTGCCAATGGTCAGGAAGATGGGAGTTGTAGTCCAACAACATCTGGAGGCACACTGGTTGGGAAAGGCTGGTCTAGAGTAACTCAAAACTATACTGAGAGCACCAAAGAACACTGAAGAACAGGGTACAGAACATGGTACCCTACAGATGCTGTGGACTACAAGTCCCATCATCCCTGACCATTGGCTATAGTAGGCATACTGGAGCTGATGGAAATTGCAGTCCACAACTTCTGAAGGATACCATGCTGGCTATCCCTTCTGTAGAGCACCACAATAAGGTCTGAAATATGGGTGCTTAAGGAATTACACCTGTGCAAATTCCAATATGAACTGACCTGATCTGTACCTCAGACTAATGTGAAGATTGGAACATAGTTTCCCTTCAGATTTCATACTTCTGTTTTTTGGGATGCAGTTCCCAGCTTTTTAAAAAATGTGTATTTTAGGATAAAATATTGTTGATAAGTTTAGAACAGCTTACTGTGGGAGAAAATACATTTATAAATGTATCTTTTGTGACAAAATAAATGAAAAAGTACATATTAAAATATTTATTTATTATTTAATCTATAAACCATGTTTTCTCCTAGTAGGAGCCCAGGTCTGCAAACAAAAGCACTAAAAGCACTTTAACATAAAAACAGACTTTAAAATATATTAAAACAAAACAACCATTAAAACCATATTAAAACAAAACATTTTAAAACATTTTTAAAAAGCGTTAAAAACATCTATTTTTTTTAAAAAAGAAGGTTTAAAAACATATTAAAATGCAATTCCAACACAGACACAGACTGGGATAAGGTCTCTACTTAAAAGGCTTGTTGAAAGAGGAAGTTCTTCAGTAGGCGCCAAAAAGATAACAGAGATGGCACCTGTCTAATATTTAAGGGGAGGGAATTCCAAAGGGTAGGTGGCACTACACTCCATTGCCTATGTTGTGCAGAATGGACATCCTGATAAGATGATATCTGCAGGAGGCCTTTGCCTGCAGAGTGCAATGATCGACTGGATATATAGGGGATAAGAAGGTCTTTCAGGTATCCTGGTCCCAAACTTATTTAAATATTAATTTTTGTGTGGATTTCTTTTAAATTGCAGAGTAATGAGATGGAATAGATTAGGAATGAACACATGTACAAGTGGCACAGACCAGAAATAGACTGGTCTGTCCATCCCTAGTTTGGAGCATCTCTCTTGGGCTGGCCTTAACTCCCCTGAACACTCTCAGTTGGACTGAGAACAACAACAAAAATACAGTAAATGTTTCTATATATGTTCACAGGCTTCTTGTGCAGACGTAACTGTTTCCTATACAGAGGATACTGGTGGTGTGCCATGTTTCTTCTTCTTTTTAAAAAGCGAGTTACCACTGCACGTTCTTTCTTCAGCATTCTCCTTTCCATCTAATAAGGTATTCACCAGACAACAGACAGCTGGAGCAGTTTCACCTTGACAAATATTTGTAACTTCCCAACTGAACTTCTGTGCTTTTTATTTCTTAAGTGGAGGGGAGAGTAAAATGAGGCCTGGTTACTTTCTCAATCACACAAAAAAGCTTAGATTTCACTCTCCATGAGCAAGTAAGATGTCTAGGAAGATTAAGAGGGCTTTCTAAGCGTAAACATAAACTACATTCCCCACTTCTCGAATCTATAGATATGGGAAACACAATGTTCCTAAAGGAGTAGTTTATGGATTTTATGAGTCAAGAGAAAGTTGGAGTCAGCCCGGCAAATCAACTCAGACAGACCTGCAACAGTCTAACCACATTTCAGACATAGTGACGAGAGCCATCAGAACATCCAGAGGATTTAAGAAACAACCAGATGCTGTGGGAAGAAGCTGTCTTATAATGATTTTAATCCAGACATGAGTACACCCAAAATGTTTAGAAATGTGGGGTGAGAACTGATTTTAATAGTCTCAGTTGTCCACCATTTATCATACCACAGAAATGTACTGGCATCGTATTGTCCTTGTTTCCTAATTACATTTCCTGCCACTTTGTTATATTTCTGGCTGCACTATCACTGTCACTTACCCCAAATGTGCTGATTAAGAGCAATAAAAAAATGTGATCTCTGAGATGATTGCTGTACATGTTGTACTGATAAAGAAAAGCAGCTCCTAAAGATAAGAGAAAGAAGGCTAAACATTTTTGTGGGTCAGCTTCTGCTGGAAAGGAGTGAAAATGGCCAAGCTGCATACACAGATATCACCAGACGTAACATCACCATGAAGCAAGATGGGGTAGTTGCAGGGATGAGCAAAAGTCAAATTTGCTTTCTCTCAGTTTCTCATTTTTCCATTCGGAAGTTCAGTTTGTCACATTTCCACACCAGTTTACAATTTTTTAAAAGTCCTAATGAATATTGATCAGCAATTTAATACAAATTTCTTCTACTGTACACAGTTTTGTATGCAATCTTGTCCAATATAGTGCATTTTGAATGTTATTTTTACTAATAAATGCATTTATATGCACACTTTACCCTAGTATATGAGGTTTTGTACATATTATATGGCTGAAGAATTGCATTGCAAAATTCAAAAAAGTGATTTTTCAACGGAGGTTGTGTTTCGGCTCATGTATTATTTCGGAAAGTGTGAATTAAGTAAGCTTGCTTTTAAATGGTCACTCGCCAACTCCGCCAACTCCAGGCTCTCTTGGATGAAACTGATTATCTGGACCCATTTCAATCGGGCTTTCGGCCAGGGTTTGGTACAGAAACGGCCTTGGTCACCCTGTATGATGACCTCTGTCGGGAGAAAGACAGAGGGAGTGTAACTCTGTTGGTTCTCCTTGATCTCTCAGCGGCGTTTGATACCATCGACCATGGTATCCTTCTGGAGCGACTTACGGATTTAGGAGTGGGAGGCACTGCTTGGCGGTGGCTCTGCTCCTATCTCGGGAATCGTCTCCAGAAGGTGATGCTGGGGGAACATTACTCGAGTCCCTGGGTACTCCAATATGGGGTCCCGCAGGGTTCAGTTCTGTCCCCCATGCTTTTTAATATCTATATGAAGCCGCTGGGTGAGGTCATCAGGAGTTTTGGAGTGCGTTTCCAGCAATATGCTGATGATACGCAGCTCTACTACTCCTTTTCATCTTCCTCAGGTGAGGCTGTTGATGTACTAGACCGCTGCCTGGCCGCGATAATGGGCTGGATGAGAGCTAATAAACTGAAACTCAATCCTAACCAGACTGAGATGCTGTTGGTGGGAGGACCCTCTGCCCAGATGGTTGACGTTCGACCTGTCCTAGATGGGGTTACACTCCCCCTAAAGGAACAGGTACGTAGTTTGGGGGTCTTATTAGATCCGCTTCTGTCACTTGAGGCTCAGGTAGCCTCGGTGGCACGGAATGCATTCTACCAGCTCCGGCTGGTAGCCCAACTACGACCCTATTTGAGCAAGGAGCAGCTTGCCTCAGTTATCCATGCTATGGTAACCTCTAGATTGGACTACTGTAATGCACTCTACGTGGGGCTACCTATGAAGACGGTTCGGAAACTTCAGCTAGTGCAAAATGCTGCGGCCAGAGTTCTCACTGGGACAAAGAAATTTGACCATATAACACCTGTCCTGGCGCAGCTGCACTGGCTACCGATATGTTTCCGGGCCAGATTCAAAGTGTTGGTTCTTACCTATAAAGCCCTAAACGGCATCGGACCGCAATACCTGATGGAGCGCCTCTCTCGCTATGTACCTACCCGTTCACTACGCTCGACGTCGAAGGCCCTTCTCCGTGTCCCAACACATAAAGAGGCCCGGAGATCAACAACTAGATCTAGGGCCTTCTCGGTGGTGGCCCCCGAACTATGGAATGCCCTCCCAGACGAGATACGCCTGGCGCCTTCTCTGTTATCTTTTCGGCGCCAGGTAAAAACTTACCTTTTCGCCCAGGCTTTTTAAATTTTGTAAATTTTTAAATATTTTAATTTAACATTTTAAACTTAATATGATCTTAATTTAAATCTCAATGGCAATTTTATTAATGTTTTATAATTGTACTATATATATATATATTTTCCACACTTGCTCATATTTTAATTGTGATTTTATTTGTTGTACACCGCCCTGAGAGCTTTCTGCTATAGGGCGGTCTAGAAATGTAATTAAATAAATAAATAAATAAATAAATATGAACTGAATCAAATTTCTCCCCCTTGCCTAGTTAGTTGTCTTAGGTGGGCAAATTTGATATACAATTAAAAGAAACAGAGTGTACAGCCTTTCCCAACCAGTGTGCCTCCAGATGTTGTTGGACCACAACTCCCATCAGCCTCAGCTAATATTGCCAATAGTCAGGAAGATGGGAGTTGTAGTCCAACCAGAGCTTGGAAAAGTTACTTTTTTGAACTACAACTCCCATCAGCCCAATCCAGTGGCCATGCTGGCTGGGGCTGATGGGAATTGTAGTTCAAAAAAGTAACTTTTCCAAGCTCTGAGTCCAACAACATCTGGAGGCACACTGGTTGGGAAAGGCTGGTGTAGGGGAAGAAAGATCTGGCCCATAGGGCAGAATTTGCTTGGGTGTCTTCTGACACTTCTGAGTGAAGTGCGCAGGCACTACGCACAAATACAGTGTTGCTGTTCTGGGACTTCTGCTCATTTCAATAAATACAGGATAACTTCCCAGTGCATTCAGTGCCATTGCAATTAGTATTTTGATGGGCAATGCTGTTAGTTTTTGCCTCAAGCACCAAAATGATTTGCGCCACTACTACATGCCAATCAATTTTTTAAAAGTGATTTAATGTTCTGCTTTGACCACAATTTATTTTTTGTGGAAAAACCAAATACTTTTGGCCTAAATTAGTGCAGACCTTTCCTGGATATGCTGCCTAGGGGCAAAGTTTTCTGTTTATTATTATTTATTAGTTATTTATACTTGTTATACACCTCATACACAAGTTCTGCAGGCGTTGTACAATGAAAAAATAGCAATTATACAGTAAAAATCCTCAATAAACCTTAACAATTCAACCCAGCATAAAAACCAAATGACCAACAGAATAAAATACAATGCAAATCAGAGGAACCAAAAGTGAACCAGCAAATGTAGGAGCTAAAACCATTAGCTCTGCTGCAAGGACTAAATAACATGATCTTAAAATGCCTGGAGGAATAAAAAAAACTCAGCCTGATACTGAAAAGATAAAATGTGGGCACCAGGTGCGTTTCCCTAGGAAGAGCAGTCCATAGCTGGTGGAGTGGGCACCACCGAGAAGACTGTCTCTCTCATAGCCAGCCTACAAATGTTGTATTGTGGGGCACTCAGAGGAAGGCTTCTGTAGATGACTTTAAGGTAGTCACATTCTGTAGGAGATGTTCTACCAAGTTCTGATGCTCCAGTCCATGTAGACTTTGGGCAGGTGACCTTACTGCACTAGTATTCTCTAAGCCAGGGTAGTCATTGTGGTGTCTTCCAGATGTTGGGATAGGATGCTGATGAGATCAGCATGGGATGTGGGATGTGTAGTCCAACAACATTTGGAAGTCACCATATTGCCTACCCCTCCTCCATGCACGCATAGCCCCAGCTGTTGGATTGGGTTGGAAGGTTATTATGCAGAAAGTTGTTTTCACATGCTTATAGTCCCTAGCTGTACTGGTGTGCATATTTTCACCCATGAAGCCATTTGTCACTTTCTGCTTCTGAAGCCCAGGAGATTCTCCACTGGCCACTTGCCCTCACCCTCACCCTCACTTGCTGACATCCATGATACTCAAACATAATTCTCCTACCAATTTATTTATTTTATTTATTTATTTTATTACATTTTTAGACCGCCCTATAGCAATAAGCTCCCAGGGCGGTGTACAGCATAATAAAACAGGTTAAAATACAAGTAAATATATTAAATACAATGTAAATACAATACACAATAAAACATAATTTAAAATTTTCAATTTTAAATTCAAATTAAAAAAAATTTTTTTTTCTTATATGTGGGAATGTCCACAAATTGAGCTACTTCAAAGGACAAAACCAGTGTGAATATGGTACTGGAAAAACATAAGGGCATCTAGTAACTAAATCCTCATTAGCACATAGGGGTTCGCAGTTCTTTTAGAGAATGTTGTTTAAATAAGAGAATAAGAGAAATCTGGTTTTCTTGTGGACTGCCAGCTAAATCTAACAGCTATAAAATTGTTAATTTATTTGATTATGCCTTGCTTTTCACGTGTCTGCAAAGGTGGCTGATTCACATTGTTGATCCTACTTTCTCCTTAAGAAGAGATTCCTGTGCCCGTCACTTCTTTGAGGAAGACCTTGAGACACTGACAGTGTTGGATTAAATCGGGGATGGAGAACATGTGGTTTTCCAGGTGTTGCTGGACTATAGCTCTCTTTATTCCTGACCACTGGCCATGCTGGCTGGGGCTGATGGAAGTTGGAGTCCAACAACATCTGAAGACCCACAGGTTCTTCTTTCCTGGCTCGATGTATCAGTGGTCACAGTCTCACAATAGAAGGGCATTTTATATGAAAGGACTCTATCTGTGCTGCTCCAGCTGCTCCCCATGTACTCTTTGTTGAATACTCCATTTGTTATTGTTGAAGTTGTACAACTCCGTCTATTTACACTTGCACCTCAAAATAAATGTGGATACCATATCCTATCCACCTCCAAAAAGCAAATAACCCTCTTTGGAATTTTGGGATAGAATGATAACATAGCCAGATTTGGCTGTGGCTGAAAGAAATATATTGAATAGATGCATAGGTTTTAACAAAGCAAATTTGGCATCCCCCCCTTTTTAAAAAAAATCTGATAAGGAGCAGGACAATGACTGAGCAGAAGAACCACACTAGAGTTTTCTCCAGACCAATTGCAGGAAGACATCTTTTAAAGTAAGGAACTAAAGTACTAAACAGTGGCAGGTCTTGGGATGTGATGTGATCTAGATCACCTCCTTACTGGACAACCTATAGTAGATAACCAGGAAAAGTGCCAATATAAGCATACCCTTACTTTGTTGTCCTGGGATGTTGTCTCATTGAAAAATGTCAGAACACATTTCTTGCTCATTTATCTGTCCTTCAGTGGAAATAATTTAATGTGGTGTCTAGGATGGTTGATTGATATTCCCCCTCCACACACACACACCAGGACACTATTGATACACATGATATTCCCCCCACACACACACACAAACACCAGGACACTATTGATACACAGGGGAAGGTAGAAATGAATTTCTAACAGCTAGTCATCTGAGTGGGCTTGTTTAAGAGCACTTTACTTAAGAAGATTACAGTATTCCCTAAGGGGTTAGCATTTGAGAACTGAATGTTCTTTGCACATTTTCCCTTGACTTTAACCAATTCTCAATTTGTTTCTTCAAGTACTTTCCAATCTATAGGAAGGGAAATGCAGGCTTCAAAGAACTTCTGCTTGTTGTTTTGTCACTCTTTTTCTTCATTCTTTTCCCCCTTTTGTAAAATTATGTAACTAGTACTTTGTGCAATAATGTGCTTAATCCCCATAAAAGAAACAAATGATTCACTGCAGTTCTGTGCTTTAAATCCAACATGACTGCTTTCCAAATTGAGACTTGGTAATTTTTGCAAGCTAAATAAAAGTGTGCTTCTGAGAATAAACAGCCTTCCTAAAGCATGAAACAGGGGGCTTTAGGACTTACTGTTACCCATTTCTAGAAAAATATGTGAAATTTTGCAAGTCTCACAATAGGATACCATACTGAGATATGAAAGGAGCATGGGTGGAAAGTCCATAGTTACTCATAGGAAACAGCTGCAGCTTCCTCATACCCATTGCCAATTTTATGGAAACATATCAGTTCTCTTATTGCCATTTTTTTAAAAAAAGAACTCTTTAAGCTAGGTATTCTTTTATAAAACTCCAAAAGAAAAAATGAAGGTGCACAAAATGGCACAATTTTTTAAAAATGGTGACAAATACCCACTCCTGATTGTGGAAAAAAACCTAGCTTTATTTATTTATTTATTATTTGATTTATATCCTGCTGTTCCTCCCAGCAGGAGCCCAGTTAGTTACATTCTGAGCATGGCTCAGTTTTCCCTCTGATACTGCTTTAACAGCCTTGTCACCACCCAATTACCAAACTGCTTTTTAAGCTCTGCATTGACAATGCATAAAAAAACCTTGATATTCAGACAAGTCCTTTGTCTTCCAGACTAGTTTATATATCGCTAATAGTAGGACTTGCAACAAAATGTTGCAACATGCAGCATTGGGGTGCACCTGATCAAGGTTTTGGCCAGCCATACCCTTTTCCAGGATACTCCATCCCATTCCCCATTAATTTCTGCTTTTGCCTCCTCCCCCCCAACGGTCAGTCAGTGTGGCCACTGAGCATCGTCAGTCCTCATTACGATGTTTGGGGTTCCTCTTCCCCATACTAAAGGGTTTTTTTTGTACTTCTGCAAATCTTAGGATTTCCCTGAGTCTGCTGATACCTCCCTCTTGTGTGTGGAGGTGCCACTTCGCTACATAAGAATCCACACCAGAAATATTAATTTGCTATTAGTATAGACTCTATCCTAATATAGCTCTATACTAACAGACTCTTTACTAATAGACTCTATAATATACTAATGTAGAGGATGAAATCCAACCCCTTCCTCGCCACCTCATGCTATTGGAAAGAACTGTGCAACCTCCAAAACCTGAAACAGGGGTCACAGCGTCTCAAGAATTGGTGGTGTTCCTTCAATACTCCTATGATTTTTCATGTGTTAATTCCCTGGTATAAACATTACTGGTCTTTGTTTCCCCTCAGGACTGTGTGGGATTATAGTTCTTTACTTGGTGGAGAGCAGATGTCAGTTATCCTTGTCTTCCTAAAGTCTGTATATGTAGTGCTTCCAGACTCCCCCAAACTTGGTGTTGTTGGAAAGGACTTCATTTTACAATTTTCTGTGTACACCAGGTGTGGGAAACCTGTGGCCCTTCAGGGCCACATTCATACCATACATTTACAGCACTAGTATTCCACTTTAAACAATCATGGCTTCCCCCAAAGAATCCAGGGAAGTGTAGTTTGTAAAGGGTTCTGAGAATTGTTAGGAAACTCCTATTCCCCTCACAGAGCTACAATTTGCAGAGTGGTTAAATAATAATTCCCCTTTCCCAGGGAACTCTGGCAATTGTAGCTCTGTGAGGGGGAAATGAGTCTCCTAACAGCACCTTTCACAACGTACCTTTTCCAGGATTCTTTAGAGTGGAACAAGAATGCTTGAAATGTATGGTGTGAATGTGGCCCAGTTGTTGCTGAACTATAACTCCCATCATCCCTGGCCATTGGCCATGCCTGCTAGGGCTAATAGGAGTTGTAGTTCGCAATATATGGAGAGTCACATGTTCCCCATTCCTGGTATACACAAAAGATGTGTAATGAACTCCATCACCCTTCTAAGCAGACTCACAAAGGAGCAGCCTTATCTGAGTAAGATTCCATGAGAAAAAGTTTCAGAAACACTAGACAGGACATGTTTATGTTGACACTTATTCGTGACTACTGTTGTACAAATGCCGTGTAATACAGTTTGTTGTATATCCTGTAATTTAAGCAGATTTAGCTCATCAGCCCACATAATTTCCTTTGTCGTCTTTGGAAGTGAACTTACTCTTTTCACTGGGAAGGGTGCATTCCAACCTGTTTACTTATCAGGGGCACAGTGTAGTCATGTGACAGGATACATGTGTGCAAAACTGACAATGGGCTTGGATGAGAGCCAGCCAAGTTAAAGAAAAGCTCAATATGATGCTGTAAATAACAGCTGGAACTCCAAATATGGAAGAACCTCAGAGCATTTCCCCTTTTTGTTGCCCTGTGTTGTTGTGTATCACTGGAGCACAGTCGTTTTCAATTACTTTTATCATTAAGCATGTCAAGTGACCTGAATACAAAAAAGCCAGACAAATGAAATTATGCCAAATCAGTAACATCTCAAAGCCAAGGAAAGCTAATTTCTAAAGATGCTCATTGTGTTTTGAGAGTAAATAAAAACAAAACAAGTGAAACAATATCAATTAAGGATTATAAAAATTAGAAGGAAACAAACTTCTCAAAAGTGTTAGTTTATTTTCTTATACTCATTGGCATGGATTGGCAGAATTTTGAGCAAAGAGAGAAAATGCATTAGTGCTGCTTTGTGGACTCTTGAATACGACATGTAACAGCAGATGCATTGGGGGTTGCTTTACAGTATGGATAGGGAACCTTTGGCTCTTCAGATGTTGCTGGACTGTATCTCCCTTTGACCCCAGTCAGGATGGCCAATGGGTAGGGATGATGGAGCTATAGTCCAACAAAATCTGAATGGCCACAAGTTCCTTATCCCTGCTTTACAGGTTAAGAAAAAGTGCATTAGGAAAATACAGTCTGTAGTAGTACATACATTGATTGCAAAGGTGGAGCTAGGGGTTTGAGTCAGTTTCTTCATGCAATTCTTTCCATTAAGTTTTCCATACCTCTACTTGCCCGTACGGTGGCAAAGTCCTGTATATATAAATATTTACACCAGGGGTGGCATCCTGGTGGCCTGTGGCCCTGATGTGGCCCACCAAGCCTTCAACAGTGGTTCCACTAGTGGAAAGGGCGAGTACAGAGCCCCAATAGATGTTCATCACAATCATCATTATTTATTTATTTTATTTATATACCGCTTCATACTTGAAAAGAAGCCTTTAAGCTGTTTACAATGTTAAAGAAAAATCAAACCAAATTACATATTTAAAATGCAAAACATTTAAAAAACCACCTTAAACATTAACATCTTAACATTAACAATAAAGATCATAAAAACCAAATTACACATTTAACACAATGCAAAGCATTTTAAAAATAATCTTAAACATTAATAACCTAAAATAACTAACATAATAAATCAAAATCACTACTAAAAGATTAAAACACAAATATACCAGGAAGACAAAACAACTACACCCACCAAACACATGAGTGCATGTGTACAGATAGCAGCATCACTCCTGCTGCTACCACCCCAAATTACGCTCTCACCAAAAGGTGGGGCAACATTACACACTACACACTCCCCACCCCTAGAGCTCCCTCCTCTCACCAGGGAGCACCCACAATCATTCCACCCCCACACAACACAGGTAACACTATATTTGAGGATAATGCACAAAATGATCTGCAGTAGCACAAATCATGGCATTGGGGTGGCCAAAGAGGTATCAGCTTCTCTACCCAGCCCAGCAGGATGATCCCCCACGAGATGATCAGGGTAATTAAGTTAACACCAACTGCTTTAAATTGGACTTAGCTTGCAATCCTAAGTGCACACACCTGGGAGTAAGTGCTGCTGAGCTCAATGGGGCTTACTTCTGAGTAGATCCATATAGGATTGCACTGTTAGTAACCATTAATTTTAACAGAATCTGTGCCTCAGATTCAAGCATTGGTACTTGAATCAGGCCTTTAATTCATCTCTGCTGTTTTATCAGCTGATTAATTAGAGGAAAGTAAAAGAAGTTTACAAAGTGTGTGGCTCTTTTTTAATAGCAGTTTTATTTTTACTCAAATGTGCCTGTTTATAAATATTTACAGAGACCGTATAAAACAGAAAGCAGCCTGTCTCCCCTGCTGCAAAGCACAGACATTATTGTAGAACATCTCATTTATATACAAATACTTAGCTCAGTCTCGCAAATAATTATTGAGGGACTTGTTGGTTTGCCTCTCCCTCTCCTCAGCTGTAGAAGAGGGAAGAGAGAGTCCTGCCACAGGGCCATCCTGAACCCTACACCTTCACAGCTCTGTTCAGCTCTCTACCAAGTTACCTTTCAGGTTAGAAGGAGGGGGGAAAGCAACCGTGAAAGTATCCTTTCAGGAAGGAAGGGTCGTTTCCAGTACTTGCCCGGAAACAATTGCTCCTCTCCAAGCAGTCCAATGGCAAATTAGAATTCTCATTAAGCTTTAAGCTAGATCATGTTTGTTCTCTCCTTCATTTCAAGAATTATAAATCTCCAAAATGGAAAGCATTATAACGAGCATGCTAATTCACATAAACCAAGATACTGGAAATAGCATCTGAAGGTAGGCATCGTATACTTCATATCACAAGCTACATTGTGCATGCAGTACAAGCACACTGTCTGATGGCTCTCCTTTCAACCAACTGCCCCCCTCAAAGGACACAGCTGCTCCAGTCCTTTGCGTCTTTCATTTCCCTTTTCCATCCATCCATCCATCCATCCATGCTGCCTTCTCACAAATTGAACAGCCACAGTAATTATCAACATTCCATTAATCCCCCTTCCCCATTGAGTAAATAATGTTTTGAATCTTGCCATGACATCACTGCAGCTGAACCAAAACAGGGGTTTACTTACAGGGAAGAGCTACTCAATAGCAGGCTTTTTAGCCTATTTCACATGTGTAAGCAGCTACTCTGAACCAGAGCTTGGAAAAGTTACTTTTTTGAACTACAACTCCCATCAGCCCTAGGCAACATGGCCACTGGATTAGGCTGATGGGAGCTGTAGTTCAAAAAAGTAACTTTTCCAAGCTCTGATTTGAGACAGTTTAGGGCCAAATGAGATGACACATTCTATGCATCTCTTTTTGTTTGTCTGTTAAGTAGCACATGCAGAGAGATATCAGGAGGATCCGGGTAGGTACAGGAAGGAAGGCAGATGACAAAAGAAAACAGGACTCCTTCAAAACAGCTGTGTGTGAGTACGGCAGTGGTGCCCTCCTGGCAACAGTGCTTCTGCTCACTGGGATGCGGACGGGGTGGTGGAGAGGTCAGGGGAGCTTCGACTGGGTGGTGGCAGCCCTGCAGATGTGCATGCACCTGAAGGCCACCTCTGCTGTCAACCTGGAGCTCTACCAACCTTGCTGCCGCTTTGAGCACAGTGCCACTGCCCCTTTGCCCCTCCTTCCTCATGCTCCACTGCTCCTCTGGCAGCTTTACTCATTGTGTAGATGCAGGAGACCTTGTCCTCTCTTTCACCTGACTAACGTAGTGCATAGGGAGGGGCCTTAGCCCCTTTCCCCACTATGGCATGACCCTTATAAAACCCACCCCCTCCAGGAAGCTGCGGAAGAGACATTCCTATTGGTGCCAGTTGAAGCAGAATGGGATTGTACTTATTTATGCAGAATGTCACTCCAGGAGCTCATTATATCCACACACTGTATCTATTCTCTAGCTGCCTGTTGTCTTCCAGGTGTTCTTTAAGGTGTAAGTTATTACTTGCAAAGCCCCAAATGGTTTGGGATCTGGTTACCTAAGACACTATGGTGAGAATGAAAGTAAGCCAGCAAGAAAAAAAAAAACAATTACTTGTGTTGGAGTTAGTCAAGCACACATAAAAAGTTGACAGCCCTCCACTCTTTCAGAGGTTTCATGAAAACTTTTATCCTCCCAAGTGTGAAGAGAGTAGTTTTTTATGTTTCATTGGCAACCTTTTCCAGCAGTCCTCCTACATCCCATCAGATAATAATGGATCAGAATTCCATAAAGGGCTGTTATTCTCAAACAGAACAAGGAACTTTATTAAAACAAGAACACTTAAGTGATATCTTTCATTTTTGTTCCGCATTGCAGAGATGGATCCTTGCATCTTCTCCTCAGTTTTCAGAGACATCTGGTTTATTCATGCAGCTTTAAAGGAACCATAATTTTATCACCAGAAATACTGAATCATTTAGCTAAAAAATAAAAAAGAGGCAAGTCTTTTTTCTAGGTTTATTTCCTATTTCCTCATGTACCAAGTTGATCCTCAGAGGCCATGACAGTATATACAGATTTGAACCATCATTTTATTTTTTTATATATGTTTTTAGAACTAATATGAATGATTGAAAACAAGACACATCCTACGTGTGTGTGTGTGTGTGTGTGTGTGTGAGAGAGAGAGAGAGAGAGAGAGAGAGAGAGAGAGTGAGTGAGAGAGAGAGAGAGAGAGAGAGAGAGAGAGAGAGAGAGAGAGAGAGAGAGAGACCCTGGTATTTTAAATTTATTTTTTGTTACAAATGTCTTTGTCACAGTTCTCAGAAGGAAAATAAAACATCCAAAATGGAATTTTCCTAATGCCCCACTTTGGCTAATGGGAAGAAATTAATAATTTTCATTGTAACTTTCATCATATAATGCATAACTCATTGTGTTAGTCATATATCCTGTGACTTGGCTTATTCTAAAAAAATTATTTATTGTTCTATCAATCAGACAATTTTTCCTCCGATACATATCTGTATCTGAAAAAAATCAGATTCAACATATAAAATTCAGTGGATCATGGATGTTGATCACATTTATGACACAGGTATTAGGGTGCACCATTGTGCTTTTCTTGAGAGGGGCATGCCCTCATTTATTCTGTTGGTTTTTTAATTAGGTACAACATAATGTGGAAATTATTTCATGAAAAACATTTGCAAGACCCCCCCCCCGCCCTTTTAAAAACCTTAAGACTGCAAATCCTATACACATGTATCTGGAAGTAAGTTTCACTGACCTCAGTGGGGATTACTTCTGAGTTAACATGCATAGGGTTGCACTATAAGTTATCCACTCTGAGCCTGAGAAAAAGAAAAATGAATCAATTTAACCAATCAGACAAATAATATCTCATATACATATTTTTGATTTTTCAGAATATTAGCTGTTTTATCACACTTTATACTTATGTGCTTTCCCATGCTAATTTGGAATCACAACTCAGCAGAAGTGTTAGTCCACATTAGCACCTTAAACACCATGAGCCATAAAGAAGTCAAAGGCCTACTTGGGCTGTGAACACACTAGCTGCCTATGGCAAAGCTTTTCCATTGGCCACACCTGGAGGAGCAACAAGTTGATCTGCAAATCAGTTTTGAAATCTGTTTGAAGTGGAATAAAAAAATCACACTCAGGCTGATCCCACCAGGTTTCACAGTAAAAAGGGGCAGGGTTTGACTAATGATGCAAAATTTGCCAACACTATCATTTTGTGAGAAATCAGCCTGCTCCCATCTTTCTGTATTTTAAATCAATGACTGAAGTCATAACAATGATTGACATGTAGGAAAGCAGACTGTAGCTATTTTCAGGTGGCATTCAATCACATACTCACAAATTCAGGTTGCACAATTATAGATGATTGGGCAGTCTTGCACAACAAACCCTCTTCCCCAAAAGATCAGACTTTTTGTGATAAGGAAAGCAATGTGAAAATGCACTGGAAAGTGTGGGATAACACTTGCTTTGATGTAACGTTGTCTAACCTCCCTGCAAACAAATAAGAATAAATGCTCATTAAATAGCCATCAGGATGAATGCTCAATAAAGAAGCTGTCTGGAAGCACTTCTTGTTCATTAGAAAAATAAAAGATAAGAGTAACAAACCCCAAAAGGGATGTCTAGGTCATTTTAAAGCCATTTATTTTCATCTGGTGGAGAAATTACTGCTGCCCCATGGGCGGAAGAACAGATATCCAGGATTTTAGTGTAGCTGTGATTGGACAGTCTGTCATCCTACACAACAAAATGTAGCAGTAAATACAGGAGCTCACAATCCTGCTAACTTGGGTCTTGTTTCATACAAAAGAAAATATGTGCAAGTCTGTAAACTTTTAAAAATTACCCTGGTAATGTAGATAAAGCCCAATATTATTATAACCATATTGCATGGGGCAGGACTGTTGCCAAGAGACTGTAAATTAATCCTGCAAAGTAACCTAGTGTTGTTATACCCATTTTTCTGATGGGAGGAGGGAGTCAAAAGTAGTGTGTGGCAACCCTGAAATGTAGCCCAGTGTTGTTATCCCTGCAGGTTGGGTTTTTTAGGGGAAATGCAGTGAGGGAGCTGTGAAGCTATTTATAGCAGCAGTGCAATTAATTAAGGGCTGCAGGAGGCAAAGGGAGCCATGGAAAGCACTGAGGGTTTCAATGATGGGTGGAAAGCCATTGTTTAGGTGCCAAGTCTACCAGTAAATGGACAGCAAGTCTAAGCACTTAAAAACCTGGAATACAAGTTTCTCAGTCTGCCCAGATCTCACCACCACTCAGTCATCGGATCAACTGAAAATGGTAGACCTATTATCTGATGTTAGCTATGTATTTTATTTTGTTATCTTTTGCCCCTACTTGGAAGAAAACCCTGTGGACACCCATATATCCAGGGCAAGCAAAACCGTGTGGGAGGGGGATCACATCCTCTGGTCCTGCCGCCAGCCTATGTTCATTCAATAGACTGTGTGAACCAACCCTGTGCATACAAACTGCATATACATTTGTCTGCAACATTGGGGGGAC
Organism: Rhineura floridana; assembly: GCF_030035675.1. Taxonomy (NCBI): domain Eukaryota; kingdom Metazoa; phylum Chordata; class Lepidosauria; order Squamata; family Rhineuridae; genus Rhineura; species Rhineura floridana. The sequence goes on along the minus strand of NC_084483.1, from coordinate 83,016,512 downwards.
CATTGTTTAGTAGGTTTCAGATCACATAGACAGTTTGTAGATATTTAACAGTTTACTGGACATGCAAGAGTGTTAGTCATAATACTCACAACACACACACAAACACACACACGTATATTTGATCATCCTGGATATTTTTTGATACAGTTCCATGACAACATAAGGTTCTTTTAGCACAGATTGGAGCTTTCCTTCTGTTGCAAATATTGGTGTGGCTCCTCCAATCTGGACTGGAAATTCAGCAAGTGGCAAAGGGTTAACGCTTCCTCCCACTTGCCATTGCCAGGGTCCCAATCCAGATCAGGCCCTCGCCCTCCATGCCTGCTATTAACACTTTAAGCACCATTCTCTCAAGTGCTAATTGTGTGAATTATGCCATGTTTACTTTAATTTCTTAGTACACGTGCCTGAACTGGGTATGTAACCTATGCATGGCGCACTAAGGATCCTGAGCTCAGCCTAAGCTCATTGGTGCACTGCTGCATGAGAGATGGCTCTGTGTGTGTGTGTGAGAGGGGGGGGAGGGAGGAAGGGACAAAGAGATTCCTTCATCACTGCCCTTCACCACCTGTGTGGAACTGAGGCAGGAAAGAAAAGAAAGCAACATAACTTTTCTGTGGAAGTTATGAGGCTTGCTCTCATATATACTTCTTTCTGCAGCTCTTTCACCCTGCCTTAGCACAGGTGCAGCCCCACATATGTATCAGCACCAATCACAAAGCCAGAAAGAAAGCTTTTGGTATTAGCTCCACTTCTGTTGGAGTCCACCACCAGTATCCAGCCCTTGATGCGGGGCCTTGGCCCCAGCAAGGCCCCAGGATTTTTTTTTTAAAGGTGGCAATATAACAGTAGCAATTGCAGGGACTGGGATAACTCAGTTTGCTTTAGCACAGGTGCCCATAGCAACAACAATTTATAGAGCTTAGGGATCTATAAATGCACTTGAAAATATAAGTTCACTTTCATGTCTACCAAATTAAAACTGAAAGAACAGCAATGCATTGCCAGTGTGGAATAAACCAATATTCAAACCTGTTCAAACCAACAGTTTAGATGGGTAACCTGTGGTCCTCCTAGATGTTGTTGGACTACAATTCCCATCACCCCCAACCATTGGCTGAGCTGTGGTTGATGGAAATTGGAGTCCAACAGCATCTGGAGGGCCGAATTTGCACGTTCCTTTTTTCAATGCCCAGTTCTGGTGAGAAGTGAGCAGGCAAGCAGTATATCTTACAACATAACTTCATGGATACAAAAAGTATTTCTAGATACAACATTAACAACTGAGTGCACCAACCATCTCATTATAATAGTTATATTAGCTAGTTTTTCTCTTCTGCTGTATTTGTAGTATAAAACAGTTTTAATAAACTATTAAACAATATGTTGCAACTCTTAAGGCAGTGATAGAAAGATGGACATTTCAAAATAAATGCTCATTTGGATCTACAAGAAAAAAAATCTATGCCAAACTGAACAACCAAATCCCAGAAGTTGGGAATTATTCCGAATGATACATGTTGCCAATGACTCTCTCATAGTCAGGGTTGTGATTTCATCTGTATTGGCTATTCTTAATGCAAAAAAGCAGAAGTTTTGTTTAAAATAACTCTCCTACTTTTGTTTTATGAGTAGGAACCAAACTCTGGCTGACCCATGCAATGAACCATCGTTTACTTAAAACAGAGGCACAACACACACAAATCCACCACCCCCCTTTAGAGTCTTGGAAACAGCATTGATGGTTAGTGGTAGTGGGTGCATAGACAGTTATCAGGCAAGCTGTAATAGAAAACATAAAATTATTTCTTTGAGACATAATAACGAAACTATGGGATTCAACGCTCAGCAAGTCTGGTAACACTATGTGGGAGATTCTAGAAAGCATTAAACCATGGATGACCTTTTCTATAGGCAAAGTAGGCTCCTTCAATTTAATGCTAGCCTAAACTGTATTTGTTTCCATTTTACATGGCCTTATGTGTCAAGTAAAGGAGAGGTTGTGGGACAAAAGGACAACATTGTCATTTTAAAGTTCAGTTAGAAGCTTTTTTTTTTTTTGGCAAACCGCTTAGAGATGTTTTACAATCAAGAGGTATATAAATTTTCTTATATAAAATAAACAAACAAATATTACAGCACAGTCCTAACCATGTCTATTCAGAAGTAGGTCCTATTGAATTCAGCATATAATACCTTGCATGTGAGATTTGTATTGGTTGCTAATCTGCTACCAGATCAAGGTTTTGGTACTAACATATAAGGGCCTACACAGCTCAGAACCAGGTTACTTGAGAATCCACCTGATCCCTTATATACCCAGTAGGTCACTGCAGTCTGTGGGAGAGCTTCTCCTTTAGGTTCCCAAAATACCATAAGCCAATTCCACACAGTAATTTGGCTGCCCGTGCTAAGATACAACAGAAGGCCACTATTTTCACTTTCCGAAAACGATGGAAAACATTATTGTTCTGAAAAGCATTTCCAGCTGGATGAACAGGAGTCTGTCACAGGTGTCCATTTTGTATTGTTTTTTAAACTTATTTTTGTAACTGTTTTGTAACGTTTATTATGTTTGGAACATTGTCTTGGGATATATGTGGAAGGATAATAATAATGATGATGATAATAAAGTTTACGCCCAGCCCCATGTAAGTGGGGCCAGGACTGCAGCTAAGACTCAAAACTATTACCCAATGCTGGTTTGACATCTTTTGTCATAAAGTATTCATTTCTGGTGTCTGCAATTGCAGAATATCTAGAAACTGGAAATGCCATAGAGGAAAACTGTAATGGTAAGTAATCTGCAAGTCAGTGTAGAACAGAAAACATTAAAGGAGCTGTGCATTTAGTGTGAAAAAATAAATCTGAAGGAAATGGTGAGATAATTTCATATAGTTTAATGACAGAATACAAGGACCAGCTTTGGATGAAGTGCCTCCTACTGAACTGGGCATAATGATCTACATTCAGCTGTGAGACAACACTTTTTGTTCAAATTCAAGAGATAATTTGCATAGGGGAAATATACAATCTGCAGGGCCCTATAAAAGCTGTGTCAAATAATGGTTTATATTAAAGAGATACATATTTAGGACAAACATTGGTAATAATTCCATATCAGAGTATTTCAGCAATGGAAAAAATGGCAATCTATTCTGGAAAATGCTAATTATGGTTAAACATTGCATTTTTAATGTTGTCTTGTTTGTTATCGTATTAATAATGACATGTTAATAATTTTTTATTCCATAAAATATTGTTGTTGTTATGAAACCAACAGTGGCTAGAGCAGAGATGAGTAACAGGTAGTCCTCCAGATATTGTTGGACTCCAGATTCCATCAGTCCCAGGATGGCCAATGGTCAGGGAAGACGGGAATTGTAATCCAACATTGGGGGGAGGGGCTGTAGGCCCTGGGTGAGAATTTTGTTAGACAAGAGGTTTTGTTTGTGAAGGAAGACTTTGGAGAGCTAGATCAGTGATGGGTAACCTTTTTCAAACCAAGGGCCATATTCCATTCTGGGCAACCTTTTCAGAGCTGCATGCCAGGGGTAGGCAAGCCAGAGGCAAAAGTGGGATGAATGTACATTTTACTTTTGTACCATAAGCTAGTTAATACTCACATGCCCTTCTCTATCCTCCATCTAGAGAAGCAAGGGGTATTTTCAGAGTTCAGTTCCATTCCAGCCAAAAAACACTCCCGGTACAAGGTCAGTGAGGAGTGTCTCCATCCCAGGGCTAGATGTCTTATGGATTTCTGCTGGGATTCAGAAGGCATGAGATCAGCTGGAGGAATGCAGTTAGTTGTTCCCTGTGTTATGGAGGCCTGACTGTTATCAACTAGAAGTTGGGCATTTAGTGTCGCTGGTCCAATGCTGTGGAATACTCTTCCAGTAGAGATTCAGGCATCCTTACTGTTGATTTTCAGGCCTCTCTTGAAGACCTTTTTTGTGCATATGCAGCCCAACATTGTAATTATTATTTTGTATTGTTTTTATGGTATTTCATGTTTCATTGTCTATATTGTACATTGCCTTGATATTTTACATGTGTTGGCAGCAGGGATGGGGTTTGCTACATGGTGCTGATCTGCATGCAGTTCGCTAATCCGTCATTCCTTTACCAGTCTGTCCTTTTTTTTGTTTCTGCTTTCTCAGGTGCTTGCTGATTCGATCTGCTGCTCGTGTTTTTTGGTGATTCGATCTGCAGGGTTTTTTTGGGGGGGGTGTTGCAAAAATTATGTGATTATTTTTGTAGATACTTATGTAAATAACAGCATTCCACATAGTTTTCTGGCGGTGGAGGAAAACATTGCATAATTTTCAGCTCACTGACGTAAATGAATGCTCACAGCATTCCATGTGCTTTTTTGGCATTGGGAAAAACATTGCGTAATTTTTAGGTAGCTGCCCTGAATGAATGATCAGATCACAGTATTCCACATGGGTTTTTTGGCGGTGGGAAAAACATTGCATAATTTTTAGGTAGCTGCCGTGATCCCAGTGAATCCATGTGGTTTTTTGGCAGCAGGGTAAAACACTGTGTAATTTTTAGGTCACTTACATGAATTAATTGATCACAGCATTCCACATAGTGTTTTTTCCTTTTTTTACATATCAATGAGGCAGATAATCGCCTTTGAGTCTGTCTTGCCTCAGGCTTACTCTCTATTGGATATGGTCTGTGCCAGTTTGGAAGCACTGATATCTCATAGAGGAGAGGACAGTACATCTACCCCTTTGATTGATTGCTACTTGCACCGAACTGAGTGGTTGGTGGGCGGCATAGTGGGTATGTGTGTTGTTCATAATAATCTACTTTTAAAAAAAGAAAGGGGGAGTCCTGAAGAACCCTTTGGGAGAATAGAAAATAATGATAATGTGATAATAACTATTTTTTCCCATAATATATAATGGACAAATGGAAATCCTGTGGTTGACACAACATGTTAATTACAAAAAAAAATTATGTAAAATGGGGGAAGATTTTGAAGAAAAAAAATCTTACTGATTGCAGTCGCAGATGCAAGATCCGTGCCGATTACAGCTGCGACCTGTCGCAAGAGATTGGTGCCACTCCGAAGGAATAGCGAACTAGTGAATTCAGTCAGGATCGCTTACCAGGTTTGATTTTTTCAAATATTCTCCTCCATCCCTAGTTGGCAGCATATAAAAACTTTGATCAATATAAATAATAATAATAAAAGAATAGGTCTTAGAATGTGAACATAACATCAAGGTTGAATCTCTTCCAGAAGTGTGGCACAGTGGTTAGAGTGCCAGACTAGGACATGGGAGACCAGGGTTCAAATCCCCACTCAGCCACAAAGATCACTGAGTGACCTTGGGCCAGTCACTATCTCTCAGCCTAACCTACCTCACAGAGCTGTTATGGGAATAAAATGGAGAAGGGAAGAACATATGCCACCTTGAGTTCCTTGGAAGAATAGGCGGAATACAAAAATTTGATGATGGTGATGATGATAAATGCTCTCACCTCCCAGAAATGCCCTTCTGCATTGGACAAACAGATCTGTATGCAAAAGAATAAACGGACACAAATCTGACATCAGAACAGGCAACATTCCTGTGTTGCCATGAATGCCGCTGCTGCGAAGAAGCACCCTGCTTACTTCCTCTGGGAATTGAAGGGCTCCTTCCATTTGCAGATGTCATTCTGATCTCCCACTCTACTAACTGGATGTGCCTGCACTTGGGAGCTGGGAATTGAGTTTTGCTGGTTACTGCTTCCTTCCTTGGTGCCACCTCCCACACTGATCCCCCAATCCTTCAGAGCAGATTTTCATGAGGTAGAGGGACTGCAGGGTAAATCCCCACTTCCACTCATGGCAGCATCCAGGTAGATAGGCTTGTTTGTGCAACTCTGGTTCCAATCCTGAATTTTATGCATTTTGTTGCCACTTGATGCCAACTTCTGCGTACACACACACACACTCCCCTGCCAACCCTTCATGCATCACATAAAATGGACTCTAGTTCATGAAGACTTATGGCATAATTCACCAATAGGCAGGAGACCTGACCTCCTATCTGAGGTACTGTACTGCCTGACAAATTTGTAAAAATGCAATTTTGGGGTTGGTCTTTCACAGTCCAATCCACTTCCTGTGTAGCTTGGAAAAATTTGGTAATGTGCTTCTGAGCATATGGTGAGTGGTGGCAACACCTGCCATCTCCAAAAATCACATTTTTGTATATTTGTTGGTGTTCTTCTTACTTTGCTTCTTTCCTGCATTACTACTGTTTCTACAGGGAAGCTAATCTAGGACATTTTATTTCTCTCATTATTCATCCTAGAAATCTGTGTCAAATTTATTTTTATTAATTTCAAAGTCTTTTTATTGGTCAGTGTCATATGAAGGTGAAGACAGCCTTTTGTGTTTCAAATTGGAGGTTATGTTGTTTCTATTTTGAGCGCATTAACAGTTGAATCTGAAACTGCAGTTTGATGTAAAATCAGACTGATTACAATATGTTACTACTTAGGCAATGAATTTAGCTGTTGGAAAAAAACTTGGCCTGCCCAAGATAGATTTATTTATTTATTGCATTTGTATACCGCCCCATAGCTGATGCTCTCTGGGCGCTTTACAACAATTAAAAATATTAAAAACAAATATACAAATTTAAAAACACATTTTTAAAAAGCAACTTAAAAACACATGCTAAAATGCCTGGGAGAAGAGGAAAGGAATGCATGTTTTCAGCCTGCTATGCTTGAACCACTTCACTTATAGAAAGGTGGGTACGATCAATTATAAACACAGAGCACAGCTAGAAATTTGCTAGAATATATTTCATCTCCCACTGGTTTATCTTATGCAAACTGACACACTCCTCATGTCCATTGGAGACTATTGTGCAGAATAATCAGTGCCATTATTCCACAATGGTTTTTGGAGGTTTTTTAGTGTAAATTTTGCAAAGTACTGCTGTACTTCACAGAAATAGAAGCAAAAGAAAATGATTTACTATAGGAATCTTCACTAAAATTGCAAAGTAAATCAAACATATTTAAATTGACTATCTGAATGATATCAACTGTGTTAATATTGATGCTTCCTCCCTGCTAAAACAAGATCAGCACAGCACATGTCTTGTTTCTGTTATTTGGGCTGATTGCAGATGTTGCCACCATTCACTATATGCTCAGAGGCACATGTTACCAAATTCTTCCAAGCTGCACAGGAATTGGATTGGACCCAAATTGTGTTTGCATTTTTACAAATTTGTAGGGCAGTACAATATCTGAGAGAGGAGGTCACGTCTCCTGCTCTCCTGGTGCATTCACTATAGCTGCCCAATTTTCCTGCTTTTTAAAGTTTGATAGAAATATCTGTGGGCTATAGGTAAGTTCTTAAACTCTAAGGTTTTTTTGCCTATTGCTTTTTAATCTGGGAGGTAAGAAATGGGATCCTGTGCATGTTTGCTGAGAATGGATTGATCATTTACATGCTTATTGAGTTCAATGGAATTTACTCCTCTGCAATCATTTATTTATTTATTTCGTTTCATTTCTAGACCGCCCATAGCTAGTAGCTCTCTGGGCGGTGTACAAAACTGGATTAAAATACAATAATATAATAAAATCAATGACACATAGCAGCAAGTTAACTAACAAAGTTAAACGTAAAAACATTAAAATGCCTGGGAGTATAGCCAGGTCTTATCCTGGCGCCTAAAAGAAAGTACCGTAGGCGCCAGGCGTATCTCCTCAGGTAAGCTGTTCCAGAGTTCGGGGGCCACCACAGAAAAGGCCCTAGATCTAACAACAGTCCTCCGGGCTTCCTGATGAGTTGGTACCCGGAGGAGGGCCTTAGATACTGAACGAAGTGAACGGGTAGGTTCATAGCAGGAGAGGTGTTCCACAAGGTATTGCGGTCCCACACCGTATAAGGCTTTATAGGTCAAAACCAGCACCTTGAATCTAGCTCGGAAACAGATGGGTAGCCAGTGCAAGCGGGCCAGGACAGGTGTTATATGCGCAGACCAATAGGTCCTCGTCAACAGCCTATGATTAGGACAGGTGAAACTGACCATGGGGGGCAGGGATAGGGGAGAAGGAGGGAGAGGAGGAGGAAGGGCAGAGGGAGGAGGGGGATGGCAGCAGGCAGGAAGGGGAGGAGGAGGGTAGGTTTGATCATTTGCATGCTTTTTGAGTTCAGTGGGATTTACTCCTGTGCAATCATACTTAGGATAGATAAAACTGACCATGGGGAAGGAGAAGGGACAGAGGGAGAGCTGAAGTGGGCAGGGGAGAAGGAATGTATGTGTTTATTTATTTATTAGATTTATTAGTCGCCCATCTGGCTGGCTGTCCAGCCACTCTGGGTGACGTACAGAATAAAAACATACAATACATTAAAACATTAAAATCTCAAACAGTAGTAATAAAACCTAACCCACCCCAAAAGCCTGTCTGAAGAGCCATGCTTCTGTTAAAATGGAAGAAGGAAGAGGAGAGGAGAGGGGAAGGACAGGAGAGGGAAAGGAGAGGAGAGGAAGGAGAGAGGAGAGGGGAAAGGCTGGTCTGATTATTTGCATGCTTATTGAGTTCAAAGGGATTTACTCCCATGCAATCATGCTTAGAATAGATAAAACTGACCATGGGAAGGGGACAGGAGAGGGAAGGAGCGGGAGAGGGAAGGAGGGGGAATGGGATTGGAAGGGAGGGGGAGGGAGGGGTGAAAGGAGGGAATGGGCAAAAGGGAGGAGACAGAAGAGAGGAGGAGGGAAGGGCAGGTTTGATAATATGCATGCTTTTTGAGTTCAGTGGGATTTACTCCTGTACAATTATGCTTAGGATAGGTGAAACTGACTTGGGAAAGGGGCAGGGAGGGGGAGGAGAGGGAAGGCGGAGATGAGAGGAAGGGTAGGGGTAGGGAGGAAGGGGGAAGGGGAGGAGAGAATATTGCTTGGGCGGGCCCTGGGCGGGCCCTGGGCAGAGGGAAAGCCCCTTTCCTTTCCAAAAGGAAAACACTATCAGTATTTTTCAGGGTTTCCCCCACCTTTTTATTCTACAGCAGACACATGTATTTAAACCAAAGCTGTCCCTGGCTACATCCACACTAGACCTTTATTTTACTTTAGACAATCCTGGCTTTCCCCAAAGAATCCTGGGAAATGTAGTTTGTGAAGGGTGCTGAGAGGTGCTAGGAGAGGCCCTATTCCCCTCATAGAGCTACAGTCCCCAGAAGAGGGGCTAACTGTTCAACCACTCTGGCCACTGGAGCTCTGTCAGGGAAATAAGAGTCTCTTAGCAACTGTCAGCACCCTTCACAAACTACACTTCCCAGGATTCTTTGGGCGAAGCCAGGATTATCTAAATTGGAATGGGTGTGGCCCCTAATTAGCCAAGCCAAACAGCTGTGAGTTTATCTTTTAGAACACGGACAGTTGGTTCTTACTGAGCATGCCCAACGCTATAATAGACTTCAATGTTAAATTTCTTAAATTAATTAAAAATCAGCCAGGCATTTTTCAAACTTTTAAACTGCAGAAGATGAAGGTCATAGTATGGGGCAAGGTCAGTTATAGGATTACAGGCACTCTGTGAACATGGCTTATTTTTAATTAATTTCAACAAATTATAAGACCACTGACAGAAAAAAGTCCAACAGGGGTCTGGATTTTTTTCTCTTGTTTTATTTATTTATTATTTATTTAGTATATTTGTATACTGCTTTTCATCAGCAGGTGACCTCAAAGCAGCTTTCATAGCAAGAACAAAACAATAAAATAAAAACAATTCAGAACATTTATTTATTTTTTTATTTTATTTAATTTCTATACCGCCCAAAGCCAAAAGGCTCTCTGGGCAGTGTACATAAGAGTAAAACAGCATAAAATACAAAAACATAGAAATAAATAGCAAACTCAACAGAACAAGTAATTAAATAGCATTAAAATACAATAAAATACAATAGCAGCAGTCCAGCAGGAAGGGTGGTGGTGGTGACCGCCAGGGGAAGCAGCACAACAGCAGCAGATGACAAGGGGCTCTCCCTCCCTGGCAGCGCAATGTTCCTCTTCCTGCAGGCAGAAGGTCTCCCAGGCCTCTCAGCCAGCCAACCTATATATCCCTCCAAGGAGGGACAGGTGGAAAAGGTTAGCCACAGCTGGCTGAGTACCTGGGACCTGGTCCTGCAGGGCATGGCAGCTGTTAATAGCAGCAGTCCAGCAGGAAGGGTGGTGGTGGTGACAGCCAGGGGAAGCAGCACAGCAGCAGCAGATGACAAGGGGCTCTCCCTCCCTGGCAGCGCAATGTTCCTCTTCCTGCAGGCAGAAGGTCTCCCAGGCCTCTCAGCCAACCAGCACTTGATCTCATAGCAACAGATGCGAGGTAAAGAAGACTCTCAGAAGACCTCTATGCAAACCAGTGATAACAAAAAGCGCCTTCTTTTTATTGTATGATTTGATTTGTGAGCTGGCAGGTATTTGCACCAAAGCATATTGGGAGAACAATGAATAACATCAACAACAATGGTTGTTCTTCACACCCTATAATATAGGCAATTCAGTTGAGCTCACAGGCTACAACAGTATCAATAAATGACACCATAAAATATCACAAAACAGGCTGAAATCTCAAATCAATTTAATCTGCAAAAGAAAGAGAGAGAAAAGCAAATATACAATAAAGTCCATCATTGTAAAACAGTCTGTATCCTTCAAAGAAGGCCGAAACAGATTCCTTGGTAGCAGTGACTTCCCCCAATGTCCAGATAGGCTTGCTTCCATATCCGTGTCCTCGGGCTTGCTCGGCTGCTGCTCCCCAGGCTTCTGCTGCCACCGCCGCTGCTGTTACTGGTGATGGTTCATGTTGGGCGGTGGCTGCGGCAGCTTGGGCTCAGGGGCCTGGGCCTTGCCTAGAGGAGGAGGCGGATGCGGCAGCAGCTGTTGTTGAGCCAGAGGCCCCGCGCTAGGTGGCAGCAGCGGCGAGGAGTGCTGGAGGAGGAGCAGGAGATGCTGCTGCCTCTGGCGGCGGGAGGCTCCACAGATTGAGGCGGCTGGGCTTCAGTCTGGGCTCTGGCAGTGGGCAAGGCAAATCCAATGTGTCCAGATAGGCTTGCTTCCATCTCCATGTCCTCGCTCAGCTGCTGCTCCCTGGGGCTGTCATACAGTTCTCTGTCAGGTCAGCCAGGGCAGTCCTCATCAGAGGAAGATCAGAAGGACTGGCTTTAGGACCAGTCCTGGGTCAGATTCCACCTGCGGTTGAGAAGTCAGGGCCCTGCAACAAGGCTGACAAAGGACCATCTGTATCTAGGGCGAGTTCAGCCTCTGACATTGAGACTGAGTGGGTCTCAAGCCCAAGAGAGAGGTACTGAACTCTCACTTCTCTCTGACTATTTTGTGTATCACCATGGAAACTTAAAGGGTGTTAAGCAAGTGTTTCTGAGTTCAGGATGTAAGTTTTATACAGTTTTGTTTTGAAATGAGTTTATGGGAAGCAGCAGAATGGCATGGGGGTATTTTTAATTTAAGATTGCAGAATGAGAAAAATCCATGCTGGCTATAGTATACAGCCACTCTTGTGGCTGTATAATAAACTTGTTATTGTGCTTTTAAAGCTTTTTTAAAAAAGATATTTTTAAAGCTTTTTAAAAAAAGTGTTTATAAAGATGTTTTAATATGTTTTTAAGGAAGTTTTGTTTTAATATATTTTAAAGTCTGTTTTTATGATGTGTTAAAGTGTTTGTAGTGCTTTTGTTTGCCGCCCTGGGCTTCTACTGGAAGGGTGGGATAAAAATCTAATAAACAAATAATAGAACCCTGAGATCTACCAACTAAAGCCGATGAAAAAGTCTTACACTTATAATTAAAGAATTCTAAGCCCAGGATTTGATTTGATTTGATTAGTACCAGAACTCAGCTCCTGGTTACCCCACCACCATAAGCATGTCAGCAGTATAATTTGGGGAGCGGGCGGGAAGGGAATGGGGAGTCATTTTGTGGTTGCCATTTTTAAGCAGTTGGGAATCAGATATCCTAGCCTATCTACCTCAGATTATCCAGAGATCAGATCCTCAGATTATCCAGTCTATATCTGGCCCACTCTTGCTGTAAGGTGACACAAGCCTATTTCTTGCTTTTTGGCTGCTACAGACTTAATTCAGCTACCTCTCAGGAAATGTACACAAAACTATCAGGATCAGAATGCTTTGCAGTTTTAGGCAATTTTAGCTCAAAAGAAGGAGGAAATGGAGGAGAAATTAATTTTTGTTTGTTTTTCAATGAGAAATTACCTAGTTTGCTCAAACTGATACACAAACCAAAACACAGCCGTCCTTCAAAATTTGCCCTTTGAATTTTGCAATGCAATTCTCCAACCAAACAACATGTACAAAAATGTATATATCAGAGGAAAGTGTACATTAAAATGCATAAATCTGTGACAATAACATCCACAAATGCATCACATTATGGGAAATTGCTTGCAAACTGGATATATTAATCAAAACTGCTGAAAAATTGTTTATTAGAAGAAATTTGCATTCAAATGCTAATGAATTTTCACGAGGTTGCAAATTTCTACTGAAAAGTGGAGAACTAAATTTAAGATTGGAAAAATGAGATACTGAGAGAAACTGAAAGTGAGAAATTTGTCCATCCCATTTCCTACTCAAGAGAGATGACAGAGAGCTGAAGAGTGGCATGAGGCAGCTGTACGGGTCTCAGTGATTGGTCAAATGAATGCACAACTGTTGCAAATAAATCATATATGCAATGACAGAAAAGCTTATGAAGATGGGGGGGGGGAGAGAAACAAAATCATCCCTGCAAACAAACCTTGTGGTTTTCTATATGCCTTCTTGTTTTAAAAAACAATGGTAGAACAGAATTTCCCACTGCTATTTTTGTACATGCATAGTAGTAGCCACTGATTGCTTCTTTGTTTTCCTGAGCTATTATAAAAGCAGTGGCCTAGATCCAGGTTCTGGTGGTTTCCTTGAGGGGGGGGTCAAAAAGACTACTATATACAATTGAACAGAGGAGTTCTACAAAACATGTTTCCCTGCAGCATACTGCATCTCGAGGCAATATGCACCGTATAGTAAAGGGAGTAAAAGTAAACCATGAAGCAGCCCAGCGGGAGAGGAGAGGGAACAAAACCTTCAGGTGCTTAGAGTTCTGTTGGTTGATGAAAAAATTGTTTTCCCTGATCTCTGTCCTCTGATTTCCTATTAACTCAGTGACAGGTTTCATCAACAAGACCTAGATGAATGAGCTTCATTTTTTGGTTTCCACTCTTGTTATACTGTAACATGCTTGCTGCAAGGATGAGGCACTGAACAGATCACCATTCTCTTTTGCTGGAACATTTGTTTTAAAAGGGGGGCATCCAAAGGTTTATTGAAGAAAAGCCCTGGGCATTGTGTTACTGTCTTTAAAACACACACACACACACACTGGCCACCTTGTTATTATTGTCATAGATAAGCATCTTTCACTGCCTTTTTTTTCCCCCAAGACAGACGAAGCCAGCTGAGAAAGGAACAAAGGAGAACATAGGGAAAAGAACTGAATGTCAGGCAAGAATAGTTTGGATAGGGCCAAAAGTGGAACGGGAAGTCTAATTCTGTCCTACTCCAGGGGGGAAAGAAAGGGTTTTGAGCAATGTAAACAAATCAGGAAATCCTGGCACTTACTCCAGTTCCGATTTGGCAAAACACACCAGCCCTTTCCCTGTGTGTGAGCTGCTGTTTGTGAATGAAATCCAGATTAAGTTATTCATTGAGTCTTGCCAGTCCCACCATTTCCAGGTTTCCTTTTGCCGATGGCATAGCTTAAATCTTAAAATAATAATAAAAAAACATATGCATGTTATTAACTCTCCATATTCAAATGGAAATACAATGCTATCATAAATCTTTCTTTCTCCCTCTTTTCCCCCTAACGTAAATTCCTTTCTCCAGCATGAAGCTGCAGGAAAGCCATTGTATCTGAGTAATCTAAACTTGAAAGGCTTTTTTTTTTTGTTAAACTAGTTATGATAGGGGAAGCATGTTTTTCACTGAGTCCAAAGATTAAAGTTGGTCGTAAAAGGAGGTGGAGGGGGTAGAGGAAGATTATTGGTTGCTCAACTAATGATTAGATACAGAACTTCATGGACAAATTAAGGAGCATTTAAAAAAAAAGACGTCTGCAGATAAGTGGAGCCAGTTCATATAATATCAAATAAAAGATGCATTGTTTATCATTTATTTTAATCATCTCCAATCCCAAGCTATCCCAATTAGCCTAATTAGACAATAAACTCCAATAGAGGCATCAACTGCAGGCAAATACACTTGAATGATGAATGCATGCACACCATACATTTAAAGCACATTTAAAGCACATGGTTTCCCCCAAATAATCTTGGGAACAATTCCTAGCATCCTTATCAAACTACAGGTCCCAGGTTTCTTTGGGGAAAGTAATGTGCTTTGTGATTTAAATGTACTGTGTACTCAGTTTAAGCCTCTACCTCATACTCAGGTTTCAAATTCTTCTCTCTCTGGTAATCTTGCCAAGTTCTTTATCAGAGACTTGTTCATTTCACACATTAATGTACATTCCTTTTTTCTGGTGAAGCTGTTTCTGTTTGATCACTGTACACACTTGACAGGCATCTGAATGTGTGAACCAATTCTGATAAAAAAGACCATTAAGATGATATTTATCTTATTTTTATTTTATTTATTAGATTTCTATCCTGCCCTTCCTCCCGAAGGAGCCCAGGGTGGCAAACAACAAAAAAACCCAAAACCATACAATTGCTTTTTTTTTTAAAGGAAAGAACAGTTTAAAATGTTTTTTAAACTCTGAAAACGTTTAAACACAGTCACATTCTCACAGCCAATAACTTCAAGGTTGCCGGAACAGTATATTTCAGCCATCTAACACCTGAATAAACAGTATTTTTTAAAATAAAAATAAAAATGAGGGAGACAAGTGCACCTCACCAGGTAGGGTATTCCATAATTGGGAAACTGTTACTGAATTCAGTGCCAGTCAGGCAACACCCATCTATGGGACCAAGGAATTAGACTGTTCATGGTCCATTCATACATGCAACTAATCACGGGATGTTTCAATCATCATCAAGTAGAAAATGCAATCAAATCTGCTGTCTGAATAGATATTTGGTTCAGTAGACTGCTATATTATCAAGAAAAATACTTACTGGGATGTATTCCTCAATGGTCTTTCTCTGGAGCACACCGGATGAACCTCTGCATTCTCTATAAGGTGTTTGGCCACAGTAGGTGAAGTAGCACCAATGCCCAAATCCAGACCCTCAGCAGCTGTGTCCCCCCCCGCTCTAGCCTTCTAGTCTGTCCATAGCCCAGCTGTACAATGCAAGGTCACTGATAACATAATGCTATGCAAGTTCACTCAGTTACACAGTGGTTAATAGGACTTACTCCTCCAGGCTCAGGCTCTAGCCATTTTAATGCACTGCATATATGAAAGGGATCCACATGTAGATAGGGCAGTGGGACTGTGCTACTGGACTCATCCCAATGTTAAGCAGCTCCCCAGCCCCATCCTTCAACATCCAGACATTATCTGGGTAGGTCTCTTCTGAATTGTTGCATGGCTTCTTGTGCTTATGATCCATTGGAGAAGCGGAGACCTGTTCAAGACATGCTCAACAATATCTTGACCATTTCTAATATTAAGCAAAGTAATTTTCAAAATTCCTCACTAAGGACTCCTGAATAAATATTGCAGTCATGGGATAAAGAACAGATTTTCCTATGGATTGGTAACTGGTGAAAGAACAGGAAGGAGAGAGTAGGAATAAATGAACAGTTGTCACAATGGAGTCCCCCCGTCCCCCCGCAAGGATCTGCATTGGGACCAGTGCTTTGATTTGTTCATAAGTGATCTAGACTTAAGGGTGAGCAGTAAGGTGCCAAGTTTGCTGATGACACCAAATTATATGATGTGCCAAAACCAAAAAGGAATTGCAAGTAGTTCTAAAAGTTTTCCCCTGAACTGGATGATGCACATTGGGGCAAAAAAATCCTAACTTTACATATACAGGAAAAAGATCTTGGGAGTCTTTGTGGATACCTCACTGACTGGAATCATTGACTCAATGTGTTAATGTGGCACCTGTGAACAAGGCACATATATATTAGGGATTATTTGAAAAGGGATTTAAAATAAAATTGCCAATATCCTAATGCCTTTATACAAATCTATGGTGCAATCATACTTTTAATACTGCGTACAGGTGATACTTCCCGGAAGGAGTGCTGGCTGGTGGTTGTCTCTGAGGGAGCTCTGCCTCAGAGGAAGCTTTTTTCAGTTAAAAGCCGGTCAAGAGGAATCTTTGACTGGCGTAAATGTTCTCCAAGATAAAGGGGAACCGAAGAGATTATCCATGAAACTTCGTTGAGCTGTAGATGGCTGGATTTGATCAGGAATCCCCTGAGATAAGAAGGCATATCTAGCAGCGAAAGACGGAGTCCGGATTTCCAACAAGCTGTGCTGAAAATAAGTGAGACTTTTTCTTTCTTTCAAAAAACGTTTTTAACGAGCGAGCCTCCTTCTGTCTAAATCTTATCATTTGACTTAAATTACTACCGTAAAAGAGACTTGTTTACGAATCAGCAATTCAGAAATCTGGGTGAGTCACACTTTTTTTCTTTTATATAAAGTTAAGGAAGAAGGGAGCAATTAAAAGAACTTGTTTTATTTTTTATGACAAAAAGCTGGCTTAAATTTGGAATTACAAAGATTAAAACGGATAAGAGGCAACTTATTAGATAAGATGATTTGAACGAATCTGCTGTTCGTGTATGTTACTAGCTGTTGGATGCTGAGAACTGGATTTGTTTTACATTCCTGAACGTGCTGGAGATAAGAACCGTGCTGGTTAGATCATATTAACAGGCCTGGAATATTAACTCTTTTATTGTTGGAGGAAAAAAAGAACCAGTTTGCCTCTAAGTTTGGGAACATTGACTAATAATAGAAAAGGGGTTTTTTTTGTTTTTTTTTTACAAGAATGACAACCAGGAAAGCAGCTAAAGTTTTAGAGCGAAGAGGTTCAATTGATACACAAGAAGGGATGGACATGTTCCAGAAAATCAAGGAGGGGATTAATGATTTTAAACAAGAGATGAAACAAGAGATGAAACAGGACAGACAAGTTTTTAAAGATGAATTTCGTAATATGAAAAAGGATTTTAAAGATTTGAAAGATCATATCAAAACAGAAGTGGATCAGATTAAAGATACAATTGGGCAACTAACACAGGACGTAAAAAATGTTAAAGACAAGGCGCAAACCTTGGAGAATAGAACAGATATTTTAAATGTGGAATTGGAAAAAAATTTGGACTATATTGCCGTTATGGAACTCAGAGATAAAGAACATTGCTTGAGATTCCGTGCAATTCCTGAGGAAACAGGTGAAGATATTAGAGAGAAAATTGTTAATGCCTTGGTAAAATCCTTGGATTGGGATGAAGACTGGATAGAATTTGAAATAAAGTTTATAGAATTAATTCCAGATACGCAACAATGAAAAAAATCCCAAGAGCTGTGCTTGTTTACTTTCTAAAAAAGAGGACCAGAGATATGGTTTTGCAACATCATTTTAACAATGTCTTCAAAATTGACGGTAAAGAAATACTGGTGATGAAGGAAATTCCTATTAGACTTCTACGTAAGAGAAAAGAATATGCTTTCTTCACAGAAAAACTCAAACAATGTAAAATTCAATTTAGATGGGATATTCCAGAGGGAGTGATCTTTACATTTAGACAACAGAAGTATCGACTGAATACTGTTCAAAAAGCAAGGGATTTCTTGAGAAAAGCCTCAAAAGACATGGAAGAAGACAAATTCAAAGACATGGATATAATTCCTGGGAAACAAAGTCAACAGAAACAGGTAGAGGAAGAAAAGGATGATGATGAATTAAAGGGAGCAACAGGTACAGACTTTTCTAAAATGCATGCCTAAAAATGGATTACAAATTTCTAACTTGGAATATAAATGGAGCTAATACGTCACAGAAGAGAAAGAAAGTATTTTATTATTTGAAAAAATTAAAATTGGATATAATTTGTTTACAAGAAACTCATATTAAGAAGAAAGATTCTAAATATTTGATCTGTAAAAATTTGGGTGAAGAATTTATTTCGGCAGGATCTAAAAAAAAAAGGTGTTGTTCTTTATATTAACTCACAGTTGTCTCCTAAATTGATATTATTGGATGATAGTGGCAGATTTGTGGGAGTCGAAATCACCATACAGGGTACAAAAATTTTGATAGTGGGCATTTATCCCCCTAATGAAGATAAAACAAGGTTTTATACAGGACTCATGGAAAAATTATCAGAGTTTGCATATGATCATTGGTGTGTCATGGGTGATTGGAATGGGGTAATTTCACCAAAAATGGATAGACTTTCTGAGAAAAATATTAAAGAGACACAGGGCAAACTGCCGAAGATCTGCTTTGAATTGATGGAAAATTTAGAATTGGTGGATGCTTGGAGATATATAAATGACAATGCAAAGGAATTTACTTACTTTTCAGAAAGACATAAAACATTTTCGAGGATTGATATGATTTGGATGTCTAAAAATTTAGTGAAAGACATTTCCAAGATGGATGTATTACCAAAAACTTTTTCGGATCATAACCCTGTGATATTGACTTTAAAAAAAAAAAATCTTGGATTTAGATGGAGACTAAATGAATCTTTATTACAGAATGATAAAGTAGTGCAAGAATGTAAGAAGAAATTAAAAGAGTTTTTTGAACACAATTTATACAAAGGAACAGATGAAAATATTGTTTGGGATACAAGTAAAGCATTTATGAGGGGATATTTTATTAAATGTAATTCTGAACTAAAAAAGAAGAAACAACAGAAAATGCAATTAATTTTGGAAGAAATAAAACAGAAAGAGGAAGAGTTGAAAAAGAATCCAGCTAAAGTTTTCATTAT
Source organism: Rhineura floridana (assembly GCF_030035675.1). Lineage (NCBI taxonomy): Eukaryota > Metazoa > Chordata > Lepidosauria > Squamata > Rhineuridae > Rhineura > Rhineura floridana. Next base: position 82,997,527 of record NC_084483.1, on the reverse strand, counting down.
AAATCAAATTAAAATGTTACAGAAACAAGTGTCAATGTTGACAGTTAGAGAAATTGAAAGGAATTTAAATTTTGCTAAACAAAGGACTTTTGAATTTGCAAATAAACCGGGGAAATGGTTGGCATATAAATTAAGAAAAGAATGACAAAAAAACTCATTTTAAAGATACAAGAAGGAGAAGAGATGTTGACAGACAATGTAAAAATCCAAAAAGCTTTTCATCAATATTATTCAATGTTGTACAAATGTCAGGAAATTCCTTCTGAAAAAATAGAAGAGTATATATCTAAGCAGAATTTGCCTAAAATCACAGATTTCCAGAGACAAGCTAATGGTCCTATTACGTTAAGAGAAATATCTGATGCAATAAGTAAAATTAAACTAGGAAAGGCACCAGGACCGGATGGATTATCGGCAGCGTATTATAAATGTTTGGAGGAGGAACTCTTGTTACCTTTACAATGTACAATGAATTCAATTTTGCAAGAGGGAAAGATACCGGATAGTTGGAAAAATGCTAATATAACATTAATACCGAAAGAGGAGCAGGACTTAACTAAAACAAAAAATTATCGGCCAATATCTTTATTGAATAATGATTATAAAATTTTTACAATGATTTTGGCAGAAAGAATGAAAATAATATTGCAACAATTTATTCAGGAAGATCAAGCGGGGTTTTTACCTAAAAGACAACTACGTGATAACGTCAGGAATGTTTTGAATGTGTTGGAATATCTAGAACAACGAAATGACATACTAGCAGCTTTGATTTTCTTGGATGCTGAGAAAGCATTTGATAATTTGAATTGGAAATTTATGTTTAAGGTTCTGGAGCAAATGGATTTTGGAGATAATTTTATAAAATGGATCAGATCGATTTATACATCATAGAAGGCACAGATAATTGTCAATGGGGATTTAACGGACTCATCTGAAATACAAAAGGGTACAAGACAGGGATGTCCACTGTCCCCTCTTTTATTTATTTTGGTTCTAGAAGTGCTGCTTAGAGACATAAGGCAAGACAAAAGGATTTCGGGAATAAAGATAAAAAAAGAGGAATATAAACTGAGAGCATTCGCTGACGACTTGATAATTGTATTAGAAAATCCCTTGGAAGGAATTAAAGTATTGATGGATAAATTAAAAGAATTTGGACCATTAGCAGGATTTAAGATCAATAACCAAAAAACAAAGATGTTGGTGAAGAATTTATCTTTAAGGGATCAAAAAGAGTTAATGGAGAAGACAGATTTTAAAATAGAAGAAAAGGTGAAATATTTAGGTATTATTATGACAAATAAAAATTCAAAGTTGTTTCATAATAATTATGAAAAATTATGGACAGAGATTAAGAAAGATTTGTTAAAATGGGATAAATTACAGTTGTCATTAATGGGTAGAATATCTGTAATAAAAATGAATGTATTGCCGAGAATGATGTTTCTATTTCAAACAATACCTGTCATATCCTCTGATTTACCTTTTAAACAATGGCAAAAAGATATTTCTAAATTTGTTTGGCAGGGGAAAAAACCAAGAGTTAAATTTAAATTATTACAAGACGCCAAAGAAAGAGGAGGACTGGGATTACCAAATTTGAGACTTTATTTTGCTGCTTGTTGCTTAGTCTGGATAAAGGAATGGATTGTATTGAGGAACAAAAGATTATTGGATTTGGAGGGCCACAACCTGAAGTGGGGATGGCATGGATATCTATGGTATGATAAAGTAAAAGTTAATGTGGATTTTAATAATCATTTTATAAGACGTCCTTTGTTGAAAATATGGAACAAATACAAAACAAGGTTTTTTTCAAAAATACCACTATGTGTTTCAAGTCAAGAAGCATTTTATAGAAGAGAAATGGCTGGAAAAGAGAAATGGTTAACTTACCAAGAACTATTAGAAAATGTGCATGGAGAATATATAATGAAAGAGAGAGAACAACTAATAAAGGAAGGATATAGTTCTCAATGGTTTGCCTATTTACAATTGTTAGAAAGATACAAATTGGATAAGAAAATGTATGGGTTTGAAATAAATAAATCTGATTTTGAAATAGGTTTGTGTACAAATGATGAATGTATAATTGCAAAAATGTATAAATTTTTATTGAAAATGGACATGGAAGAAGAACAAGTAAAAGAATGTATGGTCAAGTGGGCAAAAAATTTTGGTTATAATATACAAATGGATCAATGGGAAAATATGTGGAAAAAAGGTTTGAAATTTACATTATGCTATAATCTTAAAGAAAATTTTTATAAAATGATGTATCGTTGGTACATGACTCCAGAAAAGTTGTCAAAAATGTATAGTAATGTTTCTAATGTATGTTGGAAATGTAAACAACAAGAAGGATCTTTTTATCATATGTGGTGGTCGTGTAAACAGGCAAAATTATTTTGGGCACAGATAGGTAGGATGATGCAAAAAATCTTAAAGATAAATATTCAGTCAAAGCCAGAATTTTTTTTATTGGGTTTTATGGATAAACAAAAGGAAAAGAAATATGGAAGAATAATATTATATATGATTACGGCAGCAAGATTATTATATGCACAAAAGTGGAAAATGGAATCAATACCAACAACGGAAGAATGGCTATTGAAATTAATGGATTTAGTTGAGATGGACAAATTGACATGCCTTCTCAGAGAAAAAACGACAGATACATTTCTTAAGGAATGGAAGCCTCTTTTGGACTTTTTGTTGAAAGAAAAAAATGAAATGATGATAATGGGATTTGACGATTAATTAAGATAGACTATGGAAAAAAGTGAATTTTGTATGTTTTAGGGGACAGGTTTGATATATATTATATACTTATAGCTGATCTGTAACAAATCGGAAGTCAAGTTCTTTTTATTTTTGTTGTATTGTTTTTGTTGTTTGATTTTGTTTGTGTTTGTTTTATGAAAATTTGAATAATAAAAATTATTACAAAAAAAATAATACTGCGTACAGGTCTGGTTGCCACTTCTCAAAGGAGATACTATGTAGAAAACCAATGTGATCAAGGGGCTGGAGCAACTCCTCTTATGTGAGGCTTTTTAGTTTAACAAAAGGCAGTACTCTGGGTGGGCATGATAGAGACTATCATCTTATGCATGGCATGGAAAAAGTAGGATAATGCTATCAATCATTACTGGTTGTGATGGCTCTACACTATCTCCAGGGTCAGAGGCATCCTGCCTCTGAGTGCTAATGGCGAGGGGGAAACAGCAGGTGAGGGCTATTGTTCATGACATTTATCCTGACCTTTGAAACCTGAGACATGCATTTTTAGAACCCATCCTGTTTTGGAATTTTAGGTTGTCTTAAAATTGTTTTTAGCGTCATATCTTAAAATTGTTATAACGGGCCCTGGATGAAGGGTGGGTAATACATGGTGATGATCATCATCATGATCATGATCATGATGATGTCCTGCTTGTGGGCTTCCCAGAGGCTTCTGGTTGGCCATTGTGAGAAACAGGATGTTGGGACAGATGGACCTTTGATCTGATCCAACAGGGCACTTCTTATGTTCTTACTTCAAGCATTGTATTGTAACTATCAGTTTAGGTACCACCCTCTTATCCAGAACACATTCACTTTCAAGGAATTGTCTTTGACTCCCGTTCAGTTGACCTAGGACTACAGCATATAAGATTACAGTTTTTAGTACCAGCTCTCCAAAGTATTGCTAATATGTGGGGAGCCAGTGTGGTGTAAGAGAGCCAGTGTGGTGTAGTGGTGAAGGTGTTGGAGTACAACCTGGGAGACCAGGGTTCGAACCCCACATAGCCATGAAGCTCACTGGGTGACCTTGGGCCAGTCACTGCCTCTCAGCCTCATGAAAACCCCATTCATAGGGTCGCCATAAGTCGGAATTGACTTGAAGGCAGTACATTTACATTTAGTTACCCACCTCTACCACAAGCTCCCCTCCTTGCAAAAACCTATGTTTTTTATTTGAGTTTGTTTCTGTGTGTGGTATTTACTTATATAGCCATTTGCCAAATCTACATTAGATATGTCTGCTTTACCCAGTGAAGGCAGAGCTGTGTGTCCTGGAGCCGATATTGAGCTATATTCTCCAGAGCTCCAAAAGAAGAGGAAGCAGGTGCATAACCTCCTTAGCATCTGGTTTAGATGATTACAATACTCCAAACACCTGCACATTGCAATCTAGCCAACTCTTGCGTTCCATTGTATTTTATCAGACTTTCTCCCTGGAGCCATAAAAAAAATACATTGTGTATCCGATTTACCAGAGGAGCTCAGGAATGCAGGGAACGGTACCTAAATCTGAACAAAATGGGTATATAAGCAAAACAGAACCTAAGTGTGTTCATATTGTATCCTATGCAAACCAGTCATCTGCTGTTCCTAAAAATAAATAATGCCATTTTTTTGAAAAAAACAAATATACTTTTTCATGTTGTTATTGCACAAGAGAACTCTTCCCTGGGCTATATTTCTAAAAAGCACAAAATGTCAAAATGAAAGCCTTGAGCCTGAGCACTTTGAGGTTTAAAGGCAGAGCCTTTTGTGAGTATAGCTGAGTCTCGTCAGATATACTTTTGTTAAAGTTTTGGTTGATCTGGCTACATCTCTTAATTCAATCATATTTGGTCTGCCATGAACTATTCACAACTGGACTATAATCATAAAATTGAAAATGCAACTTAGGTTTGTTTTTGTGTAATTGTTATTTTGAGAAAAAGGAGAGAATGGGCAAAACTGCTTCCACAATATAGTAAAGCTTCCATATGAGAATGGCTAGATACATTTCAACAGGTTAATTTTGCCTTACATTGTCCTACATTTAATTAAATTGCGCCTTGGTTACCCATGCTCCAAAGCAAGGACAGTTATATTAACTCTTCTCCTAAGCCAGATGAGCTTTTTGTGCCCATCTAGTAGTTTAAGTCTGTAAGCTTTGCAGATGGGCCAAATAATCATTTGACACATCAACAGTGTACTACAGATTTTAGAAAGCCAATTCCTTTGACACTTATGTAGCTAGCAATTCTGCTGACATTCAAAAATATCTGGTAAGGCTATGTTTTCTTCTCTTTGGATGGAGCTCCTACTAGCGTTAGAGCTATAGTACAACAGCAGTAGGGGAACAGGACTGAATTAATACAAAAAGTTTAGACTTTAGGGTATCCTTTAACTAAGCAATGGGTTAGACAGATAAATGATATAAGGAAAAAAACTCTTCACTTATTTTTCTTGCTATATAGCTTTTAATCAGAAAGGATTTAGTCTATTCTGTTAAGTGAATGTAGATTCATATGAAATCAAAGTGCAAAATTAACTACTTTTATTTATTTTTATTTATTATTACATTTATATACCACTCTTCATGGAGCTCAAGGCGACATACAAATATGGTTCTCCGCCTCCCAATTTTATTGGCAGCAACTCTCAGGCAAAGGTCTACTACAGCACTTGCTACCATCCTGATTCTTCTAAGTAGAGATGCCAGACATTAAACCTTCTGGATGTAAATCATGGGCTCTACAACTGAGTGACGGTCTCTCTTGGGGTTGGCTGCAAAAGTTTCTCAGGCAGTCACCAATTTGAGTGGCAAAGCACTGGGAGAGGGGTTTAGCCTGGGCTTACTTCAGAGGGTTTGGAGCTGGATGATCACAGACAACCCCCAAATTGAATGCTATAGGTGGGCTGAGCCTGATATGGAGAATAGCTGTGCAATCTCTACCCTGAGCCTGACAGACAGCAAAAGTAGCTTATCTTCTCAGCACCTTCCCTTCTCTCATCCCACCCCCCGTTGAAATGAGAGAGCAAACCCTCAATGTATCAATCACTGTCAGAAGCCACTATGTGGGAGAATCTTTTCTACTATCACACTGGCCAGCAAGGGATCACCAAGTTTGCTATTATAGAGAAAGGTGGCAAAACTCTCACTGATCTAAATGGCATTGGCATTGATTCAGCTGTCAGTCAAGGCTCTATTCCAAGAATAGAAATCCATTTTAAATAAGTCACAACTAACAGTGCAATCTTAACCATGCCTACTCAGAAGCTAGTCCTATTGAATTCAATGGGCCTTACTGTCAGGTCAGTGGGATTAAGATTGCCACCTAATCTGCTTCACTAGTTTTGGTGAGATTAAGGCTGTAATCCTATATATACTGTATTTACCTGGAAGCAAATCCCACTGAATCTATCTATTATATTTTTATATTGCCTTTCAATCATATTCCCAAGGCAATTTTTTAAAAAAATCTATTTTTTGCATGTATACCCCATCTTTCTACCATTGTGGCATTCGAAGTGGCATAGGTGGGGTTCCTAGGAGATCTTCCATCCAGGCTCTGACCAGGCCCAATCAGCTTTAACAAGTGTTGGCCTCATGTGCCTTCAGATCAGACCCTCAGACCAGAGCTTAAATTCATAAAAAGAAAAAAACAATTAAAATGTAAACAGAAAAATAAAATAAATAAGCACAAAGCCACAATATTATAAAAGCAGCATAAAAACAGCTAGTGGCATTAAATTTGCACAGAAAAATAAATGTCTTTGTCTGGCACAAAAAAGACAGTTAAGTAGGCACTAGGCAAAACCTCTCTAGGGGAGTTTTTCTACAACTGGGGTGACATCACCAAGAAGACCTTCTTTTTAGTAGCTGGCCACCTCACCTTACATGGCAGGGGTACATACAGGAGGCCCTGCATTGAAGATCTTCACATATGAGGAGGTACATCGGGACTTACCTCTCAGCATACCAATAAGAAGGAATGTGCTGTTCACTGCGACTAACTTTCACTGGATTGGAGCCCCTGACTTTAATGGGATTTGCAGGGCAAGCCTATAAATGCCTACTTAGAACAGAGATAAGTTCCACTGAGTTCAATAGAGCTTACTCTGAAGTAAGTAAATAAAATATTGTAGCAAGTATTGTGCAAGACTGTAGTCTTTATCAATATGGTTTTCTTCTTCTTGGCGATCACTTGTGACCGAGTAAGATTGTCTTCCAAAATATAGTCTTTAACAATGGATCCGTCTGAATCTGTATCCACCGCTGATGTACCAGACCATGACTAGGGGCTTCTGGATTTCACAGTCCTGCCCCCGTCGTCATTCGCTGATCGCCATGGGACTTTTGTTATGGAAGACGCCTGTGCGTGAATTTGTTTCATGTGGGGTGATCGGTGCACCACAATCAACACACAATCTTGACAGAAAAAGGCTTTGATCCAATGGCATGGGTACCACGACGATTGGAAGTCCTTTATCTGCTGTATCCTTCATCCTCCTTCACAGCCATTGTAACATACACATTGTTATCCTCCATCTGTTCTGCCGTTGAGGATTTTCTTGGATTGTTCTTTGTCTGGTTCCTCTCCCTTAACCTTACCGCCATGGGTGACCCTGCTGGGAGTACATGACCCCCGACAGCATCACTCACAGGGTTCATTGGAACATGCAAGCCCACTCACCACTATGAGCAAATCACTAGCAACACCTTCATAACCATTACAAATGTGTAGAGTGAGAGACATGATAAAGTAAGAAGATACAGAAAATCTGCCTGTGGTTATGTAGAAAGCTGAGCCATTAACTGCTCAGCTTGAGCACATGAATGGACACCTGCAAGACAGGATACAGAACTGGAGTATGTTAAAGAAACACCTCTTTTTGTCCATAGTTCTTCATCCTACTTCACAATTTACATTTTAAATATAAATGCCATACTTTAAAATACACAGTTACTCCTTTAAGTGAAAATGATGCTGCAACACATAAAACTGGAATGGGCAAAAGCATATGCAAAGTTAAAAACAAGAAGTGTCAGAACATTTTGCAACTCCCAAAAGAATTGGTATGCAAGACTGGGATGCTCCATCTCCGAAATACAGCCAAAAATGCATAAACACAGGTATGCTAAATCACAGAGAGTCATGGACACCTATGCATATGCATTCCAACACCTGCACCATTCTATAGTATTCCCAATTCATTAGGGAAGCCAGGTCCTTTTCTGCTCAGAAGGAGATTCTTTCTATTGTCAAAGTGAATGGGCAACTTCAAGAATGTTTTATAACTTCTACAAAGTAATCCTTATTATTATTATTATTTATTAAATTTATAAACCGCCCGACTAGCAATAGCTCTCTGGGCGGTGAACATAGAAATACAATAACATAGGAAATACAATAAATGACACAATATAATACAAAATAATACAGTCTAAAATCAATACAATAACATTTTTAAAATTAAATCAATTTAAATTAAAATGCTTCAGAGAATAGGAAGGTTTTAACCTGGTGCCGAAAAGAAAGCAGAGTCGGCGCCAGGCGCACTTCCTCAGGGAGACTGTTCCATAGTTCGGGGGCCACCACTGAGAAGGCCCTAGATCTTGTCACCACCCTCCGGGCCTCCCTATGAGTTGGAACCCGGAGGAGGGCCTTCGTAGTAGAACGTAGTGTACGGGCCGGTTCATATCGGAAGAGGCGTTCCGCAAGGTATCGTGGTCCCGCACCGTATAAGGCTTTATAGGTTAATACCAACACTTTGAATCTGGCCCGGAAACATATTGGTAGCCAGTGCAAGCGGGCCAGAACAGGTGTTATATGCTCGGACCGCTTGGTCCTTGTTAGCAGTCTGGCTGCCGCGTTTTGCACTAGCTGTAGCTTCCGAACTGTCTTCAGAGGTAGCCCTATGTAGAGCGCATTGCAGTAATCCAAACGCGAGGTTACCAGAGCATGTACCACTGATATAAGGTCCTCTTTACTCAAATAGGGACGTAGCTGGGCTACCAACCGAAGTTGGTAAAACGCATTCCTTGCCACCGAGGCTATGGGTTTGTAATATTAAACTTGCTAATTTAAAAGGTTGTACCAATAAGGTTAATGCAAAATCATTTGCTGATGTGACATATCTATCCTCCCCATCCCGCAAAGTGTAGTATGTTCTGTCATTGCACCGCTGAAGCTAATTTCAAGGGACACAACAGATATTTAATAAATAAATAAATACCGCCGGGCCTTGAAAACCTGGCTCTTCAGGCAAGCTTTTGGGGTGGGCTAGGTTTTATTATTGTTGTTGAGATTTTTAATGTTTTAATGTATTTGTATGTTTTTATTTTGTACATCGCCCAGAGTGGCTGGACAACTAGCCAGATGGGCGACTAATAAATTTAATAAATAAAAAAATAAATAAAAATATAATTCAGAGCATAATACACCAGGCAATTGTCCTGCCCAGGCCCTGTTGTAATTAATTAAAGCGGTATAAGAGCAAACATATTTTAAACTAAGAATAAATCCAGGAAGTATAACCTGAAAATAGACAGTCTGCCCATATAATGAAGTGGCCCATTCTTATCTCTGCGTCTGGTACCTCTCTAAAATGAAAGCTACTAGAACTCAAGGAACCCTGGCAGTCGTCTCAACTAAAATGGCAGCCTTTCCCTCCCGCAGTCTATAGAGATTATAAAGGATATCGGCAACAGAACAAAGACCCTTTGCACATGCTCTGTAGTACTCTGTTCTTTAGTATTACTTCTCATCCTCCAGGTGAGTTTCAAATGAAATTCTGTGTTAGCCCATATCTCCCAATTTACATTTAGGCCGCAGGCATTTTGCAATTAATTGTTTTTACATGAAGTGTCTACATATTTCAACAAAAATCATATAGAATGATGGTTATGCCTAGATCTGCCAACTATCTCACTTTGAGTGCAAGACTCAGCTCACTAAATTATGTCCTCCCAACTTTACTGTTGTTCTGATCAGTTTTATATCATTGCAGAACTTTCCTACGTAACGTTCTTGGAATTTTTGCAACATGACTCAGAGTCAACTAACTGGATTCAAAAGGAACCAAACAAACTACTGTGCTGAGTCTTTTTCAGCCTTTTATCCATATTTATTTAAAAATGTGTATTCCACCTTTCCATTGATCAAGGCAATTACAAGAAAAGACAAAATGTACAACAGCAAAATATACAGCAGTAAGTATCCTAAACACTCTAACTAGGGAGTAAATGCCATAGGATTTACTTTCAAGAAATATTATGTGGTCAGTACTTCAGCAAGCCACCTGTAACAATCTAACACTGCAAATGTATGCATGTCTACTCAGAAGTAAGTGCCATTGTGTTCCATGGGACTTATTCCCAGGTTAAGTGTGTATAGGATTCCAGCCTAATAAGGCAGGAGTTGCCAACCTTTGGGGGCACATTTTGAATTTTGAGAGAATACTTTTGGCAGTTTCATGTAAAATCAGGCTGATTACAGTATGTTGCTACTTCAGCAATGACTCTAGCTGCTGGAAAAAAACAAATTTAGCCTGCCCAAGATGCATGTTTTCACCCTGCTATCTTTAAACCACTTCATTTAAGGCAAGATAGGCACGGTCAATTAAAAATATAGAGTACACCTAGAATTTTGCTACTATATATTTCACCTCCCACTGTTTTATCTTGTTTAAACTGAGACACTCCTGATGTCCACTGGAGACTATTCTGCAGAATAGTCAGTGCCATTATTCCACAATTATTTTTGGAGGTTTTTTTAATATAAATTTTGCAAAGTGTTGCTGTGCTTCACATATTCACAGAAACAGAAACAAAAGAAAATTTCTTATAGGAAACTTCACTAAAATTGCAAAGTAAATCAGATATATTTAAAGTGACTATCTGAACTATATCAACTGTCTTAATAATGTTGCTTCCTCCCTGTTAAAACAAGATCAGCATAGCACATGTCTTGTTTCAATTATTTGGGCTGACTGCAGGTGTTGCCACCACTCATCATATGCTCAGAGGCACGTTACCAAATTATTCCAAGCTACACAGGGAGTGGATTAGACTGTGAAAGACCAACCCAAATTGTCTTTGCATTTTGACAAATTTGTATGGCAGTCCAATATCTCAGAGAGGAGGTCAGGAGGTCTCATGCTCCCTTCGTGCATTCACCATAGCTGCCCAATTTCCCTGCTTTTTAAAATATCTTTGGGCTATAGGTACGTTCTTAAACTGCAAAGGGTTTTTTTGGCCTATTAGTGAATTTCTCTGCTTTTTAATCCGGGAGGTAAGAAATGGGATCCTGTGCAAGTTTGCTGAGAATGGATTGATCATTTGCATGCTTATTGAGTTCAGTGGGATTTACTCCCCTGCAATCATGCTTGGGATAGACGAAACTGACCACAGGAGATGGGGAGGGGAGCAAGGGCAGAAGGGAGGAGGGGGATGGGAGCATGCATGAGGGGGAGAGGAGGGGACAGGTTTGATCATTTGCATGTTTATTGAGTTCAGTGGGATTTACTCATGTGCAGTCATGCTTAGGATAGGTAAAACTGACCATGGGGAGGGAGGGAGTAGACAGGGGAGAAGGGAGAGGGGAGGGGAGGAGGAAGGGAGAGGAGAGGGGAAAGGCAGTTCTGATCATTTGCATGCTTATTGAGTTCAATGGGATTTACTCCTATGCAATCATGGTTAGGATAGGTAAAACTGACCACGGGGAGGGGGAGGAGGGGGAGGGGAGAGGAGAGGGTAGGAAAAAAGTAGGGGAGAGGGGAGCAGAAGGAGGGGGAAGGGGCAGGAGGGGATTGTAGGGAGTAGGGCAAAGGAAGGGGGAGGGGAGGGCAGGTTTGATCATTTGCATGCTTATTATGTTCAGTGGTATTTACTCCCGTGCAATCATGCTTAAGAGAGGTAAAACTGACCATGGGGGGAGGAGGAGGGAATTGGAAGGGGATAGGGAGGGGGAGGAAGGGGTGAAGGAAGGGGGGTGAAGGGGCAAGAGGGAGGGGATAGGAGGGAGTGTGGGTTTGATCATTTGCATACTTTTTGAGTTCAATGGGATTTATTTCTGTGCAATCATGTTTACGATAGGAGAAACTGACATGGGGCAGAGGGAGGGGGAGGAGGGGGGAGGGGGAGGAGATTGGGTGGGCAGGCCAGCACTGGGCTGAGAGGGGAAGCTCCTTTCCTTTCCAAAAGGAAAACATTGTGAACAGTATCATTCTTTTTCAGGGTTTCCCCCACCTTTTTATTCTACAGCAGGTACATGTAGCCTCCCACTCAAATTTAAACCAAAGTTGTCACTGGCCACATCCAAACCAGACCTTTATTTCACGTTAGACAGTCATGGCTTCTCTCAAAGAATTCTGGGAAGTGTAGTTAGTGATGAGAGTTGCTAGGTGATGCCATGTTCCCCTCACAGAGCTTCAATCAGAGTGGCTGACTGTTAAACCAGTCTGGCCAGTGGAGCTCTGTCAAGAGAACAGGAGTCTCCTCTCAGAACAAACTACACTTCCCAGGATTCTTTAGGAGAAGCCATGACTGTCTAAAGTGAAATAAAGGTCTGGTGTGGCTGTGGCCCCCTGATTAGGCAAGGCAAGCAGCTGTGAGTCTGGCTTTTAGAACACTGACCATTGGTTCTTACTAAGCATGCCCAGCCTTATCATTGAGTTCAAGCCAAAATTTATTAAATTCATTAAAAATCAGCCAGGCATTTTTTAACTGTTAAACCTCAGAAGATGAAGGTCAGAGTATGGGGCAAGGTCAGTAATAGGATTACAGGTACTCTGTGAACATGGCTGAGTTTTAATTAATTTCAACAGATTATGAGAACTCTGACAGAAAGAAGTCTGAAAGGGGGCTGGTTTCTCTCTCTCTCTTTACACTTTGAACTCTCGATTCTCTGTGTTTTGTGTATCCCTATGAAAATTTAGTGGGTTGTTAAGCAAGTGTTTCTGAGTTCAGGACTATAGGATTTGTAAGGTTTTGTTTGAAATGAGTTTATGAAAAGCATCAGAATGGCATGAGGGGTATTTTCAATTTAACATTGTGGAATGCGAAAAAATCATGCTGGCTATAGTATACAGCCCAAGACTCATTACAAAATTTTTACATTTTGCATTTGCCATTTGGGGATGGGATTATTTACATTCATTTTATGGTAGTATTTGGAGAACATAACTGCTAGAGAGTATCTGTTCTTATACAATTCCATCACAGGAAATATGCATCCTGAAAAAAAGGAAGGGCAAACAATGGAAACAATCGAAAGGACTACTAGAAAATCAGAGGTAGGAAAAGTGCACTAAAGGGGAGGAGACAATAGCAGCGCTTTAGGATCCCAGGGATTCCTATTGCCTGGTGTCCAAACAACTCACTTATCAATCACAGCTCTGACTTCATTTATTGGCTAATAACATTGACAAGCAGGAGCAGCCAGGCTGGCCCATTTCACTGAAATCACTTAGAAGGGTACCTGAACATTTTACTTTGTAACTTCTTTCTAAGAAGGATAGAGATGTACTTTTTAAAAAAATGAAAGCTCAGAGTCTGGAGGCCCTGCCCCAGAGCATCACTGAAGGCCTTCACAGGCTTCATGGCACCCATGGGCACTGGGTTGGTAGTTCCTGATCTAATGTGCTACTATGTCAGTACAAACACATACTGTTAGCTGTTACTTCCTTGTCATTTTTCTTATAGAGATTTCACTGTTAGGATTTTAGTGGCATTTTAAATTGTAAGACTTTTGTGCTCTTATTCACCAATCATGTTTTAAGAAGAGAGGGGATCCATAATAATAAATATGTGAAAGATTATTGTGAACAATATTCCAGTTATAGCATAATAATGAAAAGTGAAAAATTACTTACATATTATGTATATATTTGGTGTATTTCTGAAATCTGGTCATGGAGGTTTCTGGGTTTTTTTATTTGGGACCATTAAGAAATACAAACTTGGATGTGGGCCAAAATCTTTTCAATACCTCATCATGACATAACTCAGGGTTTCTTTGTAAATGTAAATTTCTCAGTGCTCATTGGCTAGATGGATTGATGCAGTTAAATCAGTCAGGACTTGTTTGATGTATGTAACTTCTCCTTTGTACTCATACATATAACACTTTCTTGACTGTGAGGATCCTTTGTCTGGACCCTTTGCACAATACTTTGATTGCCTTGAAACAGACAAAAGTATTTGTTCATTCATTCATTTGCATCTTTAACCAGCACCGTTCCCAATGGATATGCATTGGTAGCAACAGCTATAAATAACAAGCAAAAACTTAAAGATTATCTGTCTCTGTCTATCTGAGTAGATAGTCTATTAACAGCACAAATGTATGGATGTTTATTCAAAAGTCCCACTAACTCCTAAGTGTGTATTGGTTCTAATGTTTTAACAGATAGTTTCACAGTTGCTTCTTGGCTGCTTAGTGCAACAAGTGCAAAACAAAACTCAATACTGTATTATTATATAACTCATTGTCATTTTTAAGAAAGCTATGCTGAAATCGTGATTTGATTTGCCAATATATAGTCACTTGCATGACATTGCACTATTGTTCAGATTATCCTCTTTCAAAATGGGAATTCAAATTAAAGAGTTTTTAAGTAAAATGGCAAAAGAATTGACAATGCAGCAAAAAAAGGGAAAACTCCATAGTTATCTATTTATTGTTTCATTATTGCATTTATATTCCACCTAAGAAGTCAAGGTGGCCTACATGATTCTCCCCCTCTCTGTTTCATCCTGAAACAACCCTGTGAGGTAAGTTAGGCTAAGAAATAGTGGCTGACCAAAGGTCGCCCAGTGAGCTTCATGGCTGAGTGGGCATTTGAACCAGGGTCTCCAGGTCCTAGTCTGACACTCTAACCACTATTCAGTACTGGCTGTGATAACCTAGTGATAAAAATTCCATAAGTACAACAGTCTTCTTGTGATAGTGATGTCACATTTGATAACATTCTACTAAGCCTGAAGTTATGCTGGTTGTTTGCAAAATATGTTCTGTGACACCCTGGGATTGCCTCTGAAGCTTCACTGAGGATCAGTAATGGCAAACAAGCTTCCCCAAAAGACACCTTGCCCATCACTGTGGGTCTCTGTCCAACGCACAACCATAAGAGAGCAATTTGTGATTCATGTGCTCTACATCATACTGTCCGACTGCCTGCTTTGTGTACAGAATGTTCCAGGTTCCATTCCTGTCATCTTCAGTCAAAAGAATCAGGTAGTTGGACTATAAGAAAGACCTTTGCCTGAAATGAGACCTTGAAGAACCGCTGCCTAGAGAGTCTAGACTAGTTTGAGAAAACATAGTTTGCCTCTAAACCAGAATTGAAAACCCACCTCAAGCTGTAATAGGGTCGCAGATTTGTTGTAGCATACATGCTTTGCATGTAAAAGGTCTCAGGTTCAATCCCTGGCATGGGCTGGGAAAGAACTCTCTTTGAAATCCTGCAGGGCAGCTAACAGTCAGTAAAGACCAGGGATGGAGAATCTGTGGCTCTCCAGATATTGCTGAACAACTATTATCCCCAACCATTGGCCATGCCAGGTGGGGATGATGGGACTGATAGTCCAACAACATTTGGAGGGCCACAGCTTCCCCATTCCTGGTGTAGACAATACTGAGCTAGATGGACCAGTGGTCTGTCTCAGGAATATAAGAAGCTGCCTTATGCCTTGATCCAGTTCTGATTTAAAAGTACCTGTGGTTTGTACAAGTCACAGTTGCCTAATTTGAACATCATGACAAACTGTGAGTCCTTCAAACCAGGAAGGGAGGAAGGAATCAGAATACATGAGAGAGAGTAAAGGCAGTAGAGACATCAAATAAGCACAGAGCCCTTTCATGCCAGTCAAACTTTGGTCATTGTGGAAGAGATTCACTCACATTGAAAACCCCCTTCTATAAATGTAAGGACATTAGAAGAAAAACATCTCTCTAACTTCTTTTTCCGTGCCATGCATAATTTTATACAACTCTGTCAAGGGCCCCAGTTACTTACCAGTTTGCACTCACCAAGTTCAGTGTTGCTCAGTGGATAACTTGCTTGCAATTCTGTTTAATAAATTGGGGACTGAATAGTGAAAGTAACATTTTAAAATGGAACAATATCCACTTCAAAGACAAAGGGAGGCATTTTTTAAAAAAAAAAGAAAAATCCCAAAACATGTATTTGAGAAAAGTATAATATTAACAATGAAGAATCTTCAGCATTTGAAAAATGTCTTGTTTTCTAAACAAACAATTTCTGCCATTCTTCATGTTTCCATAAATAGAAGCAGGTCTTACCCACATTCTCTGAAAATAATTACACAATTTGAAGCTCTGCAAACAACTGAGAATTAATTCTGTTTCTGCGTAAATACAAGAAAAACAATAAGGGAATGGCAAATCTTCACCTGATAAACTAGTCTAGGTGTTTTTATGAGTACTTCACCACAACATTGCATTGAATTTAAACATGGTGGTGGTTGTTATGTGCCTTCAAGTCAATAATGACTTATGGAGACCCTATGAATCAGCAACCTCCAGTAGCATCTGTTATAAACCACCCTGTTCAGATCTTGTAAGTTCAGGTCTGTGGCTTCCTTCATGGAATCAATCCATCTCTTGTTTGGCCTTCCTCTTTTTCTACTCCCTTCTGTTCTTCCCAGCATTACTGTCTGCATTATCACGATTCATGATAGTGAATCATGTCTCCTCATTATGTGTCCAAAGTATGATAACCTCAGTTTCATCATTTTAGCTTCTAGTGATAGTTCTGGTTTAATTTGTTCTAATACCCAATTATTTATGTTTTTCGCAATCCATGGTATCCGCAAAGCTCTCTTCCAACACCACATTTCAAATGAGTTGATTTTTCTCTTATCCACTTTTTTCACAGTCCAGCTTTCACATCCGTACATAGAGATCGGGAATACCAAGATCTGAGTGATCCTGACTTTGCATTTGAGGACATGGTAACCTCCAGTGGAGGCTCATTCAGCCTCCCTGAAGTTTCAGCAAGGGAGCTGAAAATTTCCATACTTCTATTTTAAAAAAAGGAAGTTTCAAGGAGAGATTCTAGTGTGAGGCTGCTGTTGGAACTGATTTGCCACTTTGATAATTAGCTGAATAGAGACCTGGAAGTGCCTCTTTCAATACAGTAAGTAATTGTTCCTCATTTTGGGTTTGTGCACATTTTGCTTTGCCAGTTCATTACCTTTAAAACAAAACTAGGGAACACCTGTAGCCCTCCAGATATTGTTGGACTCCAACTCCTCTTGGCCACAGCCAGCATGTTCAATGGTCAAGGAATATGTGATGTAGGGCCATAGGCAGGGCTGGATCCAGGCATGCGGGGGCCCTTGGGCATCAGCTTGCCCTGGCCCCCCGGATGGTGGGTGCCAGGGCTCCTGTAGCTCCAGAGCCCTCGGGCCAGTGCCCAACCTGGCCACCCTTTAGAACCAGCCCTGGCCATAGGCTCTCCACTCATGCTGCTGAGAGTAGCATGAGATACACTTACTCTGCCTATATCTTGCATCCTCCTCATTGGACCTTGGTTGCATTTGTTTCTAATTATAATTCTTCCATCCCAGCCACCTTCTCTTCTGTGGCTCTGTCATATGGTCAAGCTATAAATGTTTCCAGCAGGTCCAATCTAGGTCCTTGCCTTGGCCAAAAAGTGAGGTCAGGGCCTGCCTGGTTACCAGTTTATTTGTTTTGCACCTGCCCACAGGTTTTCTTGTTCTGCTGCCTTGTCTGCATCCTTCCTACTTGAGCAGAACTCTTTCACGGGCAGCTCAGTCTTTGACAGCTCTTTTTAGTGTCAATCTCAGACTTAACCACTTCCAGATGTCTCCTGATAATACTGGCTCTAAAATCCTGCAGATTCTCGGATGGATCTCTGCCCTGGCTAACTCCAGCAGATGAATGCTGTTTTTGAAATGCCACACATGTTTAATGATGAAGGGAAATAAAATAATGTAAAGTTTTACATTAGAATAATATATGACACACATAGGAAACTGTTTTTCAAAATACGTTCAAGCATTCTGAATGATGTATTCGGGACAAATCAGCTCTGCTGGTTCCACCCCAGAATCTCTAAACACATACCTAAACAGCCAACTGAAGCACAGCCTGCTATTGTCTTTTGCTTACTATGGACTGAAGTAAAAGACAATATTTCTAAGATGGATGGATGTGGGGGGGAGGGGGCGGGAGACAGGGTACCATTTGAGCAAACTTTCCTTTGCAAGGCTAACGATGCACAGCTATCTTCTACCGCTTCCCTTATGAAAGAAGAGGCATGAACCAACTCATGCTCCTGAACAGTCCAAGAGCAGCACAAGCTGTTTGTGAAGGACCGAAACAAGACGTGGGTCTAACGGTTTGGCCTAATTTCAAACCCACTTGAATGGCACAGATGTGAAAGGTTGACTCAAAACTTGAAGAGTCTTTTTTGGCTCACATTCTTCTTCAGTGAGATTGTAAGGTTGGAAGAATGCACAAAACCAGAAAAATGGAGCAGAGGAGAATTAACTTAGACAGATGGTTAAATGGAAAGAGGAGGGCAGGAAATACCTAATGAAATACAAAACACATACTCAGTTTGGTCCTACAACTGAAGCTGGATTTTAGGATCAGGTGCACCCTTTCTCCTTTTTCTTCCCTCTTGTGTATGGATTTCCCTCTTTTCTTCCATCTACCCAGGCTTGTCAATTATGTGTGACGAGGGATGAACAGGAAGGATTAAAGTGAAACCAGAGCTGCTTTCACGCAACTGTATGGAACTGAGGAAAATAGAAGCAATAGGCAATAGGCCTGCACTCTGATCTCTACGTTCACTTGAAAAACTGGTGAATAGATGCCTACATAGATGCACAGCATAAGGTGTGTGTGTGCAAAATGCAGGATCCCCAGTCACTCACAAGACAGCCTGCATGCATTCAAATTGTATGCATGCTGCTGGTCCAGCCCTACCATTAAGAAGAGTAAGGAGGCTGATGCCAGCAGTGGCAAGGGGAGAACAGAGCTGTGAGTGACAGGCAGCTTGTCCTGCATCCTCTACGGTGGCCAGCCTGCTGCCCTCAAGTGGGGTGGAGAATGCTGTCCCACAATCACTAGTAAGACTCAATCACCAGTTTGATTGGCTTCTGTTAGAGATGGAACGATCTGTCAATTTCAGTTCTGTTTTTCATTTTTCCAATCTTGCATTCAGTTATCCACATTTCTGTACCAATTTGCATTTTTTTAAAAAAGTTCCTCATTAAAATTCTCCAGCATTTCAGTATGAATTTCTCCTAATAAACATATTTTGTATGCAGTTTTGACCAATGTACACATTTTTGCAAATAATTTATCATATAATGCATTTTTGTAGGTGATTTTCACTCATATTGTATATAGATTTTATGCACATTTTCCCCTAACATATGCATTTTTATAAACATTATTTGGCTGGCAAACTGCATTGCAAAATGTTTTAGATCATGATTTTACTGATATTTGATGTATTATGCAGTACTCTTTGGATATAAGCCACCTTGGGAGGGCATTGCCCTTCAGAATATACATCTTTGAAATAAATAAATAAAATTGAAGTTAATTTAATTGGACTCATTTATGAAGACATCAATTTGTAATTATTATTGCACATACAATAGTCTGAACATACCATACTCTAAGAGATATCCAAGAAGTGCAGAGCCAATCCTATACGAAATTCTTATAGAATTTGAAATGACAACATTCTGGACAAACCAAAAGACACAGTCTCCAGCAGTGGATAGCCATATGCATCTGGCAAGTTCATAAGGAAAGCTTATTGAGGTAGTAGTGATCAGAAGTGTCTTGCATTTAAGCAATCTGTTACAGCTTGTTATCCGCTTTAATTATTCTGGAAAAAAACATTTTTAGACATGGAAGGGGCCCATGAGAATACTTCCCTATGTTTTGACTATACTGTGAGATGTGGATCCAAATGCATAATTAATTCCAATGGAATGTTAACGAGTGACCATGCAGAACACTGAGGCATGAACAGAACAGCTGCTTGGAGGATACCCGCACTTTCATTATTGTGACAGTCTACCTCAATTGACTTACCTGAGATTTAATTAAGCTAAATTTTAATTAGGCATTTCCTTGTGCTGCAAGGCAGGGCACTTTCTATTTTATTTCAAAATCAAATAAAAAAACTTGTTAGCATGGCAGTTTTGTTCAATCTGGTAGTGCTAATTAAAATGTTTCAGACAGCTTAAGAGTGTCTCAGCAGAAGCTTGACTGATGACATGTTTGTGATCTTATGGAATGAAAAACAACTAGTGATGCCAAAGGCAACTTCCTTTGCACCTTCATCTGTCTCTCAGTGGCTATCTGAAAACATCTCCTTTATTTAAATTTTACCTCACTAGGAAACATTTTCCTACAGGAATATTTAGGGAGCAATGCATCAATTCAGGATGCTTTGTAACACTTTGTGTCTTCCTATAAAGATACATCATGCTATATGGCATGTACAAATCTGTCTTCATGTCATTAGGTTTTTTTTTCTTTTTAAAGCTGTCAGTGTGTTGTGCCACATAAATGGTGTTTGTTATAATTGTCTCAGGTTTTCAGGCCGAAAGTGTCTTTGATTTGTCACTGCAATTACCTAGCATGCTAAGAAACATGAGCTACGCTCACAGCTAGTTCAGATGTTATGCCTTTCAGTTGTGGATTCATTCCCATAAATCATTATTGTATCTGGATATCCATCATATGTATTCTGTCAGTCTGTAACACATGCTGTTTTCCCCTCTCTGCCAAATGCGCTCTGGAATGAAAATTCAAAAGTATGGAGGGAAAGCAAATGGTGTGTTTACAAGTTTACACAGTTCATTTCAAGTGTATTTCTAGACATGGGAATCATATGCAAGAGTTATTTGAAGGTAAAAGGATGCCCAATTTTTCTGCTACACAATTCAACACCTTAGTAAATGCCAAGTCTTTCCATCTCAAAAGCAAAGTACTTATGATCTGCTGTGACCAATGTAACATAGTGTTGAGCCCCAGCTCTCCCAGGGGGATCAGGGTGGGGAGTCGGCCGAGCCCCAGCCTCCTCAGATAGAGCAGGGGGGAGGAATCAGAGGTAGATGAGACTTTCGAGGACAATGAGGGAGGGGGAGTAGTTGACAGCCTGCCAGTTCCCACAGACAGATCTCCCATCGAAACAGACTTCGCTCTACCTACAGATGCCCCAACAGAGCCATTGGGGAATGACCGGGCAGGCGCACCAGCTCCACCCCCCCCCAGGATTCCCCGCCTGACACTTCAAATGTTTTCCTGCCTCCTGAGGCATCTGTCGAGCCTGTACTGTCAGATGAGCTGGTGGAGGCTCACCCCCCTTCGCCCCGCGTGAGACATCGTGAGAAGGTGGGACTTCAAAGGAGTCAGAGATGACGGGCGAAGACCTTCCCTACTTAAGGCGGCAACCCCCTGACCCGGTTACTGAGTCAACTTTCTTCACACGCTGCAGAGTACGCCTAGGTAGCTTAGTTAGGGACTGTAGTGAGTTAGCATAGCTAGGTCTATGAAAAGCATTTCCTTTGATGTTACTCTAATAAAACTGGAATTAATTCCAGTCTCGCCTCCATTTTGTGATTTGCACTCTGGGCAGGACACATAGGAAGAAATGCAAAATTGGATTGGGGTTGGATTAAAATGCATATTAACACAAAATTACCAGACTGTACATTACAAACATGTCCAAGCAGTGCCTGAAAGGAGTTTTAGATGCGCCCACAGGTATGCAATGGGCTGGAGGCACTGTGCTTATAACAGTGAAATTCCATGCTTATCTACTTGGAAGTAAAACTCAGTGGGGCTTTCCCTCCATGAAATAGGTATAGGATTGCAACATAGGCTTCTCCAAATAGCCAGTTTATTTGCCATTCATCCTGATTTGCTTGCACAAAGATTTCATGGTGGTTATGGCTAGACTATGTCTAGTCAGAGTTTTTGGTAGATGTATATTCCAGCAGAATGCACAAATAACTGGCCTGTTGAGACTGGTAGTTGGAAGAATAAACTTAAAGTTTGTTACTACAAAGACCTATTACTAACTAACTGAGAACAAAGACAGGAAGAGAAGGGAGGAAGGAGAGACGTAAAACCTACAAAAACAACTAACACTTTAGAGAAGGAATCAGCAGAGGGATGAATAGATTGCCTTTCTGTCTATCGCCCCCCACTGGTTCAGGTTACTTCTAACATGTGTTGTGATTTTCTCCTAACAATATCTTTATGGAGAAATCTTTATTTGTTTATATGACAATGAACATTCATCCTGATTTGCTTGTGGGGTGTTTACATGTCTTCTTAGTAATCATCTGTTCATTCCACACTTTTCAATGCATCACTTTCCAAACTGTGGATTTGTTAAAAAGCAGATTTGATTTGCTAGGCTGATAGAACACTTTAATCCACTGAAAAGATGCAAAAAAGTTCCAGTATGTGCTTGAATCGCTCCTGCAAAATACAGGCAGCATGAATGTACTCCTAAAAGTACTGAAGGTACCATGATAGAGCCATTGCTGCCAATGGTGCCTACACTTTTTTTTTGAGATTGGTAGTTATGGTTAAAAAATGCAAAAGAGAATGGAGAGAGAATAATAAATCTAAACAGATAGTTAAAATGAAACTGTATGGAGCAAAATATCTGGTGAAACACATTTTGCCATGCTTTTAGGACTGGCGCCAGAGGGCGGCCAGGTCAGGCCCTGGCTGAGGGCCCCTGAAGGGCCCCTCTTTAGGGGGATGGGTAGCACTCTCTTCCACGATCCATGGCAGCATTGGCTTCCAACCCTGCCATGGATCACAGAGAGGGAGCTCCCAGGCACCTCCCTACTACCGTGCAGGCCTGCAACACTCACTGCACCCCCACCTATCTCTTCCTTGAAGTAAATGCTGGCTGCACTATAGGTGCTTGCCTGCCATCAACCAAGATGGCTGCTGAGGCTTCCCTAAGGGGCTGATGCCCCTGCCTCCATCTTGGTTGATGGCAGGCATGCGCATATAGCACAGTCAGCATTCACTTCAAGGAAAAGGTAGATGGGGCGTGTGGGCAGGTGCCAGGGCCCAGGGCAGGCTGGTGCCCAAGGGCCCCGGCATGGCTGGTGCCGGCCCTGCATCCTTTGGACACTTTCCTGAGTGGTGATGCAAATTGCATGGTGGTGGTGGGAAAGCATATGACTCACTCCAAACAATTTTCATCATATGTACCGAAAGGAGGACAAAAATTATGCCCTCTTAAAAGTTTAACACTAGGTATTTATGAGTGTAGATTTTATTCTGTGTTCCTTACATGTAATAGTGAGAGTTCCAAGCAAGAGTTCTTGCTCATTTTGGAACTATCACACTTAATGGAATGCATGGCCAGGTTAATGTGTGAATTGAAGAGCTATGTCTAGACTGCTTACAATGAGCAAAACTAAATGTACCTTAGAGACAATTGTGTAAAATGTAACTGCTTAGTAAAGAGCTGTGCATTTAACACTGATAGTGTCCTGAGTGGTTTGCAAGTCAATTAAGTACAGATGAAGCAAAGATAAATGCTTCCTGTTGAGAAATGTGACAGCATTCTTTCTGCTTTACTTCCTTGGGGTATGGTGCATAAAGAGCTTTAATCAGATGACATGCTGCAATGGAACTTCTGAAGCCATGTGACAGCTTGGCTTTTGCACCATCAAAATAATAAACATTTTTTGGTGGAAATAACTAGTGAACAGATAAAGGAAGTTTTGCTACATATTTCCTTTAGGGCCCAGGAGCACTCACTATAATGGTCAGGTTAACAAGTGGATTGCCGCCTCATGCCTTAAAAGCATAGACAATCTAAACAGTGATACACAGGCCAAAGCAATTTAACGCTAAAGTAGTACCAGCTATTCTTTCCTACAAGATTAAAATGTTGAGAAGTATAGTCAGGATCTTCCTGACTGTTTCTGCTCTTGCTTACAGATACAAATCTGAGCAAAAATGATAAATAATCCATTACTCCTGTTGTTCAGGAAGATACTGAGTGCTTAATGGAGCTGTGAAAAGCTTAAAATGTTTATATTTAACCCATTGCTTATAGTATGAGGAGCCTCTAGTGGAATAAATAATTCAAATACTGCTAGTCTGACAAGATATTATTACAAGGAAGAGTTTGTTGTGGTAGTTGCTTTACTTCCCTTCTAAGCAAAATTCTGCACATGCAAATTTGCCTCTACCCATATAATTGGCATATTAACTGTACAGCCTATGATACTATAAAAGGGTATTGCTCTTGTTTCAGATTAGGAAGCTACATTATGCTGAATCAGACCATTGGTCCAGAATCTTAGACAGGAGCCGTTGCAGTTCAAATTGGAAGTGGTGGGGGCTGAACTTGAGACTTTCAACATACAGCTGCAGCCCTTCTCTTCCCTATAGTTGCCTTAGGTTTCCAAAATCCAGTATACATGCCAAATAGAAAGAAACAAAGCTAGTAAGGGGGGAATGGGAGTACAACAAAGTTTTCTGCACCTGAACACAAAAAGCTTATAATTATATGTGGTCATCATCAAGAAATCCATACGTTTTGAAAAACTTTAGGAACCTTGTTTTGATTGTCAGCTTTGTTGTTATATGAGATAAAACTCCACCATTCTGTGGCAAATGTTTGTTTATGTTTTTGGCCCTTTGCAATATTCAGCTTCTGTGTCAACTTTGGTATTAATGCTAATTGACAATCTTTATTATACCACAGAAGGATGAAGTTACCTTTCAGATCTTTCCAGAATCATGCAATAAGTGCCCAAGCTGCCACCAAAAAGAAAACTAATCAACTATTTGTCTTTTAAGGCCAAATCTTAGTTCAACAAAAACTCAGTAAAGTTAATCCTGGGATTTTATTAATTGTGATATTTTCTATTTCTGTGAACACCAAGTTCCAAACTCAGCTACCTTAGCACACGTCCACCACATATGAGTAAAAGAAAACTTCTCTGAATATCCCCTCCAACACAGAAGGGAGGCAATTTTCCTAATACAAGATAACAATAACAATAATAAATTAGTCGTTTGCTACTCGAAGATCTTCAAGCAACTAACAACAATGTTTAAAAACAAAAACAAATATATCATACTATAAAAACAAAATAATAAAACAACAACACTCCCATGCAGCTACAGGAAGCTTTGGCAGCACACTAATAATGAACATCATCTCAGCCTATTAGATGCCTGAGAAAAATATGTTTTTACCTGTCAACCAAGCACTTATTCACCACATCCACTGCCTCACCTGTAGAAGATGAAAATGAGAAATAGAGATATGTGTCATCAGCATACCAAAGACAACACACTCCCAAACTGCATATGACCGCACTCAGCAGTTTCATGTAGATGTTGAGCATGGGGGACAGAACCGACCCGTGCAGGACCCCATACTGGAGAACCCTTGCAGCTGAGCAGTGCTCCCCAAGAACCACCTTCTGGAGCTGGTCATCCAAGTAAGAATGGAATCACTGCAACGTGGTGCCCCCAGCACCCTACTCAGACACTCGCCCCAGAAAGATACCATAGTTGATGGAATGGTATTGAAAGCTGCTGAAATATCAAGGAGGTTCAAGAGTCACTCCCCCTGTGTCTTTCAATTCCTTGGTAGCAGCAGACACAAAGACATGAGGAAATATAGTCCGCATTAGAGATGGAAGGATTTTTTCATTTCAGTTATCTGTTTCTCATTTTTCCAATCTTAAATTCAGCTCTCCGCTCTTCTGCAGCAATTTCTCCTAATAAACACATTTCTATGCAGCTTTGATTAAAGTATACATTTGTGCAAGCAATTTTTCGTAATATAATGCATTTTGTGTTATTTTCATTCATACGTGCTTTTTATGCACACTTTCCCCTAACATATGCATTTTTTTAAACGTCGTTTGGTTGATGAACTGCATTGCAAAATTTGGATAAGTGTGAATTTCGAAGAATGGCTGCGTTTCGGCTCTCATATGTGGATTCGGTAGATTTGGCTTGAAATGCGAACTGAATCTAATTTCTTGCCCATCCCTAGTCCACATAGGTATCCAAAATGCCTTGTCTAGCTCCACCTCCTGTTCCATCTCCCACATTCTCCTCAAACTATCTGCTAAACCCTGCCACCCTGGGCTCCTTCTGGGAGGAAGGGAGGAATCGCCCGTCGTTTAGATAGTTTGGTAGACAGTGCTGGGGAGGAGTCAGTGGTCGTGGTGCACGTTGGCACCAACGACATGGGGAAATGCAGCCGTGAGGTCCTGGAAGCAAAATTTAGGTTGCTAGGTAGGATGCTGAAAGCCAGGACCTCCAAGGTGGCTTTCTCTGAAATGCTACCGGTTCCACGCGCAGGACCAGCCAGACAGGCCCAGCTTTGCAGTCTCAATGCGTGGATGAGACGATGGTGTCGGGTGGAAGGGTTTAGATTTGTTAGGCACTGGGGAACATTTTGGGACAAGCCGGGCCTGTACAAAAGGGACGGGCTCCACTTGAACCAGAATGGAACCAGACTGCTGGCACTTAAAATTAAAAAGGTAGCAGAGCAGCTTTTAAACTGACTGAGGGGGGAAACCCGACAGGAGCTGAGAAAGGTCCGGTTCGGAATAAACCTCCCCGCTGGGATAAAAACCAAAGAAATGATGAAATCTTAAAAGGGGTAGGCCTAGAAGTAGGCATTGTGAGAGCAGGGGCACAGGATATAAATTCAGAAGAGCAAAATTACCACAGGCCTAACCACAAGTGCCAAAGACACTTGAAGAGAGACACTGCTTACAAGTGCCTGTACGCTAATGCTAGGAGCCTGCGAACCAAGATGGGAGAACTGGAGTACTTGGTCTTAGAGGAGAGCATTGATATAGTGAGCATAACGGAGACCTGGTGGAATGGAGAAAACCAGTGGGATACGGTTATCCCTGGATATAAACTATATCGGAAGGACAGGGAAGGACGTAATGGTGGTGGAGTCGCTCTATACGTGAAAGAAGGCATTGAATCCAGCAAGCTCGAAACCCCAAAAGAGGCAGACTCCTCCACAGAATCGTTGTGGGTGGTGATACCATGCCCCAGGAGCGACTTAACACTGGGAACGATCTATCGTCCCCCTGATCAAAATGCTCAGGGAGACCTTGAGATGAGATATGAAATTGAGGAAGCATCCAAACTAGGAAATGTGGTAGTAATGGGTGACTTCAACTACCCGGACATAGACTGGCGGCATATGTGTTCCAGTCATGACAAAGAAGCAAAGTTTCTAGATATTCTAAATGACTATTCCCTAGACCAGTTGGTCATGGAACCGACCAGAGGGACGGCAACCCTGGACTTAATCCTCAGTGGGGACCGGGACCTGGTGCGAGATGTAAGTGTTGTTGAACCGATTGGGAGCAGTGACCATAGTGCTATTAAATTAAACATACATGTAAATGGCCAATTGCCAAGAAAATCCAACACGGTCACATTTGACTTCAAAAGAGGAAACTTCACAAAAATGAGGGGATTGGTAAAAAGAAAGCTGAAAAACAAAGTCCAGAGGGTCACATCACTCGAAAATGCTTGGAAGTTGTTTAAAAACACTATATTAGAAGCTCAACTGGAGTGCATACCGCAGATCAGAAAAGGTACCGCCAGGGCCAAGAAGATGCCAGCATGGTTAACGAGCAAAGTCAAGGAAGCTCTTAGAGGCAAAAAGTCTTCCTTCAGAAAATGGAAGTCTTGTCCGAATGAAGAAAATAAAAAAGAACACAAACTCTGGCAAAAGAAATGCAAGAAGACAATAAGGGATGCTAAAAAAGAATTTGAGGAGCACATTGCTAAGAACATAAAAACCAACAACAAAAAATTCTATAAATACATTCAAAGCAGGAGACCATCTAGGGAGGCGATTGGACCCTTGGATGATAAGGGAGTCAAAGGTGTACTAAAGAACGATAAGGAGATTGCAGAGAAGCTAAATGAATTCTTTGCATCTGTCTTCACAGTGGAAGATATAGGGCAGATCCCTGAACCTGAACTAACATTTGCAGGAAGGGATTCTGAGGAACTGAGACAAATAGTGGTAACGAGAGAGGAAGTTCTAGGCTTAATGGACAATATAAAAACTGACAAATCACCGGGCCCGGATGGCATCCAATGTGAAATTGCTGATCTGCTAACTAAAATATGTAACTTGTCCCTCGGGTCCTCCTCCGTGCCTGAGGACTGGAAAGTGGCAAATGTAACACCAATATTCAAAAAGGGATCCAGAGGGGATCCCGGAAATTACAGGCCAGTTAGCTTAACTTCTGTCCCTGGAAAACTGGTAGAAAGTATTATTAAAGCTAGATTAACTAAGCACATAGAAGAACAAGCCTTGCTGAAGCAGAGCCAGCATGGCTTCTGCAAGGGAAAGTCCTGTCTCAGTAACCTATTAGAATTCTTTGAGAGTGTCAACAAGCATATAGATAGAGGTGGGAGATAGTGTACTTAGACTTTCAAAAAGCGTTTGACAAGGTACCTCACCAAAGACTTCTGAGGAAGCTTAGCAGTCATGGAATAAGAGGAGAGGTCCTCTTGTGGATAAGGAATTGGTTAAGAAGCAGAAAGCAGAGAGTAGGAATAAATGGACAGTTCTCCCAATGGAGGGCTGTAGAAAGTGGAGTCCCTCAAGGATCGGTATTGGGACCTGTACTTTTCAACTTGTTCATTAATGACCTAGAATTAGGAGTGAGCAGTGAAGTGGCCAAGTTTGCTGACGACACTAAATTGTTCAGGGTTGTTAAAACAAAAAGGGATTGTGAAGAGCTCCAAAAAGATCTCTCCAAACTGAGTGAATGGGCGGAAAAATGGCAAATGCAATTCAATATAAACAAGTGTAAAATTATGCATATTGGAGCAAAAAATCTTAATTTCACATATACGCTCATGGGGTCTGAACTGGCGGTGACCGACCAGGAGAGAGACCTCGGGGTTGTAGTGGACAGCACAATGAAAATGTCGACCCAGTGTGCGGCAGCTGTGAAAAAGGCAAATTCCATGCTAGGGATAATTAGGAAAGGTATTGAAAATAAAACAGCCGATATCATGATGCCGTTGTATAAATCTATGGTGCGGCCGCATTTGGAATACTGTGTACAGTTCTGGTTGCCTCATCTCAAAAAGGATATTATAGAGTTGGAAAAGGTTCAGAAGAGGGCAACCAGAATGATCAAGGGGATGGAGCGACTCCCTTACGAGGAAAGGTTGCAGCATTTGGGGCTTTTTAGTTTAGAGAAAAGGCGGGTCAGAGGAGACATGATAGAAGTGTATAAAATTATGCATGGCATTGAGAAAGTGGATAGAGAAAAGTTCTTCTCCCTCTCTCAGAATACTAGAACTCGTGGACATTCAAAGAAGCTGAATGTTGGAAGATTCAGGACAGACAAAAGGAAGTACTTCTTTACTCAGCGCATAGTTAAACTATGGAATTTGATCCCACAAGATGCAGTAATGACCACCAGCTTGGACGGCTTTAAAAGAAGATTAGACAAATTCAGGGAGGACAGGGCTATCAATGGCTACTAGCCGTGATGGCTGTGCTGTGCCACCCTAGTCAGAGGCAGCATGCTTCTGAAAACCAGTTGCCGGAAGCCTCAGGAGGGGAGAGTGTTCTTGCACTTGGGTCCTGCTTGTGGGCTTCCCCCAGGCACCTGGTTGGCCACTGTGAGAACAGGATGCTGGACTAGATGGGCCACTGGCCTGATCCAGCAGGCTCTTCTTATGTTCTTAGAAAAGAAAGAAAGAAAGAAAGAAAGAAAGAAAGAAAGAAAGAAAGAAAGAAAGAAAGAAAGAAAGAAAGAAAGAAAGAAAGAAAGAAAGAAAGAAAGAAAGAAAGAAAGTCTTTGTGCACAATGAGAACTTAAATACATTGATACCAAACTGTTGCCAATAAACTCCATGGACAGTACCAGGGCCTCAAATGTGGTAAAATCCCTCAGAGCTTGTCTCTTGATATGAGGCAGGCTAATAAAATTACCAACCTGATACCAAGAGAGCCAGGTGATATATCTATTCTGGAATTGTGTACGCCAAAATTCTCTGGGCAGTGGATTGGCCTTTGCATAAAAATTATTGAACTTAAAGAGATGTGCCTGTTTATTTACTTGCATATAACATTGTTTATCCCCCACCACCAAGTCTGGGTGCCCCCCTAAAGGAACAAGAAGGGTATTCCCAGCATAAGCATTTCCTTATGTGCTTTCCAGACCTGCATCATTGCCCTAGAGGAAGAGTTCTGTTCAATAAAATCAAGTTTAATGTTCTTAATTAGTGAAAAGACTACCAGATGGATAGTCATTCAATAAGAAATGTTCAGTATGGACCCAATGGGAACTCTGCTGTGGAATCATAAAAATAAGTGCAACAACTGAGGAGCATCATAATAATTGTTAAGAAGTGGGATGGCCCAACCGCCAGTTAACGTAGAGTTATAGCTTAGACACTTAGACGTTCTAGGATTTTTACTCTTGAAGAGGTATACGTCTTTTGCCACAGCTTGAACCATTTAAGAGGGACTTCTGCTGGTAAAACATAAAATAAATACGTAAACCATGGTAAAACCATCATCTCGATCGTTACTGTCCTACTAGAGAGAGACAGGTTGAGCTTATCCCATCTACCAAGGTTTGAACAAATTGACCTCCAACGAGTTTTGTAGTTAGCCTGAAAATATTGTCTTGTTAATGTGTTTTAGGTTTTTTTTTAAATAACCATGTATTTCCCTTCTTCTTTGGTTTGCTTTGTTATAATTCAATAAAAATAATTTTAAAAAGAAACAAGCAAACAAATCCACTCAGCCCTTGCTAAATCAAATTTACACCAATGAGTTTTTCCAGATTCTTATTATAAAAAACCAACCATTAGATTGATCTCATTATAATTCTTTTATTCAGTTCTTTTTATTACAGTTATTTAGCAACTTGTTGCCAGGTTATATCCAGAGATATGCTGCAACAAGGTAGATAATTTGATTCCATCTGTTGATGAGAGTTTGCAAGCTGCCTATAATTAATTGTGCTTTCTTTTTTAAAAGCACAAACCTTTCAACCTTGGTCCATACTATCTAGGGCCTGTGTATGTGTGTGCACATGCACACATTTAGATATCGCTTGAAATATTTATTATATTTTTTCTGAAATATTTTTGATGATTTGAGTTTTTCTTAACCAAACATTTGTCTCATTCAGCAAAGCAATCTGTGGAGTCTGTGACATTTTCACTGATGTAGCCTGTGTGTCTAAAATAAGGTTGCTTACAGTAAAATATCTCAGCCAGATTTACTGTGACCTTTGCTCGATAAAAAATCATGCAGGCATCTTCTAAATAAATAATTGGTGCTGTCAGCTCTGAGAGTGCTGATTACCTCTTTTCGGTGGAAAATGATGGTATCTAAATCTGATCAGCTCAAAAGGTGATCAGCAATATGTTAACACATGTGTTTGAGTGTATGAACCTGCCACTTTAAAAGTATTGAAAATACTTTTAAAGTGGAATACACTGAATGTTAGACTGGGACTGGAGAGATCAGGCTCTAAAGCCCTACTCAGCCATTAACCCCTGGGTGACCTTGCGCCAGTCACTCACTCTCAGCCTAACCAATCTCACAGGTTGTTTGGAGGATAAAAGGAGGGGGGTGTAGAGAGACATTTCACTGCCACTGCCTTGGAGGAAGGGCAGGATATGCATGCAGTAAATAAATATTTCCTGTGTTCTGATGTACTCACTAATTTGTTTCAGCTTACTTTCAGCAAACAAGTCTGGTAGGTTGTCTGAAGCCCTTGTGAACAGGGGATACAGGAGGAGGAGGATGCTTACCGCAGGCAATGGCACCTCTTCATACCATCTTCTATTCTCTGGAAAAAAACATCATCTGTATCCAGCCATAGAAAAAACTTTTATAGCTACAATGTAAAAACCTCTTTTGAGCAGTAGGAAACACAAACATTGGAAAGGTCACAAGTGCTCAACAAAGACAAGTGATATTCTATTTTAATATCTGTCTTGGCAAGCTAATATGGAAGCCTTTGTTACACAAAATGCTTCCATGTTTCAAGGAAGCTAGTTGTAAATAGATTGTTCAGGAAATTCACAAAATGAGGGTGGGACACAAGAGCAGGAATCAGTTGGTTTCCATGGCATGATATTTACATCTTGTAGTACACTGGTCTTCAACTGGTGGGACAGGAAAACCCACTACGGGACACAGCCTGATCCAAGGTGGATCAGGTTGCAACAGCAGCACTACCGATATGCAAATATTTGGTAAAACAAATTAAGGAATGGGTCTTCTGTTGAACATTTGGGTTTGAGGTGGTTTCCAGGTCTGGAAAGGTTGACGACTACTGTTCGAGTGCACCTGAAAGTCACTGTGGTGCAGTGGATGTTAAGTGTTGGACTAAGACCTGGGAGACCATGAGGCCAACTGGGCAAGCATGGGTCTCTCAGTGTGACCTACCTGACAGGGTTGTTGTGAGGACAAAATGGGGAAAAGGAGAAACATATATCCCATCTTAAGATCCTTGGAGGGAAGGTAGGATATAAATGCAATGATACATTTTTGGTGATCCTCTGGCAGCTTTTTCTGGATAATGCCTTCAGGCTGCAGTCCTAAAAAAACACTTACTAACGTGGTGGTGATGGGGACTTACGTCCAAGTAAACAGGCACAGAATTGCATTGTTAGATATTGAAAAGGACCCTCTACTCTGTTTTGAAGGAGCATTTTAGTGACAGGTTTCCTCTAAAAACAGGGTTAGCCTTTGAATAAGATTCTGTTTCTTGCATGGGGGTGGGGAGAGGGAGGGATATCACAATAAAGGTCTTTCCAATGACAACAGGAAAAGCATAGAAAAAGGAGAGAGAATGATGTTGAAGGATGTGTGCCAGTGACGGAATGGAGAAAGAGACTGGGGGTTGGGAGGAAGGGGAAAGATGGCCCCAAAGAGAAAAAGAGATGAAGGACTCCTGGAAGTGACTGTTGTTTTAAGAGATGGCACTGATAGATGCAGAAGAGGCTGTGGGACTAGCCACTGACCTTTTGGTAGACTCATGTTACAGCAGTTGTCAATCTTAAACAATGGAAGAGTTGGCTCCCTCTTCAATAGCCTAGTGATTCCAGAATTATACCTGGGGCATGCTATTATCTGAGTCACAATAGGGGCTGAAGCATGACATCGAATATTGGCACCATGCTGGACACATCCACATAAGTTTAGCCTGATGCAAAAGAGGGCTGGGCTCCAGCACCTGTCATAGCTGTGTAACAGAATTTCAGCAGGGGCAGAAAGCTTGCATGACAACCTCCACCTACTGAAATCCCTTCTTCTGGGGGTGGGGAACTGGTGGCCCTCCAGATGTCACTGGACTCCAGCTCC
The DNA here is from genome assembly GCF_030035675.1 of Rhineura floridana. NCBI lineage: Eukaryota > Metazoa > Chordata > Lepidosauria > Squamata > Rhineuridae > Rhineura > Rhineura floridana. The sequence continues at coordinate 82,964,335 of NC_084483.1, read as the reverse complement.
TATCATTCCTGGCCATTGCCCAGGTTGGTTTGGACTGACTGGTTCTCCACACTTAACTTAAAAGGAGCAGGAGCCCTTTCCTTATTGTTTCACCTGGACAGCCTCCATCCATCACTCTACCCTGAATAGAGTGGAGTGAGGCTCTATGCTGCATTGATCCCTGTCTCTTACTAGGGTGGGAGGCAGAAGAGCCAGCAGTAGGTATAGCCAGAGCCAATGTCAGGCAGAGCCAACTAATTCTAGTTTTGCCCTCCTCTTCCTCCTTGCTGAGTTCTATAATGGTAACACTGAGAATAAGTAGGAGGAAGGTGATAGCCAGTGACACCTCTGGACTGTCATAAGAAAGAAGGTCATAAGGAGGTAGGGGCCAGCTGAGGGCAGACTCACTGCATACATGCCATACTTTTAAAGCACATTTCCCCCCTCCCCCACAGAATCCTGGGCACTGTCGTTTGTTTAGGGTGCTGGGCATTATAGCTTTCTAAGGGACAAAATCCAGTTCCCTGGATTTTGGTGTGTGTGTGTGCATGCGTGTGTGTTTAATGTGCTTTGAATTTATTTTATTTTATTTATTTTATTTAAACAATTTATATCCCGCCCTAGTTCACAGAATTCAGAGCGGTGAACACGCAAAGAGTATCCAATACAATCCAGCATAAAACCACGAGAAATAAAACAATTAAAAATTTTAAACTTTAAAAGCTTGACGAAACAAAAGTAATTTTAACTGACGGCGAAAATCCGTAAGTGAAGGAGAACGTCGTATCTCTGGCGGCAGATTATTCCATAAAATGGGAGCTATAGCCGAAAAGGCTTTGTTCCTAGTATTGGAACGACAAATTAAAAAGGTAGAAGGAATGATGAGAGAGTGTTCAAAAAATACTCTTGTCGGTCGCTGAGATTTATATTCCAAAATACGGTTTGATAAATATATTGGTGCTAATCCATGTAGGGCCTTAAAAGTTAATACCAGGATTTTAAACTGATGTCGAAATGAAATCGGTAACCAATGAAGTTGGTAAAGAAGAGGTGTGGTGTGCATTTGTGGGCCAGCTCCAGTCAGCATTCTGGCTGCCGCTCTCTGTACCAGCTTAAGCGGACGGAGTGATTTTGCAGATAGTCCAATATAAAGAGAGTTACAATAGTCCAATTTAGAGGTCACAAGAGCCTGTGTCACTTTCCTCAGGTCCGACGTTCCTAGAAACAGACGGAGTTGGCGGACTAGTTTTAGTTGAGTGAAAGCACTTCTAGATACAGTTGCAATATGGGGTTCAAGGGTCAGAGTAGAATCAAGAAGAATACCTAAACTCCGAACTTGGGATTTTAGAGGGAGTGGGATCCCATCTAAGGTAAGTAGGTTTTTAACTTCATAAGAGGGTTTCTGTCCAATTAATAGAACCTCCGTCTTTTCTGGGTTAAGTTTTAATTTGTTCTTATTAGTCCAGCTTTGAATAGCAACCAGGCATTGGTTTAAGGGCTGAATCGCCTCCAGGGCGTCAGGAGGAAAAGAGTAGTAAAGTTGGGTGTCATCTGCATATTGATGGTAATGTATTCCAAAGTCACGGATGATCCTTCCCAAGGGCTCCATATAAATATTAAATAACATTGGCGATAATACGGAGACTTGGGGGACACCGTAGCGTAATGGCCAAACCTTAGATGAAGAGTTCTCAAGGACAACTCTTTGGAGTCTGCCCTCCAAAAAGGAGCGAAGCCATTGTAATACCATGCCTCAGAATCCCATACTAGAAAGGCAGTCCAGGAGAATAGTATGATCGATGGTATCAAATGCGGCTGAAAGGTCTAACAGGACTAGATAAATTAGATTTCCTCTATCTAATTCAAGTCGCAGATCATCCACCAATGCTGTTAGCACTGTTTCAGTCCCATGTTTGGGCCTGAAACCTGATTGGAAGGAATCATAACAGTCATTAGAATCCATAAATGTTTGAAGTTGTGTGGCTACAGCACGTTCGATGACTTTACTGATAAAGGATAGATTAGATACTGGATGAAAATTACTAAGAAGTGCGGGGTCGAGGGAGGGTTTCTTTAATAGTGGGATTACTATTGCTTCTTTCAGAGTTTTGGGGACATGGCCTTGTTGGAGTGAGGCATTGATTATCACACTGAGCCAATTTGCAAGTTTGGCTTTCGAAGTTTTTATAAGCCATGAAGGGCATGGATCTAATGAGCAATTCGTCGGTCTCATACTAGTGAGAAGTTGAAGGACATCTGCTGGGTAAAAAGGTTGAAAGTTTGAAAGTAAAGGTGGGTGGGCAGCTTCTAATAGAGTGTCATTAAGTTCTGACAATTTGCTTATATTTATATCTGATGGAGTATATTCTATCGTTGTGATAGAATCCAGGGAGGCGCGAATCTGATCCACCTTACCTTCGAAGAATGTAGCAAACTCTTGGCAACGGGCTTGAGAATGGACAATATTGGAATCCGGTTGTTTAGGACGAAGTAGACTGTTAACTGTCTGAAAGAGTTGTTTTGATTGATTTCCGGCTGATGTAATTGCGGCGGAATAATATGCTTTTTGGGCAGCAAATCTAGCCAAAGAGTAGGCTTTCACAAATTCCTTAGTATGGGCTCGGTTGGATGGGCTCCTAGTTTTCTGCCAACGGCGTTCTAATTTTCCATAAGTATGCTTCATTTCTAACAGTTCTTTAGAGAACCAGGGGACTGATTTAGATCTTGTAATCTTTAACGGGCGTAGTGGAGCCATTGAATCCATAATTTCAACCATGGTGTTATTCCAAGAAGAGATCAGAGTGTCGATTGGAGCTCCAATAGGGGGGCATGGATATTCCTTAAGCTTTGTTAAAAATATGTTGGGATCTAATAGTCTCTTAGGGCGGTATAACTTCGTGGGGGATTTGATTTTAAGGGGTACAGGTGACACGAGAAGGTTACAACTAATTAGATGATGGTCCGACCATGAAAGTGGGGTAAGGATTAGATTCTCTATTCGAAGATCAGAAGTACCAGCTTCTGGTTGGAAAATAAGATCTAGGGTATGACCCGCAGTGTGCGTTGAGGCTGAGATTAACTGTTGCAGCCCCGAAGTGGACATCGAAGTTAGAAAATCAAGAGCATCGCCAGGGGCGGGGGATTCCATATGAATATTGAAGTCTCCCAAAATTAAAAGTCTAGGAGAGTCCAATAAAAGACCTGCAATTAGATTAGACAGGTCGAACAAGAAACGGCTTGGTGAGTTGGGGGGGCGATAGATCACAAGAATCACAATGCAATTGTGATGGCCAAGCTTCAGACAAAGAGAATCAAAACCGGGGGAAGACTGAAGGAAAATTCTAGATGAGGGAATAGATTTCCGGAATACTAGAGCTACTCCACCACCACGATGATCTAATCTAGGTTGATGGTAAACAGCGTAATTAGGGGGACAGATACCAGCTAAGTTAGCTCCACCTAAGTTGTCAAGCCAGGTTTCAGTAATGCAGACGATGTCAGCCTGTTCATCTAAGATAAGATCATATATTATTGTAGTCTTATTATTGACTGATCTGGCATTAAATAGTAAAATTAAATATTCAGTACGTGTCTTTCCTCCAGGGATGGATTGGCCCTTTTGCTGATTAATTCTGGTGGGGGTTACTAAGCAACGAGAAAAGATGGTATCCTTAGGCGGTTTGACGGTGTTTAATCTTTTATATTTCCCTTTGCCTAGCAGTGTTGGTATCGGCCTAATGTCAGGTCTCCTTTGCCAGTTTTCATAGGGCAAAGTGGGTACTGGTATTAACAAGGGGTCAGACTTTACTACATTATGGTCGGTAGTCTCTTGAAAAAATGAGCTCAGATAGTTAATTGTGTGATGATAATGATATACCCTTTTCCTAGATGAATTAATGATGAAAAAAGGGTTCTTAAGTATTGATAGAGATTGTCAAATTGGATTTATGATGTGTACACAGGGTGGGCCAATGCTTTGCTTGCCCTAATGGTCCTGCCTCCACTGTATTGGAACCAACATCCTCCTAAGGGAAGGAGTAAGGACTAGAATCCCCTAATGCAGCCGGCACGTTAACTGAGACCTATGGAGGAATCCCTTGGAGTTTCACTGCTGCCCAGAAAGTAGAGAGCCATCATTTAGGCTGCTTTCAGACATAGGGCTTATTGAGTTAGTTTAATGGATTTAAATGGTAGCTCTTCTGTCCTGATTTCTAAAAATCCTTTCATACTGCAGTACCTGTTGTATTAAGAAACAGTAGCTTTTTCAGCCGATATACCAGCATTTCACGCAACTGTCTTTCACACGGCTGCAATGAACCTCTTGTTTTCATCCCTCACCCGTTATACACATGCACACTGTAGTTCCCCACTGTGTAGGAGGTCTAAGATCTTGTTGTGTCACCATGCAAGCTTTCTCCCTTTAGCATCTGACTTTTAAAATTATTTTAGTTGTGAGGAACTGAGACAAATAGTGGTAACGAGAGAGGAAGTTCTAAGCTTAATGGACAATATAAAAACTGACAAATCACCGGGCCCGGATGGCATCCACCCGAGAGTTCTCAAAGAACTCAAAGGTGAAATTGCTGATCTGCTAACTAAAATATGTAACTTGTCCCTCGGGTCCTCCTCCGTGCCTGAGGACTGGAAAGTGGCAAATGTAACGCCAATCTTCAAAAAGGGATCCAGAGGGGATCCTGGAAATTACAGGCCAGTCAGCTTAACTTCTGTCCCTGGAAAACTGGTAGAAAGTATTATTAAAGCTAGATTAACTAAGCACATAGAAGAACAAGCCTTGCTGAAGCAGAGCCAGCATGGCTTCTGCAAGGGAAAGTCCTGTCTCAGTAACCTATTAGAATTCTTTGAGAGTGTCAACAAGCATATAGATAGAGGTGATCCAGTGGACATAGTGTACTTAGACTTTCAAAAAGCGTTTGACAAGGTACCTCACCAAAGGCTTCTGAGGAAGCTTAGCAGTCATGGAATAAGAGGAGAGGTCCTCTTGTGGATAAGGAATTGGTTAAGAAGCAGAAAGCAGAGAGTAGGAATAAATGGACAGTTCTCCCAATGGAGGGCTGTAGAAAGTGGAGTCCCTCAAGGATCGGTATTGGGACCTGTACTTTTCAACTTGTTCATTAATGACTTAGAATTAGGAGTGAGCAGTGAAGTGGCCAAGTTTGCTGATGACACTAAATTGTTCAGGGTTGTTAAAACAAAAAGGGATTGCGAAGAGCTCCAAAAAGACCTCTCCAAACTGAGTGAATGGGCGGAAAAATGGCAAATGCAATTCAATATAAACAAGTGTAAAATTATGCATATTGGAGCAAAAAATCTGAATTTCACATATACGCTCATGGGGTCTGAACTGGTGGCGACCGACCAGGAGAGAGACCTCGGGGTTGTAGTGGACAGCACGATGAAAATGTCGACCCAGTGTGCGGCAGCTGTGAAAAAGGCAAATTCCATGCTAGCGATAATTAGGAAAGGTATTGAAAATAAAACAGCCGATAGCATAATGCCGTTGTATAAATCTATGGTGCGGCCGCATTTGGAATACTGTGTACAGTTCTGGTCGCCTCATCTCAAAAAGGATATTCTAGAGTTGGAAAAGGTTCAGAAGAGGGCAACCAGAATGATCAAGGGGATGGAGCGACTCCCTTACGAGGAAAGGTTGCAGCATTTGGGGCTTTTTAGTTTAGAGAAAAGGCGGGTCAGAGGAGACATGATAGAAGTGTATAAAATTATGCATGGCATTGAGAAAGTGGATAGAGAAAAGTTCTTCTCCCTCTCTCAGAATACTAGAACTCGTGGACATTCAAAGAAGCTGAATGTTGGAAGATTCAGGACAGACAAAAGGAAGTACTTCTTTACTCAGCGCATAGTTAAACTATGGAATTTGATCCCACAAGATGCAGTAATGGCCACCAGCTTGGATGGCTTTAAAAGAAGATTAGACAAATTCATGGAGGACAGGGCTATCAATGGCTACTAGCTGTGATGGCTGTGCTCTGCCACCCTAGTCAGAGGCAGCATGCTTCTGAAAACCAGTTGCTGGAAGCCTCAGGAGGGGAGAGTGTTCTTGCACTCGGGTCCTGCTTGCGGGCTTCCCCCAGGCACCTGGTTGGCCACTGTGAGAACAGGATGCTGGACTAGATGGGCCACTGGCCTGATCCAGCAGGCTCTTCTTATGTTCTTATGTTCTTATGGAGTGGGTGGGAAATGCTGCTGCTATCTGCACCTATACCGGAATACCAGTACAATTTTCATCAGGCAAAAAGCAAGCAAACAAACCCCCACACTCCTAACGGGCGGGAACTCACTGCATGCTGGGATGCCTGTCATGTGAGTGGCTGCAGGTAGTGAAAAACTGCAATTTCCTGGGTCCCCAGGCTTGCAAATGGATTATTTCTGGTATTTATTATGAAAATTAATGCAAAACGTGCGCTATATTCCACTAGAATTAAGAACTAGCTTGTACGTCATGTGAAAGATCAAATATAATGTGCAAATTACCAGGTAAGGAATCGTCAGAATAATGGAATAAAGTGCAGTGTGAAAGCAGCCCTCAGTGATGTCTGACTGGGAAAGGGCAAAAGGGAGGACAAGACATCAGGAAGCAAGGGGAGGAGGAGGAGGATTTATTAAATTTACATCCCTCTCTTTCTCCCAAAGGGAGCCCAGGGTGTCAAACAACAAGTGATAAAACACTAAACACATCTTTTAAAAATCTTAAAAACAAAACATCTTTAAAAACATCTTTAAAACAATTCCAGTGCAGATACAGTCTAGGATCAGGTATCTGCTTAATACAGAAAATAGGTATCAGATAAAATGCAACCATTAAAAGGACTAAATAAAAACAACTTAAAATAAAATCACACAACTAGAAGAGCAATCAGATTTGCAGCTTATTCATCCCATATTAAAGATACAAAATGTTAGGTTTCAGAGTCTATTCATCAAAATAAAGGTAAAATAAAATACAGCAACCTGAAAGAGATGTGCTTTTGTTTAATGTAAAAGTAAAGGCTACCTCCAGATGATTCCAGGGGAAAAACTGTGTGAAATATCCTGCATAAAAGTTTGGGAAATGCTGCTTTTTTTTCTGAAAGAATTCCCAAGTTTTTCTCTGACAAGAGTTCCTTTGCTTTTAACACCTGTATGACAAATACAAATTCAAGAGGTAGAGATATCCCAGTCACTTTATCTGCATGCTGAGAAAAGCCTCACTAGCTGGATTTTTGCTTGTCATGAAACTGTTAAAAGGCACAAAGAGCCAATTATCCGGAAGGTAATCAAGTCCTTTCTACCTAACTCCAAAATGAAGGGTCGTCATTACATCATCCTTCCCATAAACTGGCCTATATAATCAGCTTGGAACCAGCAAAGAGCAGCAACAAACTAAGCACACTGCATGCCTGCAAGGCAGATATGTCCAGATGACTTAAGAAGTGGCCCAAACCACATGGAGCTTCTACAGTGTGGAAGTCAGAACTGCATGTTCCCAACACAGTGTCCTATCTCTGGTATGATCTGTAATATGTTGTGCTCTGGAACTGGGTGATGAGGCTGTAATGCTCTAGATATGGTTAAAGTCATATAAGGGCCCACAGCAGTTTAACCAGGTGGAAAATTCCCTCCAAAGTCAAATACATCAGCCAGCTAAACCTGAAGTGTCACATCCCTTCCTACATTGAAAAGTGGGTGCATCTGTACCATGGAAATAAAATATTATAATAATAACCTACCTTACAGGGATGTTGTAAGGATTATTTAGATAATAGAAGACACACTTTGAATGCTAGAAAAAGAAAAAGAAAAAAGGATTATACGAATGCTATGGATTGTTACTTAAAGAATTAAAATCCATTAATTTCCACTGGATGAATTCCCAACGCTGTGGTTTAAACATTTCTGGATCAGAGCCAAAAAGAGAAAGTAGGGCACTTTTAATGTTAGATATATAACTGTCAACTAGATCAGAGAAAGCAGAGAGATGGTAGAGCAAGATAATAAATCCCAGACATGCTATGCTTTGTCCTTGTGGCTTATTTCTAAAAGAGAGCTGCTGAATAGCCAGTTTTCAAGGCAGTCCAGCTAAAACTGTCCCTTAATGGAATGAGCATTTTGGAGTTATGGATGGGGGTTGTTGTCTATTGTTTTAATTGCATTGTGTTTTCAATGCTGTAATCTACCCTTGGATATTTTGGTGAAGTGGGGATAAGAAATACATACAACAACCATGTGAAGTTAGGCTAAAATTGATATTTTAGAATGGCTGTGAACATGTACAGAGTGTATTTCCAAAATATGAATTCTAATTCTCCAGGTGTACCATTAAATTGGGCATAGTATTTCTTATTTGGTTTGTTATATTTTTATTGTCATGGATGGGAGGGAGGGCATTTCTATTTCCCATTGCCAGGCACCAATATCTCTTGGGACATCTGTCCATGTGATTCACTCACACACATATGTGATCAGTCCAATTCTCACCTATGAGATCTGCTTTGAGAACAAGACTTGATGTATAATGGGACACAGTTATTGGTTGTAAGGGATTTTTGCAAAATAGTCTGGGTGCATTATATTGTTAGAAACTTAACCTGCATCTTCTTGTGAGTTTCTGTAAGGTCTCAGTGTAGACATTTAAGCAGAAATGGGGAAAACTCTGAACTTTGTGGGTTTCCAGCTTTTAAAAATAGTTGGAGCAGCGTGACTCTTTGTGGCTTGTGGGAGAACAATGTGCGCAGACAGTTACATTTTGACAGCTTAACTGAATCATTCTATGATTATGCAGCTCTGCAGAGGAAAGTATGTAATCTTAAGGAAGTATTTTGAAAAGAATATAAAATTATTTTTCTTAATTTTATGGTTTCGGTTCATTTCACCTTACCATGAATCTTATACTGAGACTGCATGCAAATACTGATTAGGACAATTTATGATTAGGTCTACGGGAGAGATGAAAGATAAGAGACTGCATAGATTAGAACAACAATAATTAGCCCATTTAAGTCTTTTTAAATGGTACTTTGAGTTTCTTTTCACATCAGTTGTATATACCAGCAGTAGGGATGTGCCAGAATTCTGCCCAATTCAAATTTGGTACCAAATTTTCCATTAATTCGCTTATTCTGTTGCTGCAGGTCCAATTTTTATGCAGTAATTTTCACAGCTATTTTTGAAAATGGATTTTTTTAAAAAAAATCCACCTCTAAAATATTAAGAACAATAATTTCATTGATATTTCCTTTAAAATGTTATTGATATACCATTTTTCCTTTAAAATACTGATATTACTATTAATAGTTTTTGCGAGAACAAAATTGGTAAAAGCAGCGGTTAGCGAACAAAGAACGAACTTGAATTGATACTGGCATGTTAGGCCGATGGAATGCTTTTGAACTGGCACCAGCCAACAGATCCCATCCCTAACCAGCAGTAACAGAGAAACAACTCAGTTAAGTTGACATGATCTGATAATCTCGTTTAAATGGCTATATTGTGGACAAAGGAGGTAACTGCCCCATAAGTGCTGAGCAGCTGGCAGTCCTGAATTAGGAGATAAGAAGAGAATGTTAGGAAAAGGTTTGAGATTGTCTCAGCCTCTAGAAACACACCTATCTACACCTGAGTGTAAGGCTTATCAACCTGGCTAGGTCACCAGCCTCAGTGGTTGTATGCTTAATTCATTCTTGGCTAGCTTCTCTTACTGGATGCCAACAAGACTGTCATGTAACACAGCAACACCCAGCTGGCATTGTTCTGATGCTTGGTCACCTAAACTAGGATGCTCTGAGTTGTTGAGCTGGTTTGGACAATCATGATATGCACAAGCATTTTTACCCATGCATGCTACCCGTTTGCTTCTTTCTTCATGGCACACAGCAATCAAACTCAGAAGTCTCTGGCTATAAACACACTAGTCGCCAGATCGAAGTGTTTCCATTAGCCACACCTGGAGGGGGAACGGGGTGATTGGCCAATCAGCTGCAAAATCTCTTTGAATCTGAATTTTTAAAAAACATGCTCAAGCTGCTCCTACCAGGTTTTATATAAAAAGGGGAGAGATTTGACTAGTGTTGTGTGTTCCCCATTTTCAGAAGAGAGAGGTGGAAACGCACTGGAACCAGAAGAACAGTGGATGTGTTTCTACCCTCTGATTAACCACAAGATCTTATTTCATCTGAAATGCAAAATGATGGTTACCAGCTTTGGAACAATCCAGGAACAATCTTCAATCAACTTCAAACTGTGATTTAGGATCCTGGATGCTTCTGAAGTTGGTAACCATAGTTTCCTGGTTTGGATGAAATTGGGAACTATTGCTAATTAGAGACTTCCTGGTTTAAAATCATGGTCTACAAAAAGGAGCTCTGTGTGTGTGTGTGGAGAACAAAAGGCTTGTCCGTAGCTCAACTTGTTAAGCCAAAATACAATCATCTGGAGTGGGCTGCTATCTACAGGACATGTTGCAGCTTCCTGTTGTTGTCTAGTATTTCTTTTTGGTGTTATGTGGTGTTAATGGTTAGTTTTCATTAATTATATTATTCATACAGATTTCATGGAGTTTTAGAATGCTGGACACCCCCTTAAGCTATCACAGGAAAGGCAACTAATATATTTTATAACTAAATAAACGTTTTCTGTTTTTAATTCTATATACTCTGGAAGGAAACCATTAGTACACAGAAATGGGCTACAAATCTATGCACTTCTTATGTTTTCCAGTGGGTATGTCCTTCATACAAGTATTTCACATTCCCTCCACCCCCTTTCAAAAGTGGATAAAAGAGAAGAGAATTTTGCCGCTGGGATATTATTTGCTCTTTTGTAACATGACAGATAGTTGCTAGTGAATATCCTTATTACCTATAAAATCCTGGCAAACGAAACCCAAGATAGACACCAGCATGCTATATACAAGTGTGCGTTTTGTTTGTTTGGGGGATTTTGTGTTTGAAAACACCCTTTGATCAGTCTGATGCACCGGAACTGTTTTCCTGAGGAATGCGATAAGGTATAGCCCCTTGGTAACTGTTTTGTGAGAGCAAGACAGGTTAATTGGGTTTGACTATACCAATGACCCTTTCAAGTCATGTAAAATGAGACCAGGGAGAGCCTATCACAGGTAGATAACCATTAATATTCCTTGTACTGTCTACGGGAAGAGAAAGGGAGCTGTTTGTTTTTAGTGTTTCCAAAGATATCCAACAAAGGACACAAAGGGGAAGCTATCCACACATAGGAGACAAGGCAGCCATACAAGGAGCTCACAGGGAATAAAAGGCCGCTTCCTCCTGTTCTGCTAGGACTGATCATTTGGATGAAAGATTTGGAACTGCTGAATACTTTTACAATAGGACTAAACTGTTGCATTGATACAATGGAAGATTAAGAAACATAATAAATATCACATTTAATTTCAGAGAAAATCTTAGTCAAACTATATCTCTTAGCAGACATTTTCTTGAGCTGAACCACAAAAGTTCCTTTTCTCTTTTGTACAAAAAGTTTTCATATTTGGACTCATTCTACTATCACCACTAGACACATGTGTGTCTATGTTGATACAATACATATCTGCAAAGAATGAGGCTGCTCTTATATAAAACAAAGGCAGCCAACATGGTCCGGTGAGTTCCTGGGAGTATATATCCCACAACATCTGGAAGGCACTGCATTAGCTACTCAAGATAAAAGACTATTCACCTTCATCTTCATAGACAACCTCTTACACCTGGTTCATCTATTCGAGGTTCAGACTGGTTCCTAAGTAGTCCAGCTCTTTCTTGACTTCAGGCAAATCTTTCTCTGTTTCATGGCCCTAACTGTAAAATGTTAATAATTCTGATTTACCTCCTAGTTTTGTTATGATAAAACAAAGCAAAACAAACTGCAAAACAATGGGGGGGGGCTTAACACATACAGAACTATATATATATATCTGCTTTAAGGCAACTGATTGATTGATTGATTTCTAGCTTGGTCTGCCAACTAGCATGTCACACAACTATAAATTCAAAACTATGAGCATTTGATTCTCCAGCTTTTCTGAAGCTAAGGCGATATGGATTAGATCAGTCCCTTGGGTGGAAGGCCACCTAGGAATAGCATATTAATATAATAAGGAAGTAACGTAAGTACTCAGCTATGACTATGGCCTCTTAAAAATCCTGTCTCAAATATACTAACAGCTTAATATTAAGCAAATGTAAAAAAAATATGGCTTGCCCCCATGTCTATATGTTTATTATATGGAAGCAGTTTAGAAGGTTTCACATCAGATATACAAGAGCACTTAATATCAGTTGGAATGTTTGTGCTGTATGCAAAAGGATAAGATGTCTGCGGTCAGAGTCAAACATCCTTGGTTTCCAACAGCGGTTTTTTTTACTTGCATAATACAGAGTTGTTAACTCATGATAAAAAGATAAGGAAAGGTCACATTTTCCTCCCAGGAAATTTTTTTTTCAGGGTATGCAAGGGATATACAAACTGGGCTAGGTAAAGTGGTCAAGGCTGGAGGATCAGAGTGGGATTGCAAAGAAATCATGGGCTTCTCATTTTACCCTTGTGGTTGCACCAGGCATTTACTAGCATAGAGCTTGGAAAAGTTACTTTTTTTGAACTACAACTCCCATCAGCCCTAGGCAACATGGCCACTGGATTAGGCTGATGGGAGCTGTAGTTCAAAAAAGTAACTTTTCCAAGCTCTGCCATGTCAATATTTCCCCACCACAGCCTTCATCAACCATGCTGGCTGATGCTGATGGGAACTGTGATCCAAAACATCTAGATGGCATTAGGTTGGTGAAGGCTGAATTACCAGGGCATATGGACAGCTAGCTCAGATGAGCTTGAGCTGGAGAATATATTTTTGTCTAAGAACTATGCTGTTTGTAGCTCTTCATTCAAAGTCCTGGGGAGCCCGTCCCCATTGCTGCCAGGCTAACAACAGCTCAGTTCAACACATAATTAGAAAGGCCAATTAAAAAAAAAAACTCTGCTGCAGGCCCTTAACGTCAACAGCTAGAAGTAACAGCATGCTTATCTTCATGCCACTGAAAGCTTCATTAGGGGCAGGGAACCTTTTTTTCTGTTCAGGGCTGCATTCCCTGGGAAGAGGAGAGGTATGATCTGTTGCAGGTTGCTTGCCAGCAGTTGGCTGGGTGAGCTGGCAATGGACAGAGCCAAAAGCATGCGTCTGTGTTGGAATTGCTTTGTAATATGTTTCTAAACTTTTTTTTAAAAAAAGTTTTTAACCTTTTTTTAAAAAAAAGTTTTTAACCTTTTTTTAAAAAAGATGTCTTGAAAGCTTTTAAAAAAAATGTTTTTAAAGATGTTTTGTGTTAATATATTTTAAAGCCCGTTTTTATTATGTTTTAAAGTGTTTTTAGTGCTTTTGTTTGCCGCCCTGGGCTCCTGCTGGGAGGAAAGGCGGGATATAAATCAAATAATATAATATATAAATAATAAATTAAAGTGGGCAGAGTCTGGAACACTGCAGGATTGTACAGCACTCATTCTCTCTGGTCACATCCGCACCATATAGTTAAAGCACACTTGTATCACCTTAACAGTCATGGTCCCCTGCCACCTACTCAAGAATCCTAGGAACTGGAGTTTGTTAAGGTGCTGAGAATTGTAGCTCTGAGGGCTAAACTACAGTTCCCAGTATTCTTTGGGGAAAGCCATGTCTCTTAAATATGCTTCAAATGTATGGTGTGGCTATGACCTCTGTGACACATCTCTGCAGGCCATGTGTCATTAGGGGTACATGAGGAGGGACACGTTTCTCTTGATTTGGCAATCCTATGGTAAGTGCTGGAAACAGCCAACCAAATGTGATATGCCCCACTGGGAAGCTGCCTATTTCATTTCCATTGCCAATTTAGTAAGCTTGGACCTGCTGGAAAATGCTTGGACAGGGTCAGCAAGCAACAGGAAACAGAAAAGCTCCAGGAAAGGCATTATGCTTATGGATGTGTTGCAGGTTTAGAAAAAAATAAAACCAAATTGGAGATTTTATGTATTAATGCCTCTGGAAATTTACAACAACACTTAACGGAACTAATGGGATTTAAGTTGTGTCAAACTAATTTTAAATATTTGGGAATGCAAGTCCCAAAACACTGGTCCCAAATGTGGAGACTCAACTTACTCCCACTGGTAAAGAAAGTCAAACAGGATTTAAAACACTGGTCCCTACTGAATCTTGGTTAGGACGAATAGTAGCCATTAAAAATAGTAGTACCAATTTTTTTCTTTTTCTTTCAAGTGCTACCTATCTCCTTCACTGTTAAGTAAATGGCAGAAACTTTGTTTAGCCTTTGTCTATCCAAATAAAAAGCCCAAACTTAGTCATATGGTGATACACAAGATGGCACATCTAGGAGGCTTGGGCCTCCCTAACCTTTCCTGGTATTATGAAGCTGCTCATCTTCAAACCATTATACAGGTGTTACATGATTCAGATAAATGCATATGGCTACACATAGAACACACAAAAAGCCACCCTTATAAACTTTCAGCACTGCCACTTATTTGTTGTTGTTGTTATGTGGCTCCAAGTTGACCACAACTTATGGCGACCCTATGAATCAGTGTCCTCCAAGTGCATCTATCATGAACCACCCTGTTCAGATCTTGTAAGTTCAGGTCTGTGGCTTCCTTTATGGAATCAATCCATCTCTTGTTTGGCCTTCCTCTTTTTCTATTCCCTTCTGTTTTTCCCAGCATTATTGTCTTTTCTAATGAATCAGGTCTTCTCATGATGTGTCCAAAGTATGATAACCTCAGTTTCATCATTTTAGCTTCTAGTGACAGTTCTGGTTTAATTTGTTCTAACACCCAATTATTTGTCTTTTTCGCAGTCCATGGTATGCGCAAAGCTAAAAAACAGACAGCAGGAAATATTAATCCCTTTTTTCTGCAGACCTGAAGTGTAGTTGCAGTGAAAAAACATTTAGCACCTGATACATCACCATTAATACCATTCTGGCTTCATCCTTTCTTGTATAACAATGACAGATCTCAGAGGTTTCTGAAATGGAAAGAAGTGTGCCTTTACCGCTTGAGATCCTTTTATGAGGACCAAAAGCCTTTATCTGGTACCCAACTGGCCTCCAAATTAGGGCACTGGAATTATAATTGGTTCACAGTACACCAGATTTCACATTTCATTTCTAATAAAACTGTACAAACAGAAGCAATATGCAATCTTACTCCCTTTGAGTCTGTGGTCTGGAGTATGCCCCCAGGCTCAAGGGGAATATTATCTATAATAAATAAGTTGCTATGTGATTTTCATATCGGTAACCTTCAAGCCTTAAAGCATTTATGGGAAAATGATATGGGAACTGAAATCGAAGAAGGCGATTAGAATAATATGTGGCCAAAGAAGCCTTTGTTGTCAATATCTGCAAAAGTGAGGGAGAATACTGTTTAAAGTACTTCACAGATGGTATTTAACCCACTCATACATCACTGGTATGTATGAGTGGGTTAAATACATCACTGCTATGCTGGAAATGATATGCACAGATTGGCACATCAAATCATATGTGGTGGACATGTGATGTAATTCAAAAATTTTGGATTGATGTGTTTAAAGAAATAACATTAATTACTGGCCAAGAGGTTTCTTGCACATCACAGCTCGCATTATTGACGCTATTCTTAAATGACCAAGGTAAACTACAACATAAGGAACTGAATATTTATTTATTTATTTATAGTTATTTTATTTTATTTATTAGATTTATATCCCACCCTTCCTCCTCCTTGTTAGTTAGCAAGCAATTGCCCAGCATTGGAAACAATTGGATATTTTGAGTTTGGACACTTGGGAGACAAATGGTCTGGAGATTGGCCCTGATGGAAAAATTGACAAAACAAGTACGGGCACTTAAAGGGGACCAAAACGAAGTTGATTTTATTGAAATATGGTTTTGTTATCTTTCTTATGTGAACTCGCAAAATCAAAAGCTGCACCCCCCAGCAACTCATGCACAATTATGGAGAGGAGTTTTGTGCTGAATTTATTTTCTTCTTTCCTTCCCCTTCTCTTGTATTATCAGATACCAGGGTCTCAATTCTATGTACATGCAAGGGAAAAAGAGAAAAAGATGCTACGGTTTAATTGTATAGGAAGAGGGGGGAAAGTGGGAGGGGAATTGGGTACTCATCTGTTTGTTTATTCTTAAAAAATCAATTTTATATAAAAAGATACTGCCGCAAAGACCCCATTTTCTGTAGCTACTAACCCAGCTTCCACAGATGAGATCACTCAGAACAAGGCCACATGTGACCTCAATGAATGAGCAGATTCAGGTGGCAGCATCATATGTATGTCCGATAAAAAGAAGCATGGCACTAAATGCCTAATTTTCACACAATCTCAGTCTCAGCTCACCATCTGAAAAACAGATATAATAGTCATCCACTAGAGTGGTGGTATAAACACAAGAACATAAATTACTTTGGGAAGCTATGCTTGCTTGCTGCATCAAATGTAAATTAATGTAAATAACGTGACAAAACACACATCTTAATATTTTATTCATATCAAGTTTTGCACTGTTAAGGCTGTTGATCTGGCAAGATGTAGACAGTCGAGGTGGGCCCTCCCTCACCTGGAGCTGTATATGTGAGTTTTTCAAGGGGAACATCAATTACATCATGATCATGTGGGATGAAGGCTCAACTCTCCATACAGAATGAGGAAACAAGACGAGTAAACTCTGAACAGCTGACAGCGATACATTGTTACAACCCTCAGGGGAACCCCTAGGGAAACACAATGTGAATTGATGTGCCCTGGTGGCATTTCCAGTGGGAGCAAACCTCATGATGACAACAGTAGTCATTTTGCTAATTTTACATTAAACATGGTCTGTGACACTTATTAAAAATCACACACACCTTGGCAAAGGTTTTTTAATCTTTCATAGTTCACCTTTATATACCACTTCTGTGTAAATTATTTTTAACAGCTATGTTGAGAATTACTAGTAACCAGACACATACCTTAGATTTAAGGTGAAAACCTGTTCACTCTTGTTTGTCATACTTATGTCTTTTGCAAGACCATCAACAGCTGCATACTTTATACAAATCTCATATCAGAGAAGAAAGGTCAATTTCTTTACACAATCCGTTTATTCCTTGCAAGGTTTAGATAACATTTATCTTTAAATGAACGGCAGTCTTTTGCAAGTTTACCTGATACGGTAACAACCAGTGTCGCACTTTAGCAAATATTGTATAATTCACAACAATAACAGCAGAAATAAGGTAAGTAAATAGACATGATCATTAGCATGTTTTGTCTTGTACACACATACACAGTTGCAATCTTATTAGTTTAGACAGAACGAATCATGATCAGGACTGCAGACCTTGTATGAGTGGATAAAAATGAATTGTCCCAGAAGTGGAAGGAAGGGAAAGAAATCAAAACAAGCTTCAGGAGATCTTGAGCAATGGAGTAATTGGGGAGAAGTGCTGTTTATCATTTTCACCAGCCATTTTTCTGCTCATAATTATTTACCCCTCCCTGCACAGGGGGAAAATGTGTACTTACAAGAGTACTGTGGGAGGCCTCCAATCTTTTGATACGTTAGCCTTCCACAACTTTGTCCCCTCTGTATGTTTCTGACTACAACTCCCATCAATCCCTAGGCAGCATGGCTAATGAGCAGGGCTTATGGGAGTTGTAGTTTGTTTGTTATGTTGGTTTGATTTGGATGAGTGGGTATGTGTATATTGTGTATATCAGTTTTTTGTATTTATATTTTTATTATTCTTATTTTATTTTTATTTACGTGCACAGAGTCTCGGACTGTGGTTGTTGTGTTGATTTAATTTGGATGAGTGGGTGTGTGTATGGTGTGTGTAAGGTGTGGAATGTGAGATGTGTGTGACAAGAATTGTATGTGGGAATGTATGAAGGTGTAGTGGTTATAACTCTTATATTTTAGTAGTGTTGTTGCAGTTGGATGTACCCTCCCATTAATTGAGGGATTAGCTGATTGTTGTCAGCGTGTATTACGGAGGTAGGCCTCCGTTTTGTATATTGTTTAGGGTGGGTGGCCTGTCCATTAAGCGGACAGGGTTAGGGGCATGTGTAGATCCGGGGGGGTTATGACAGAGAGGGAGGGGGGCCAAGCTATATCAAGATTGGGCGGCAGACGCTGGGTTGATGCTGGGGGCAGACCATGTCAGTCTAGAGGAACAAGAGATAGATGTATAATATCCATCCCTTGTTCCGGGTCTGCCCAAATCCAGAAGACAACTGGGAGACGCAGGATTCCTACCGACCTTCGACTGTTGTTGTGTAATGCCAGGTCTGTGTCACAAAAAACATCTATCATCCATGATATGATTTTGGATGAATGCGCAGACCTGGTGTGCGTTACGGAAACTTGGCTGGACGAGGCCTCAGCCCCCATTCTTGAGGCCATGTGTCCACCGGGTTTCCGCTACGCCCAGCAGCCGAGGGTGGGAAGGCGGGGAGGGGGAGCGGCAGTCATCTATCGGGAATCTTTGGTTTTTACCAGACCTCCCCTCCCGAGGACCAAGTTTGTTGATTGCATGTATTGGAGGTTGGGCCCGAAGTGCAGTTTAGAGATTCTGCTTGTGTACCGCCCGCCCCGCAACACAGCAGACTCCCTGGCCGAGGTGTTTGAGGTGATCTCGGATGTACGAGTGTTGTCCCCAGAGCTATTAATTCTCAGGGACTTCAACGTGCATGCTGAGACCACTCTCGTTGGAGCCCCTCGGGATTTCCTGGAAACCATGGCTTCCTGGGAACTGCACCTTAATAATACTGAGCCCACCCACGTAGCCGGTCATGCTCTCGACCTTGTATTTGTCCTGGGAGAGGAGGGAAGTGTTCTGAAAGTGGGGGCTATTTCTTATACTCCTGTGTCATGGTCAGATCACTATCTGGTGAATATAGATTTCTCGTTGCCACACGCCCTCCGCAGGGGCAAAGGACCTATTAGAATGGTCCGCCCCAGGCGCTTGATGGATCCTGATGGATTCCTGACTGCGCTTGGGGAATTGGAACCTGCTGAAGGTCGCTCGGTCGAAACCCTGGTGATGGAGTGGAATGAGGGGATCACCAGGGCATTGGACCGAGTTGCCCCGAAACGTCCTCTCCCCCTGAACAGAACTCAGATAGCGCCATGGTATACACCATGGTTGCGCAATCTGAGGCGGGAGGTGAGACGACTAGAACGCCGGTGGCGGAAATCTCGCTCCGAAGGTGCTCGGACACAGGTCAGAGCAGCAGTAGCTGCCTACCAGGTGGCAGTGAAGGAGGCAAAGAAGGATTTCTTTGCTGCCTCTATTGCATCCGCAGAGTGTTGTCCCAGGAGGTTGTTCCAGGTGGTCCGAAGCCTGGTCGGTCCAGTTGCTCAGGTACCCCCGGAACATTCTAAGACCTCCTGTGACAAATTGGCAAAACACTTTGCTGATAAAATCGAACACCTAAGGAGCTTGATTCTGTACACCGTGGATGCAGTGAATGAACCAGAGTTGACCATTTGCAATCCGGTCCAGTGGGATCGATTTCGGCCTCTCCCTTCTGAGGAAGTGGACAAGGTGCTTTCATCTGTGAAGCCTACCACTTGTCTGATTGATCCATGCCCATCATGGCTCCTTGTGAATTGCAAGGAGAAACTGGGCGAAGGGATTAGGGCGGTGGTAAATGCATCCTTAGTGGAGGGTGTGATGCCACTGGTCCTCAAGGAGGCAATTATAAAACCTATCTTAAAGAAGTCCTCCTTGGATCCCCAAGTTCTGAACAACTTCCGCCCTGTTTCGAATTTACCATTTTTGGGCAAGATCATTGAGCGAGTGGTGGCTAACCAATTGTCAGCACACTTGGATGAAACGGATTATCTGGATCCATACCAATCGGGTTTCAGGACTGGACATGGAACTGAAACAGCCTTGGTCGCTCTGGTGGATGATATGAGGAGGGCATTAGATAGGGGAGAATTCACCTTTCTTGTCCTCCTAGATCTTTCAGCGGCTTTTGATACCGTTGACCACGGTATCCTGATGGATCGCCTGGAAGGACTGGGAATTGGAGGCACTGTTTTACAGTGGTTCCGTTCCTTTCTCTCTGACAGGCACCAACAGGTAGCATTGGGAGATGAGGTTTCAGACCCTTGGCCCCTCACTTGTGGAGTGCCACAGGGTTCTATCCTCTCTCCCATGCTATTTAACATCTACATGAAGCCGCTGGGATCTATCATCAGGAGATTTGGGCTGCGGTGTCACCAATATGCGGATGACACACAGCTCTATCTCTCGTTTAAGTCTTCACCAGAGTTGGCTGTGGAGACCATGTCCAAGTGCCTGGAATCCGTGAGTGGATGGATGGGGAGGAACAGGCTGAAGCTATATCCTGACAAGACCGAGGTACTGCTTGTGGGAGACAGGGGTAGGCTGGGTTCTGTTGACCTGAGGTTTAATGGGGTACAACTGCCCCTGAAGGACCAGGTCCGCAGCCTGGGGGTTGTTCTTGATTCCAGGCTGTCCATGGAGGCTCAGATTTCGGCAATGAGCCGGGCAGCCTGGTACCAACTACACCTCATACGCAGGCTGCAACCCTACCTCCCTGTTCATCAGCTCCCACTGGTAGTACATGCCCTGGTCACCTCTCGATTAGACTACTGCAATGTGCTCTACGTGGGGTTACCCTTGAAAACGGTCCGGAAACTTCAACTGGTACAGAATGTGGCGGCTCGTTTACTTACAAACAGCCGTTGCCGTGATCATATTACACCAGTATTATTTAATCTACACTGGCTTCCAGTAGTTTTCCGGGCCCAATTCAAAGTGTTGGTGTTAACCTTTAAATCCCTATATGGTTTCGGCCCGGTTTATCTGAAGAAGCACCTCCAGCGTCACCAACTATGCCGCCCGACAAGATCCGCCACGCAGGGCCTTCTCTCAATCCCACCAACAAAAGTAGTTAGGTTGGTGGGGACTAGAGAGAGGGCTTTTTCAGTGGCGGCCCCCACTCTCTGGAATTCCCTCCCGTTCGATCTTCGACATGCCCCTTCCCTGGATACCTTCCGCCGAGCATTAAAAACTTTGCTGTTTAGTCAGGCCTTTGAGACTATCTGGATGGGCTAATTATATACTCAATCCCCGCTGCTATGTATTACAATTGCTGCTATTCTGTCACTGATGATTATTTGTATTTTATTGTATTTATTGTATTTACTGTATTTTGTATTTTATTGAATTTAATATGTACGCCGCCTAGAGTGGCTTCGGCCAGATAGGCGGCCTAAAAATTAAATTATTATTATTATTATTATTATTATTATTATTATTAAAAAACCTCTGGAGGGGCCCTTGTTGAGAAAGGCTGAAACAGGCCAAGTGCAAATGGGAAGGAACATCTTAGCATTGATCTCAAGATAGAATCAGGTACATGAGTACAATGAACCAATCCTCATTTATTATTACTTTAAAATACAAAATATATATAAACTTTTACTTTTTAAAAATCACTCTTGCCCTTATATAGCAGAACGTCACTTTCCTAAGAATTCTCTGTCCTCAGCATGCTTGGGATTGTCGCCTTCACTACCAGTGCCTAGACCACCCAGAACCAGCAAAGATGGCATACAGAGTATAAGACTAGGACTGTGGAGAGGAGACATGAGTTATTGTTGTTGTCAAAATTAATTTCCCGCCCTTCCTCCCAGGAGGATCCCAGGGCAGCAAATCTCCACTCATCCATGAAACTCACTCAATGTACTTTGGCCAGTTGTTATCTCTCAGCCTAACCTACCTCACAGGATCATTGTGTGGATAAATGGAGATGGAAGACATCATGTACACCACGACAAGCTCCTTGGAGAAAATATATTACATTATATATGTAATAAATAGTTTGCGTTACTGATGAAGTGAAAGCCAACATGTTTAACAAAATAATATTAAGCCTTTCTCTGTTTAAGTCAGTCATAGGAATGGCCAGTGCCGCTTTAAAAGCATTCCGTCGACCTAAGTGGTTGGTATCAATGCAAGTTCATTTTTTGTGTGCTATCCACTGCTTTTACTGATCACGTTTTTTTCCTCCCCAAAAATATTGATATTAAGATTAATATTTTAAAATGAAATGTTGATATTTTGAAAGGAAATATCAATATTTTGAAAGGAAATATTGATAAATAAAATATTGAAAATAGCCACAGAAAATTGCTACAAAAAATCCGATCTACAACGACAGAGAATAAGCGAATTAATGGGAAATTTGCTACCAAATCTGAACTGGGGAAAATTCTAGCATATCTCTAGTCAGTCACTTAGGGCACAATCCTCTACTTGACATGTGCCAGCTGAGAGCCATTACTTTCTTTTCCCTCCTGGGCTGAGCAGAGCACACACAGGAAATAGTGGCTGTTCCACTGGTATAGTAGCACCTTATAACCTTCACCCCACCCTAGCGTAATTGACTATAACATGAGTATCCAACGCAGTGACCTCCAGAAATTGTTGGACTACAATCTTCCATCATTCTTGACCATTAGCTATGCTGGCTGGGGCTAATGGGAGTTGGAGCCCAACAAGATCAGGAGGAAGGGCCATAGGTTCCTCATCCTGGAATGGAGGATTGCTTGGATTGCCTGCATTGGCTGCAAGTCAGAGACTACTTGATGGAAACTCTGCTTAAGCATTTTTCAGATCATATATACACAGGCAGAGAAGCCCGGATTCATAAGAGTGCATGCACACACAGACATGTATGATCAACAAAGGAAACCTAGTGTTTTCAAAACATATTGCTATGTACATGAAATTTTGGTTTAAAAAAAAGATACTATGGAAAGAGTTAATTATTTCATTCACTGAAAAGTATGTCTATGTAAGTAAAATGTCAAACAAAAAAGGCAAGCCTATTAAAATTGATTAAATAGAAACCACTTTAACAAGGTTAGTTATTGGGAAGGGAACATCTGTAGGCACAGAACCATCAAGTACTATATCGGTTGTTCTTTTTAAAATGCTCCAAAAAGTTTTAAACACTAATAACAATTATTAGCTGGGTGAACCAGAGCACAATTAAAATATTTTGACTGCAATCAGTGACACAGAGAAACAATGTGGTTTTGCTGCCCCCTCTTGATACATTTCAGAAGCACAGGTTCCAAACTGATAATATAATTTTACAAAATAAAATGATGAAGCACATAAAAATTAAAGAAAGAAATTCTTTAAGACTGTCTAACTTCTGACATATGAAAATGATCAAATGAAAGGTGAAGATGGATTGACAGGTCTCTAGAGTTCACTTTTTAAATCAGATATGGGCAGAGTTAAGTAGATCCCACAAGCCTGAACTTTTTGATTACAAAGGCAAGGTCCGCTAACCGGTGCCAGGTACAAAATAGCAGCAGAGTGCCACGGCCAAACACACAATGGTGGCTCAGGAATGGCACCAATTGCCTCCTGCACCCCATGAGCCATAGACAAATATAACCAGAATACACAACACCAGACTTGAGTAATTAAGGATTCCAACCCCCCCCCCAAAAAAGGCTATTATAATATTCCTGTTTTACAAGTAAAGGAACACTGCAGTTGAGAGATAAGTGATGATTCACTCATAGGCAAAAAAACCTCGCAGTTTAAGAAAGTACCTATAGCAAATAGATATTTCTATCAAACTTTAAAAAGCAGGGAACTTAGGCAGCTATAGTTAATGCACCAGGAGAGCCGGAGACCTGACCTCCTCTCTGAGATACTGTACTGCTGTACAAATTTGTAAAAATGCAAAAACAATTTGGTCTTTCACAGTCCAATCCACTTCCTGTGTAGCTTGGAAGAATTCAGTAACATGTACCTCTAAGCATATGGTGAGTAGTGGCAACACCTGCAATTAGGTGTTGCGCGGGAGGAAGGTGATGAGATTGGGTGAGTTGGCCCTGGGCAGAGGTAAAGCCCATTTCCTTTCCAAAAGGAAAGCCCTGGGACAGTATCATTGTTTTTCAGGGTTTCCCCCACCTTTTTATTCTACAACAGGCACATGTAGTCTCCCACCCAAATTTAAACCAAAGCTGTCTCTGGTCACATCTGCACTAGACCTTTATTTCAATTTACACAGTCATGGCTTCCCCAACGAATCCTGGGAAGTGTACTTTGTGAAGGGTGCTGAGTTGCTAGGAGATGCCCTATTCCCCTCACAGAGCTACAATCCACAGAAGAGGGGCTGACTCTAGCCACTCTACCCACTGACCACTGGAGCTCTGTCAAGGAATGGCCCTCTGATTAGCCAAGTAAAATAGCTGTGAGTCTGGCTTTTCAAACACTGACAGTTGGTTCTTACTGAGCATGCCCATGCTTATCATTGACTCCAATGTTAAATTTCTTAAATTAATTAAAATCAGCCAGCCATTTTTTTTTTTACGTTTAAACTGCAGAAGATGAAGGTCAAAGTATGGGGCAAGGAAAGTAATACAGTTACAGCTACTCTGTGAACATGGCTGATTTTTAATTAATTTCAACAAATTATGAGACAACTGACAGAAAAACAGAACAGGGGTCTGGATTTTTTTCTCTTGTTTTACACTTTGAACTCTTGATTCCCTCTAAGTGTTTTGTGTATCACCATGAAAACGTACAGGGTTGTTAAAGAAGCTTTTCTGAGTTTAGGACTATATGTTTCGTAATGGTTTCTTTTGAACTGAGTTTATGGGAAGCAGCAGAATGGCATGGGGGGTGTTTTCAATTTAATATTGCGGAATGTGAAAAATCCATGCTGGCTATAGTATACAGTGTATAATAATGCTTTTTCACTACTGATATAACTGCTTGAAATGTTATGTTAGAGCAGTGTTTCTCAACCTTTTTTAAACCAATGCCCCCTTTTAGATAACATAAAAATCCCATGCTCCCCTTCAAACCTGGCTCCCAAACAATACTGAACTACTGTGCAACTGCGATGACATCCAGATCACACAAGAAGCTATGATCTTTTCACCTTCTGAACATAACATTTAATACTTTTATATTTTAATATTGTTAACTTTATACATATATTGTACCTCCCTGGAGGAGGAGATATGCCTTCCTGGAGGAGGAGATAAGAAACACTGTGCTAGAAAATAGATTATAATCTAATAATAATAATAATAATAATAAATTTAATTTCTTCGTCGCCTATCTGGCCAATGGCCACTCTAGGCGACTTACAAAATTGTTAAAATACAATTGATAAAATACAGTAATACAATATAAAAACAACACATCTGCAGCAACAATATTAAAACTGGGCAGGAGGCATTTCAGTTATAACAATTAACCCTCCCCAGATACCCCGAAGGCCTGCTGAAAGAGCCAGGTCTTTAAGGCTTTCCGAAACACATTTTAAGAAGAGGTGTGCCGGAGATCTTGTGGGAGGGAGTTCCAAAGAGTGGGGGCCGCCACTGAGAATGCCCTCTCTCTTGTACCCACCAATCTGGCTGTTTTTGTTGGCGGGATTGAGAGAAGGCCCTGTGTGGCCGATCTTGTCGGGCGGCATAATTGGTGGCGTTGAAGGCGCTCCGTGAGATAAACTGGGCCGGAACCGTGTAGGGATTTAAAGGTCAATACCAACACCTTGAATTGGGCTCGGAAAACAACTGGTAGCCAGTGTAGGTCGAACAACACTGGTGTGATGTGATCTCGGCGGCGACTATTCGTAAGTAGTCGAGCCGCCGCATTTTGTATCAGTTGTAATTTCCGGACAGTTTTCAAGGGTATCCCCACGTAGAGCGCATTACAGTAGTCCAAACGAGAGGTGACCAGGGCGTGTACCACTAGTGGGAGCTGGTGAACAGGAAGGTAGGGTTGCAGCCTTCGTATGAGGTGTAGTTGGTACCAGGCTGCCCAGCTCACTATAATCTATAATCACTATAATCACTATAATCTAGAGATTATATTGCAAATTTCATATTTTGCAATCTACACAATTACGGTGTGTGGTGACTATAATAATTTTGTATATTTACACATTTTAAAAAATTTAATCCATAGGCAGCATTCCTCATCCAGCCTCTCCATGCACCCTGCTGAATTTCATTTTGCCATCATGCACACATTATGGTCTTCTAGTTATGTAGAAAAGGTAATTTCAGCAGGCATAGTTTACCATGCAAGTTACACTTGTTGAAATTCTTTCTTCTCAGCAATTTAAGCACGAGCCCTTTCCTCTTTTGCATCTGATCACCCTAACCAGCGGAGCGGAAAAAGGTCAAATGTCCTCGGGCCTGTATGATGTTAATAAGCATTTTCTGTGAGCACAAGCAAAATATGTTTCCTTTATCCGATGTCTTCTTCTCACTGAGGACACCAGGAATTTTGTGCTTATTACTAACACTGCTTTAAACGGCCTTTCTGAAGGAAAAGTATAATATTAAATGGAAAATAATCCCTCCTCTCTGGAAGGTTAGCCAGGTTAGTTTGTTGTATATTAATCATCCAGACTTCTGCAGTGTATCGGACCCCAGGCGCACTTTTCATTGTGGAAGGGTCCCCAGATGTTGTTGGACTGCAATTGCCATCAGCCCTAGCCAGCATGGCCAATGGTCAGGAATGATGGGATTATAGTCTAGCAACATGTGGGGACCCAAAAGGCTGGGAAAGGCTTTTCTAGGACATTATCACAAACTATCACCTGTATAACATCCCCATATTTCAGCCAGTTACCACTTACTGTTTTCCTTCTGGAAACAAAAAACACCTGGGGTCCAAATATACCCCAGAAATCCACTGGTGCTGATGACTCTGGAGAAAAAACTAACTGATGAAGAGATATGCCAAAGATACAAGATGGGTTTTTTTTGGCTCAGGGTGCTTTGATATTGTCAAGCACACTTGTGTTGACAACACAGACAAAAATGGTCTCTGGGGGACAAAGTTATCCTATCCTTCAATTGGAAATCTAATTGGAGTACAAACATACCCCAAAGACAGTCAGTATGATTAAAACCTACAAAGACTTATTTATTGCCTTTATTGTGGCATAAGCTTTCTTTGGAATTTTCAGATGCATGGGACGTTAACCTAACCTGGCAGGAATATGTAGACTGTGGGAATGCTGAGGACATAATATCTTGACTTCAGCAAAGCTTTTGCCAAAGTGTGCCATGATATTCTGATTAGCAAGCTAGCTAAATGTGGGCTGGATGGAACAACTATCAGGTGGATCCACAGTTGGCTCCAGAATCGTACTCAAAGAGTGCTTATCAATGGTTCCTTCTCAAACTGGGCGGAAGTAATCAGTGGGGTACAACAGGGCTTGGTCCTGGGTCCAGTGCTCTTCAAAATTTTTATTAATGAATTGGATGATGAGGTAAAGAGCATGCTTATCAAATTTGAAGATGATACAAAATTTGGGGGCACAGCTAATACCGTGGAAGACAGAAAGAAAATTCAAAGGGACCTTGATAGGCTGGAGCATTGAGCTGAAAACAACAGAATGAAATTCAACAGGGATAAATGCAAAGTTCTACACTTAGGAAAAAGAAACCAAATGCACAGTTATAAGCTGGGGGATACTAGGCTCAGCAATATGACATGTGAGAAGGATCTTGGAATTGTCGTTGATCACAAGCTGAATATGAGCCAACAGTGCGATGTGGCTGCAAAACAAAAAATGCTATATTAGGCTGCATTAACAGAAGTATAGTTTACAAATTGCGTGAAGTATTAGTTCCCCTCTATTCAGCACTGGTTAGACCTCATCTTGAAAACTGCATCCAGTTCTGGTCTCCACACTTCAAGAAGGATACAGACAAACTGGAACAGGTTCAGAGGAGGCAACAAGGATGATCAGGGGACTGGAAACAAAGCCCTATGAGGAGTGACTGAAAGAACTGGGCATGTTTAGCCTGGAGAAGAGAAGACTGAGGGGAGATATGATAGCACTCTTCAAGAACATGAAAGGTTGTCACACAGAGGAGGGCTGGGATCTCTTCTCGATCGTCCCAGAATGCAGGACGTGGAATAATGGGCTCAAGTTGCAGGAAGCCAGATTTCGACAGGACATTAGGAAAAACTTCCTAACTGTTAGAGCCATACGACAGTGGAACCAATTACCTAGAGAGGTGGTGGGCTCTCCGACACTGGAGGCATTCAAGAGGCAGCTGGACAGTCATCTGTTGGGAATGCTTTGATTTGGATTTCTGCATGTGCAGGGGGTTGGACTTGATGGCCTTATAGGCCCCTTCCAACTCTACTATTTTATGATTCTATATGATACCATACTACTAGCAGAAACCAGTAATGATTTGAAACGAATGCTGATGAAAGTTAAAGAGGAATGCACAAAACAGGACTACAGCTGAACGTCAAGAAGACTAAAGTAATGACAACAGAAGATGTATGTAAGTTTAAAGCTGACAGTGACGACAATGAACTTGTCAAGGATTATCAATACCTTGGCACAGTTATTAACCACAAGCGAGACAATAGTCAAGAACTGAGAAGAAAGCTAGGAGTGGGGAGGGCAGGTATGAGAGAACTAGAAAAGATCCTCAAATACAAAGATGTATCACTGAACCCCAAAGTCAGGATCATTCAGAGCATGGTATTCCCCATCTCTATGTATGGATGTGAAAGTTGGACAGAGAAAAAAGCGGATAAGAGAAAAATCAACTCATTTGAAATGTAGTGTTGGAGGAGAGCTTTGCGCATACCATGGACTGCGAAAAAGACCAATAATTGGGTGTTAGAACAAATTAAACCAGAACTATAACTAGAAGCTAAAATGATGAAACTGAGGTTATCATACTTTGGAGACATAATGAGAAGAAATGATTCACTAGAAAAGACTAAAAGGCTGGGAAAAACAGAAGGGAGTAGAAAAGAGGAAAGCCAAACAAGAGATGGATTGATTCCATAAAGGAAGCCACCGACCTGAACTTAAAAGATCTGAACAGGGTGGTTCATGACAGATGCTCTTGGAGGTCACTGATTCATAGGGTCGCCATAAGTCGTAATTGACTTGAAGGCACATAACAACAACTTAACAACAAATGATTCTATATGCATATGCACAGTGCTTTTTTGGTTAAAAAAAAGAAAAAAGAAGGTGCCAGTATTCATATCTTGACAAAAATACCATGGGTGTCAGCACAAAATGGCTGGAAAGGGCAGCAAAAAAAGAGGTGCTGGTACTCCCTACCGGTATTGTCACCGAAAAAACCCCCTGCATATGCATATGGGCATACAGAACAAGCAAAATATGTTGAAAGAGATAGCTAACATTTGCCACAATTACACTCACAAAGCAATCTTATGCATTTTTACTATTGTAAAATAGTTCTCATACTATTTTACTATTGTGTTCAATGTGCCTACATTCTGGTAAATTCGGGGGGGGGAGTCAAAATTCAGAAATTTAGAAAATAAAGAGTTGTCTCTACTTCTTTATCTACCACATACAGCTTCAGCAATTGCATTTCTCATTGCCACAGAACAGTGGTGGCTGGAGCCCATTGGGACCGGTGTGGCAGAAGGCAGGGAGGCCAAGGCCACATTCACACCATGTATTTATTCCACTATTACCCCCCTGGGAAGCATAGTTTGTGAGGGGTACTGAGAGTTGTTAGGGAACCCTTATTCGCCTCACAAAGCGACAGTTCTCAGAGTGGTTTAACAGTCAGTCCTTCTTCCCAGAGCACTCTGGGGACTGCAGCTCTGTGAGAGGAATAGGGGTCTCCTAACAACTCTCAGTGCCCTTCACAAACTACACTTCCCAGGGTTCTTTGGGGGAAGCCATGACTGTTTCAAGTAGAATAATAGTGGAATAAATGTACGGTGCGAAATGTGGCCCAACAAAGCTAATGGCAGGCAGAGCCAACTAATTCTAGCTTTGTCGCCATCCACTTCCCTGCTGAGTTGTACAAGAGCGGTGCTGACAGCCTGTGTCACTCCCAGGACTGGTTGTAACTAAGAAGGCAGGCAGGGAGGCAAGAGCAGGCTGAAGTTGGTGGGACAGTGCCCCATATGCCCTAATAGACTAGTCTCCACTGCCACACAGGGATGGGACTGTGCTGGGACCATCAAGGGGCAAGCATTTTCACCTGCCTTGCCCCACCCCTCCGCCTGGGCCTTATCAGGAGGAGCTGCAGGCTGAGACGTGCTGCTGCAGGGATGAGACTGTGCTGGGACCATCAAGGGGCAAGCATTTCCACCTGCCTTGCCCCACCCCTCCGCCTGGGCCTTATCAGGAGGAGCTGCAGGCTGAGACGTGCTGCTGCAGGGATGAGACTGTGCTGGGACCATCGAGGAGCGGGCATTTCTGCCTGCCTTGCCCCGCCCCTCTGCCTGGGCCTTATCGGGAGGAGCTGCAGGCTGAGATGTGCTGCTGCAGGCTTTTCCACCTGCTTTGCCCCCCACCCCTGCTCTTAGCGACATTTTTCTGGGGACTGCCCTTTACCAGGAAGATGAATGTTTTTGGTTTGCTGCTCCTGCTTTTTTTAGAGATGTTAGGATTTTTTTTTTTGTAAATTGTATTGTTTTTATTTGTATTTTGTATTTGTATTTTTATTTGTGTGTAAGCCGCCTTGGGGGCCTATTTGGCCGAAAGGCGGCCTAGAAATAAAACGTAACATAACACCCTTTTGGAGATCCATAGTTCTGGGCCAAAGCACATACTTTGCATGCATAATATCAAAGGTTCAGACTCTAGCAGCTTTACACAAAATAAGGTAGTAGTGAAGAACTGAAAACCTTGGAGAGCTGTTGTCAGAATACTCAGCACCGGGCTATGTAGTGAAGGCAACCACAGATGCTAAAGCAGAGATGTGACCCTCCAGATGTTGTTCTGCTATCATCCCTGATCATTGGCTATGCTGGCTTGGGCTGATGGGAGACGGAGCCCAACAACACCTGGAGCCTTGCAAGTTCCCTGCACAATAGGGGTATGGAGACAATGGCCCATTGGGATTAGGACTCAAGTTTTCCTGGCAAGTTTGAACCCCAGCAGCTCTGAGTTTAGAAATGAAACAGTGCAATCCTATTCATATCGACTCAAAAATAAGTCCCACTATTGTTCAGTGGGGCAGGCCCCATCTGCACTATACATTTAAGACAGTAAAATACTGTGACTTCCACCAATGAATCTTGGGAACTGTAGCTTGCTAAGGGCACTCACTGCTGAGAGTTTTTTGGAGAACCCTGTTACCAGGGGCGGCTCCAAAGCGCGGCCAGGTGGGGCCCTGGCCAAGTGCACCACGTCCCACAGGGGCCCCTAAAGGGCCCCTCATTATGATGGGGGACTAACGCTCCCCTTCCGCTGCAAGCTCCCTGCCACGGATAACAGGGAGGGAGCTGCCTGCCCATGCCCACTCACTCTCCTCCCCGCCCACTCGCTCACTTGTCCTCCACCCAGAGCTTGGAAGTAACTAGTTACAAGTAACGAATTACTTGTAATTCATTACTTTTTTGAGTAACGAGTGAGTAATTCCTTTACATTTCGATTGTAATAGAACTAGGAGTAATTTTACTACTTTTGTGGAGTAATTGTAACATTTCCAGAATTACTTTTGGGCATTACTTGGGGGGGGAGCAGGGGAAGTCTTCTGCTCTTCTGATTTGTGGATGAAAATCATGTGCCTCAAACTGGGCTTCTGTGTAGTGTCACTCTTCTCTCGTGCTCTGTGGATGGGCAGGAGGCGACGAGGGAGGAGGCGGAGAGTGAGACGGGGTGGAGTGGAGAAAACAATTGTTTTAAAAAATGGATAGTGGTGGTGAAGAATGGAGTGGAGGGAAAAAGGATCCGGAGGTCAAGAACATGGATAAAGGAGGAGAAGGAGGCAGCAGCAGAATGGAGATAAAGAACTGTGGAGGTGAAAGATGACAACCTGTGTGTGTGTGTGTGAGAGAGAGAGAGAGAGAATACTGTGTTTGCACTTGGCACACAAAGTGGCCTCCCCTACCCTCTCTGGCTACTGTGCTGCATTTGCAGTATTTTAACTTTTTTGCATCTCAGGGGAAAATGTTGGCTTGAGTGAGTGTCCCTTAGTTGGTGGCAGGGCAGGGTCTGGGAGGTGGTTAAGTGAGAGAGATTTTGCTGGCTGGCTGAGTGTGGGGGGTTGCACTTGGTTTGACGTGCAAAGATCTGAGCTGTGGCCTCTGCCTCCCTCTCCACCACCCTTACCAGCGGAGAGACCACCATTGCTATCTTGTGAATAAAAATGATTATTCTACTACCTCTGTATGTGTTTGTTTATTTTTAATGTTGTTTTAGGCTACTTAGATGTGCAGCAGCCAAGGCCAGCACCTTGTAGGCATTTTTTTAAGTAACTGAAATGTAATTATAGTGATCACTTTGAAGGAAAAGTAAAGTAATCGGTTACTTTCAGAGCAATTGTAATTGTAACGGTAATTACTACTTTTTTGGGCCATGTAACTGTAACTTATTACTTTTTAAAAGTAATCTTCCAAGCTCTGCCTCCACCCCCGCTGGCTCCCTCACTCACCCTCCGCCCACCTGCTCACTTGCCCTCTCCCCTGCTCCTCCACTCGCTCGCCTGCCGTCCCACCTCCCCGCTTGACCCCCCCTTCTCTGCCTGCCTGGTAGGTAGGTAGGTAGGTGGGGTGTGCGTGCATGTGCCAGGGCTGGCTGGTGCCCAAGGGCCCCAGCATACTTGGGGCAGCCCTGCCTGTTACCAACAGAATTACAATCTCCAGAATGGTTTATTGATCTCTCTTCCTGGGGAGTTTTAGTTCTGTGAGGGGAATTGTCTTCTAACAATCCTAGCACCCTTAACAAACTACTGTTCCCAGGATTCTTTGGGGGAAGCCATGACTGTTTAAAGTGCTATGATATTGCTTTAAATATGCAGTACAGATGGGGTCTTATTTAGGGTGGAAACACATTCATTGTTCTGCCGGTTCCAGTGCATCTTCACCTCTCTCTTTGAAATGGGAGCACAGCACGCTAGTCAAACCCCATCCCTTTTTACTATAAAACCTGATGGGAGCAACTTGAACGCCTTCCAGCTTTAAAAAAAGATTTTGCAACTGATGAGCAGATCAACCCCTTCGCCCTCCAGTGGTGGCTAATGGAAACGCTTTGATCTGGCCACTAGTAACTCTCCCTACTAAGGTAGCGTCCTCCAGATATCATAGACTACAGTTCCCATAATCCCTGACCATTGACCATGCTGGTTTGGGCTCATCGAAGTTGCAGTCCTCACCATCTCGATAGCACTACTCTGGCTACCCCGGCAGTAGAGGATTGCAGCCTAAGGCAAATAATACTTGGCTCCAACTGAACAAAGCGCGAATGACTTCCGTGTAATCATGCATATAGGGCCCGGTTCTGAGTGCACGGAGGTGCTAAGCACCAAAGAGTTCCACGGTTTGGTTTACAAAAACATTTGCAAACCAGGAGATAAAAATAAGCCAATACCCGTGGAAGGGCAAGACTTTTATCAGACCAACCAAAATGTCACAAAAGAGCGAGGCATTAGAGTTTTTCAGGCGTCTTCATCAGGCCGGGTATTAAGTAGAGGGCGAACCGGGAAAAACAACAGCCGGCTTGGTGTGTGCGAAAAAGCCCTGCCACTCTTAATATAAATGGTACGAGCGGAAAGGGCGGAGGAAGCGACGCTGGGGCCTTACGGCAGGGGGAGCCGTGCTGCGTCCTCAGCCTCCTTGCCTCGCCTCTCTTTCCTTTTGCCGGAGGTGGCGGCTCCTCGTTGGGGAGTGGGAGGGCTCTTTAGCGGTTGAGCTCTTGCACGCCTGTCTCCGGCTGAAGGGAAGCCGAGCGGCGTCTTGCCCTACCCAGCCCAGTTCCTCCTCTTCCTGCACTCCGCCCCTTTGCCGACCGCACCGCCACGGCGCTTGCCTTTCCCGGCACCCCACCATCTCCAGCATGCAGGTTTTCCAGTATCCCGAGGTGTATCGCGACGAGACATCAGTGAGTACCTACCTGGGACCGATCTCCTACCGCCCGAGAAGGCCCGCTGCGTCCCCTTCATTCGCTCCGCTCTTTTGTCTGCTGTGGTGGAAAACCCAGCCCAGGGTCTCTGAGTTTTGTGTTGCTGCTGCTGCTGCTTTCTCTCTTTGGGACAGCTCCCCGCACCTGGAGGCGTCCTGCTTTTAGCGCCCTCTTTGGGATCTGTGATCGCTAGTCACTAACAAGCCAGGGTGAAAAACCCACTTTTCACATCTACACCCTGTAAGCTTCCCGATCAAACGTTATGTAAAATATAAGCGTTTGAGGATTTAACGTAGGCTTTTATGTGCACTCAAGAGTTGTATCGTTTCCACACCCTCCCACATCAGCCTACCAACCTTGTGAGTGTTTCTAAAACCTCTAGAAGGAAATCCAGGCATTTATGTGCCTTTTACTTTCTGTCTCTGTTGACTACTGAGAGTGCGGGAACTGCTGTGGACCACTGCTATGGATTATGAACTGTGGTTCAGTGAACTGCGTGTTAATATTTCTGTGGGTGTGCCTGGAGATGACTGGGCCTGCTTTAGTAGCCAAACAACATAGTGTGCCCTGTGAAAGTTCAGAAGAGGCACATTTCTGTCTTGCACAAGCCATATGCCAAAAAACTGTTGTTCAAGCAGGAAGAAATAATTTTCTCAAAACAGATTGGTAAATAACCCTGGGGCTTGTTCACCCGCTGTAGATTGGCTTGCTTCTCTCTGCTTTGTAAGCATCTTTGTGCAGGACTCTGGTTCTCTGCTGGGGATTCACAGTGGTCTGGGTTGCTCAATTGGGGCTGGTGTACAGATAGTACAGCTTAATACTCAGAATTTCTAAGTAGCATATAACTTCACTAATAGGCAAAAAAAAACCTTGTGGTTTAAGAACCTACCTATAGCCAACAGATATTTCTATCAAACTTTAAAAAGCAGGGAAATTGGGCAGCTGTACAGAATACACTAGGGGAGCAGGAGACCTGACCTCCATTCTGAGATATTGTACTGCCCTACAAATTTGTCAAAATGCAAACACAATTTGGGTTGGTCTTTCACAGTCCAATCCACTTCCTGTATAGCTTGGAAGAATTTGGTAACGTGCTGCTGAGGAGGAGGGGAGGACAGGTTTGATTATTTGCATGCTTTTTGAGTTCAGTGAGATTTACTCCTGAACAGTCATGATTAGGATAGGTAAAACTGACTTGGGGGAGAGGAGGGAGGGGAGAGACGGGGAGAAAGGGGGAGGGGAGGAGATTGGGTGGGTAGGCACTGGGCAGAGGCAAAGACGTTTGCCTTTCCAAAAGGAAAACATTGTGAACAGTATCATTGTTTTTCAGGGTTTCCCCCACCTTTTTATTCTACAACAGGTACATGTAGTCTCCCACACAAATTTAAACCAAAGCTGTCTCTGGCCACATCTGCACTAGACCTTTATTTCACTTTAGACAATCATGGCTTCCCCGAAGAATCCTGGGAAGTATACTTTGTGAAGGGTGCTGAGTTGCTAGGAGATGCCCTATTCCCCTCACAGAGCTACAGTCCGCAGAAGAGGGGCTGACTCTAACCACTCTACCCACTGACCACTCTAGCCACTGGAGCTATGTCAAGGAATAGGAGTCTCCTAACAACTCTCAGCACCCTGTACAAACTATACTTCCAAGGATTCTTTGGGGGAAGCCATGGGTATTTAAAGTGGAATAAATGTCTGTTGTGGCCCTCTGATTAGCCAAGTGAAACAGCTGTGAGTCTGGCTTTTCAAACACTGACAGTTGGTTCTTACTGAGCATGCCCATGCTTATCATTGACTCCAATGTTAAATTTCTTAAATTAATTAAAAATCAGCCAGCCATTTTTTTAACTTTTAAACTGCAGAAGATGAAGGTCAGAGTATGGGGCAAGGCCAGTAATATGATTACAGGTACTCTGTGAACATGGCTGATTTTTAATTAATTTCAACAAATTATGAGACAACTGACAGAAAAAAGTCCAAAAGGAGTCTGAATTTTTTTTCTCCTGTTTTACACTTTGAACTCTCGATTCTCTCTGACTGTTTTTTGTATCACCATGAAAACTTAGAGGGTTGTTAAGCAAGCATTTGAGTTCAGGACTATACGTTTTGTAAGGTTTTATTTTGAACTGAATTTTATTTGAAGCATCAGAATGGCATGGGGGGTGTTTTCAATTTAATATCGCGGAATGCGTAATATCCATGCTGCCTATAGTATACAGCCACTCTCGCAGCTGTATAATACTTGAAATACTTTTTAAAATAATGATATTGCTTCGCAGCAGGAAATTGCCCTAGAGCAGATGTGGGGAGCTTGTGGCCCTCATGATGAATGTTGAACTAAAGCCCCCATCATGCCTGACCAGTGGCTATACTGGTGGGGGCTGATGGGAGTTGGAGCTCAACTTGAGGGCCAAAGGTTTCCAGCCCTGATTTAGAGGGACTGCCTCTTACTTTTTTCTAACTCTATTAATGTGGAGACTTGCCCCATAGGATCCCTATGTGCTTCCAGTGTTGTGCTTGAATTCTTAACTGGGAATTTTAGACATCATATCTATCTGTAGGAAAGAGTACTATGATTTGCTGAAGTTGTTGTTGTTGTTTATTAGAGTTATTAGTCGCTTGTTACCCAAAGGTCTCTAAGAAAGTTGCAACATTATTAAAAACCAAAACAATATGTCATACTATAAAATAAAACAATAAAACAAAATATTAAGTTTTGCACATTAACAGCTCTACCTTTCCATATAAACTTCTGCAGAGTCAGAGATCTCTAGTAACTTTGGAATGGCCAAGAAAAATGCTGTATGGATGCATCAGAGGGGAAAATTAAATCAAATCTGGCGAAGTCTTTGAGATATCTTTGCAACCTCCCTCTTCTGCATTGTGAAGTAGCAATTCTTCTTTCTCCCTTCCTGTGAAGCTCTGACGGACATATAGATGTCTTTTTAATTTCACAGTCTTTTAGCCCTGTTTCTGTGATAAAGGAATCTGAGAAACAGGAAGTTCTAGGTTGCAAAAACGTCAGTTGTTAACGTTAGTTGATGTAAAGCATAAGCTTTGAAGACGTAAGGTGTCAGAGCATTATAGCCAAGACTTAATTTTAGTCTTTTCATATAATTCTGCAAAACATATTAGCCCACAACCATATCACTAGAGAGTCTGTCCCACATATCAATGTTAGTCAGCTATGGAATGCCAACAGACTGAATTTTTCCAGTTTACAAAAGCTTCTCTGCGTGATCCATTGGAGGAAATGTTGACTCGCCAATGGTAACCAAGCAAGTGGCTAATAGAAATGCCTTACAATTTCAGTTGTGGCTGAGCCTTGTAATTACATTTTAAATCAATTGCTCCTCCCTGGCATGAGTGAAGTAATAATGGTGAGGACAGGGAGGTTGGCTGAGTAAAGAATGCAGGGCTTCCAGATTACAGCTTGAGGTGTTCAGACAGGCTTCTTAATGAAAAAGGTTCGCCCTCTTAATGAATGTTTTCTCATCCTCTTTCCTGTTTAATTATTATCCCTGCTAAATTGGGGATAGAAAACATCAGACCCCTGATATTGAGGGGTATGAAGTTGACAGAGTGAGGTTGTAGTCCAATACACACTGATTTGAGATTCATTTCTGCAGAAGTAGATGGGACTTGCTTCTGAATAAACATGTATCGGATTGGTCTGTAAGAGTGCAGTCTTGTGCACACTTACTTGGGAGCAAGTCCCATGAAAATAAGTGAGACTTCTGAGAAAATATGGACAGGAGTAAGCTGCACATAAGGCTATATTAGGCCCTGATAGGATGGCAGTCTGTTCATAAGAAAACCTATGGGGACAGGAGTTCCAGCTGACGTCAGTAGAACTTATTTCCAAGCATAGTTCACTCTGCGCACAGTTAAAAGGATGGAATTCACTCCCACAGGAGGCAGTGATGGCCACCAACTTGGATGGATTTAAAAGAGGATTCGACTCAGTCATGGAAGATAAGGCTAGCAGTGGATACTCATCATGATGGCTATGCTCTCCCTCCATGGTTGGAGGCAGTATGCTTCTGAATGCTAGTCACGTGGAACCACAGGAGAGGACCGTGCTCTTGAGCTCAGCTTGCTTGCAGGCTTCCCATCTGGTTGGCCACTGTGAGAATAAGATGCTGGACTAGATGGGCTGCTAGACTAGATGGGCCACTGGTCTGATCCAGCAGTCTCTTATGTTCATGTGTAACTTGTCAAGGAGCTAGTTTTGCTGGAGGACCACTTTGACAAAGAGGTGTGCTGTCAAATCCCATTCCTAGATGTGCACTTATTTGCGTACTTGCCCCCCTCTTTTGAGGAAAGGCATGTAAAAACAAGAATTCTCCCTTTTACTTTGAACAGAGAGAAAATGGTATCAGCTGGGTTTTAGACTAGTAGCTGTTTAGCAAAATTACTGAACCATGCAGGGGGGATCCAGTTACGATATTTAAAAGTTGTGATCTATGTTTGTGACTTCTGAATCTTTATCAATTAAAATTATCCCTACTTTCTTGGTGTGACCTATTCATATTGAGGAATGTAGCCATCATACAAAATCCATAAACTGGATAAATGAATGCTTTTTATTAGGAAGTGCTTTTAGTGCAAAGAGTAACCAACATGGTGCCCTCCACGTGGTTTTAGACTCCAAATCTCATCAGCACAAGCCAGAGATGATGGGAGCAGGAGAATAGCAAGTTAGCTCCTCCTGTTTTAATGTGTGTAAAGACCAAATACTGCTCTGGATGGCATCAGAGGTACAAAAACAAAATATTACACATTTGTGTTTTCCTGTGTAGAAACACTCTGTCAGCGTTCTCATGACATTTGGAAGGGTTGGCTGCTTTGGGTGCGGGGGAAGCAAACAAAATGCATAAGAAAAGATTAGATGTCCCATATTTGAAAATAGCGAGGATCCTAGTTTATAATTCTGCATTTTAAACTAGTAAAAACTTCTATAAAATTGTATAAAAACAATGTTCATTGTCAGTATATGCAACTCTGAAACTTTCAGTGCAGTCCTCTATGTGCTTACTCCATTGAATTCAATCTCATTGAATTCAGTAAGGCTTATGCCCAGGTAAGTGGGTTTAGGGCTGCTGCAGCCAGAGTTTCTGAGGCAGATATACTCTTTGTTGGAGGGATCAGTGCTTTCTCTGAAAGAAAACAAAAATGATGACATAGCAAAAGGGTTTGGCCAACCATTAAAGTATAGATTTCCACATGCTCCTATTTCTTATTATACTTAAATCATCCCCCAGCTGAAATGTTACAAAAATTATACTTTCAATCAAATATTTATTTGTTAAATATTTCGTGGAGAGAAGAGGGAGTGGTGATTTTATAACTCTTAGCTCCACGCTGGTGACAAACCTTGCAACCAGGGCTGTGGAGTCGGAGTCATGGAGTCGGAAGCAATTTTGGGTGGAGTCGGAGTCGGTAGAAATGTACCGACTCCGACTTCAAAATAAATTTTGATTGACAAATTTTTAAAAATATAAATTCAAAATGTCAGAGAAGCTTCCCATGAAGCCAGCTGTAGTTGAGCGTTTCACCATAACTCAAGATGGAAAACATTTTGTGTGTCAATGTATGACACAGGACCCAGATGAAGACAATGCTGTGATGCCAAGCTCAGCGCATATTCAGGCAGCAATAAAAATGCTCCTATGAGAGCTTCCAATTTAAAAAGACATTTACAGCCCTTTCCAGGGCTGTGGAGTTGGAAGCAATTTTGGGTGGAGTCGGATGGTGAATCTGTAGCCCATCAGATGTTGATGGGGTTTAACTCTTGTCGCCCACTGGCCATACTAGCCGGTGTTGATGGAAGTTGGAGTCCAACAACATCTGGAGAGCCACAAGTTAGCTATCCCTTCTCTATGCTCCCAAGCAGCGTTGGTGACATCTTTAGGTGACATCTTCACCTAAATCCCATAAAGATGATGGGAGTTGTGTCCCTCCAAATATTGCTGAACTACAACTTCCCTATCCCTGCTTAAGGTTTTTCCAGACTGCTGCTGCACCCGGATTCTTCTAGTGCTTGCTGTTTAGTGTTATGGTACCAAACCAAGAGAATAGGCATTTGCCATGGAGAGGCACCCAAATGACCTATTCCAGCAAGTGAGATTTATGTCTGGAATTGGGAATCCCTGAGCACATCTGCTATATGGAGAGCACAATAGGCAGCTAGACAAGCAGGGGTAGGGGTGATCTTTGCATCCTGAAAGACACCGGTGGCTTCAGTATAGCAATTGCCCAAGCCATATCTTTGGTTTCTGTTCTGAACTTATCTTGTGTTTTTAGAAGCCCTTAATGGTGTTGAACAGGTATGTAGGATAGGATGGGGGAAAGGGGACCCTTAGATTGAGACAAAACACTCCATTTCCTATACTTCTCCCATGCCAGG
The DNA here is from genome assembly GCF_030035675.1 of Rhineura floridana. Lineage (NCBI taxonomy): Eukaryota > Metazoa > Chordata > Lepidosauria > Squamata > Rhineuridae > Rhineura > Rhineura floridana. The sequence goes on along the minus strand of NC_084483.1, from coordinate 82,923,977 downwards.
TTACAATCCATGGCTGAAAGTTCTCTTTTTCAGACCTGATTGTTCAGTAGAAGCAGGAGCAATGTAGGCCTGCAGATGTCTGCAGAAGGTCCACAAACTACTTCAGCATATAAAGTTCTCTGGATTGGGACTTTTGTTATGTGTGATTAACTAATTCTTTTGGAAGAGGCTATTACTCTGCTGTCAAGTCAGCTAGATGAAATTACTTGCCTGTTGCATCGTCTACTTTTCAGCAGCATATTAAGCTATAAACTTCTTTAATGTAACTCATAAAGTGATTGTAAAGTATACTTTTAAAAGATATGTGTCTATATTTTAAAATCAGGTACAAGACTATCATGGCTGTAAAATATGTGATCCATACACCTGGCTTGAAGATCCCGATAGTGAGCAAACAAAGGTAAGCCTTTATTATAATTGTGGACCTGTTGGGGCAAATGCTTTTGCAATCTAAAGGTGCAAAGTATTGTTCAAATTTGATATTGGTATTAGAGCAAGCATCTACCTACAGCCATTTTGTACTGATGATCAGTTTACATAAGAAAGTGTTTTTGAGGGTGCAGGGGAATTCTGCTACTAATCAACAGACAGTTCCTCTGGCTAGAGTCACTTTGGTGTTTTTGGCTTGTTTTGCAGGGTTTGAGTGAACTGAATCCCTGGTTCAAGACATCACGTATTCACACTGGAATAGCTTCCATACTACCACGTGGCACAGTTCACTGATAAAATGCATGCTTTGGATGCAGTGGTTCAGGTTCAGTGCCTGATGGGAGTGGGACTGAAACACATGCTTTGCCTGTGACTCGGGAAATCAGCTATTTTACCAAATACCTAGAGCACTGGTTTGATCAGACCCTGGGGGGCAGGCTGTTGTAGGAAACGGTCTAGTAAACATGCCACTTTGTATGTTTTAAAGATTGAGGTACCAGGTTCAGTTCACCACATCTCCATTAAAGATTTTTAGGGGAAGGAACTATACATCATTGGTGGAGCACATGCTTTGCATTCAAAGGGTCCTAGGTTCAATCTCTGACATTGCCAAGTAGGACTGGAAAAGACTCTTGTCTGAAACCCTGGAGAGCTGGTTCCAGTCATTGTGGACAATACTGAACTAGAATTGATAGAACAGTGGGCTGACTCAGTGGCGGTGTTCAGATCTAATAGGAAGCCTTGAAGTATGGTTTGTTTTAACCATAATGTGCATAACTTCCATGCTAGTACATGCAGTCTGAGCTCTTCCACTTTGCTCTTCTCTTACTCTAGCAGGGAAACATAACATGGAGCAACAGGCTTAGTGTTGTGTCTGAACCTGTATTTGTGGTTTGATTCTCTCTAGAGAAACCACAATCCAAAGCCTGGATTTGTCTGTGTCTACTGTGGTTAAAACAAATCATATTTGCTGGCTTCCCATTATATCCGGATGTGGTCATTATAAAGCACTGTAGTGTCCAAATAAATTTGTTCTCTGATGCCCCACTACCTTTACATATTAAAATATATGCTATGACACTGTGCCTAGAACTAGATGTGACCCGTACCATGTTCTCTTGTAGTTATGGCAGAAGAGGGGTGAAATTCGAGCTCAGAAGATGCAGGAGCTTGGCTACCACAAACCTGGCCAACGGTTGTATGCTGCCTAAAGGCTTCTGCATGAGGCAACTCACACATTTTCTAAATAATAAAAAGGATCTTCATGAGGGTTCAAGTTGCTGTAGGAAAGGTGGGGATCAGACGTCCAAGCTGTACACCACTGAATGCTGATTAAGAAGTGGCAGATGATGCATTGGGACGTTTCAGCGTAGGGCCGTGTAAGGTAGGGAGGCAGAGGCTGTGGTAAAATGAACTTTTATTTGGGGAAGGGCATGCTTGGAGAGAGCTCATCTATGAGAGATAGCTAGGAGAGCATGAAGGGTGTGGATTGAGATAGCGGCCCTCTTTCTTCTACAAGTGCCAGGCTTTGGTTACCTCTTCCAGTTTCCTTGGCCATAGTACTTTCTCCCCCTGGCAAGCATCCAATGAATACTGGGCAGGCAGTGTTAGGATATTCTAACTACTTCCCCCTTCCCAAGCATTCTTGGCACTGAAAAAGGTAACTTCTAGTTACCTAATTCCATTATTGTTGTGCTGGGCAGTACAATCTGATGTCCAGACATCTGTACATTAGCTACATCCTTGTTGTCCAAATTTGGGAGAAGTCTGTAATAATAATACACATTGGTGCTTCCTGCTCTTTCCTTCTGAGAGACTAAAGTGAGTCCTACCAGAATTACCTGTAAGGTTATAACAGGTTTAATAAAACACACCCATTTGCTCCAAGCTGTTCTGTGTGGAAAGCAAACAATCCCTAGTGTCAGCAGTGACTAAAGAAAGCATAGGGTGAGTCAGGGTCTTAAATACCAACATATTAATATGTTAAGTACCCATTCTTCAGTGAAAGAAAAATTGTATATTAATTGCATTGTATGTACTATATTGGATATATCTTGATAGGTAACAGCAGCTTTTAACACACAACCTTTGGGTGTTATTTTACAAAGCCTCTGTGTGCTTTCAAAACGTTCATCTATAGATGGCATGAACTGCTTGTCCAATCAGTAATCCCCTTGACTGCCAAGTGTGTGGTTTTGTCTTGGAGGTCAGGACTGGTGTCAAAGGTTGGCATGGTCAGGCATCTACTAAGGGCCCACAGCCTAGCAGGTGGCCCACTGTCAAGAGCTCCCTGGATCTCCTTCTCTTCACTATTGCTGTCTGCTTGTCTGGCCTCAGACAATAGTGGTGGTGAGTAGGAGGAGCAGTAGATGCTACTGCCTGCTTGCTTATAGGCTCACTGCCTGGCAAGCATGCATTTGCCAGCAATGCTGAGGAAGAGAAGCAGCAGTAGCTGGTGATGAGACAGCGGACTCTCTTGAGTGAGAAGGTCCAGGGATGGTCTACAAACCTGGAACCAGAAGAATTGGAGGAGTTTCTTAGTGGCTGGTCCTGTCTGTAGCCTGCTGTATCCTAGTATTTAATGTGAAAACAATGGACAGGGCTATCTAGATAAGTGGGTACAGCCCACATTCTCATAAAATGGTTTCATCTAGTGCAGGAAAAGCCAATGTGGTGCCCTCCAGGTGTTGTGGACTATAACTCCCATCAGCGCCAGCCAGTGAGGCCAAATGGTCATGGATGATGGGAGTTGTAGTCCACAACACTTGGAGAGCACAGCATTGCCTATCCCAATCCAGTGAATGGTCCATAGGCCATGTGATTTCGGTACTGTTGAAGAGTTGTATGTGTTTGTCTTTCATGCAAGGCTTCATTTACTTTTCATTTTATTTATTTGTAAGATATTTCCTGAAGACAAGAATAAGTTCTGATGTGAAATTTTGTGTGTACATCAAAAAACGGAGGCAGGAGGTTTACATGAGTAAATGACAAAGTAGACAACTTGTACTTTAACAGAAAACAGAGACAGGATATTTACTAGCCATAGTGGCCTAGTGCAGATGTAGCAGTACTAACCTTTTAACAACAGTTAAGAGATTTCAGTGTGAACTTATGGACTCTACCCCATCTTCCTGTTCGTCTCTCTTCAGTGCAAATTCTTTCTCCCTTTCTTTCTACCCTTAGCTATGAACTAGTATTGCATCTGTACCAGCATTAACAGGGTTTGGAGAGGATTTTCTGGAGAAAACTGATTATGTTCACCCATTGTTTATCGCTGCAGGCATTGTGCATTGCTGCAGGCACAATATTAAACTATTAAACTATAAGTAACACTGAGAAATTCACCAGACGGAAGAGGAGGAAAAGGGGAAGAGGAGGAGCTTTCATTGTCATACCAAAGCTCTTAAGAGGCTGGCATCATTCTATGTGAACCAGGCTCAAGTGTGTTTTGAATATTTTGAAAGCTAGATAGGATGTATTTGAGAGAGTAGTTGTAGTCAGCTTTGACTGAAATCTTTCTGTAAAGCCAGTACTCCTAGTGTGCCTTGTGCTTAAAATGAACCCTGATATATTTCATTGCATGTCTTAAAAGTATTAAACATCTGGCTGCTCATCATTTTCAGGTCACTGGTTGACATGCGAAGCTTTTTTTTTTTTTAGTGTTGTACAAAGTCTTTTGAAATTAGCTTTTCCATATCACTTTATTTGCGTCTTGAACTGGAACAGATTATTACTGTTGTCTCTGGTGAGCCCTTAAAAGAAATTGATTTTTTTAAGCTATGAAGTAGTTTGCAGAAACTGCCAATTTGTTTATCTGAACTAATATATTATGTCCCCTCATGACCCCTTTAGTCTCTGCTTATCTTCTCTTCACAAAATTTATAGCTTCTTGGCATCTGCTACTATTGGTGCAAGCCAACATACACTCGGTATGAATTCGGCCCTACTGAATTCAGTGAAACTTACTTCTGAGTAAATTTTCATGAGCTTGGCTAGGCTTTCTGGAGTATGGGGCTGTATGGGCATAGTTATTTTATTTTTTGTTTTGTTTTATGTATGGCTGTTATAAGTTGCTTGCAGACCTTGGGATAGCAAGCGACTAATAAATCAAATTCATCATCATCCCAGTGCCATACATGGGACCGAGCTGCACAAAAGCTAATGCACAGTCTTGCTGTACTGATTCCTGTAGCCTTTTCTCAAACTGTGGTGTTAGATCATTTATTAAACTATTTACAGTGTCTTGCAAAAGTAATCAGACCCCTGACTGATGCTCTCATATTACCGAATTACAAATGGTGCATTGTAATTTCGTTCTGTATGATATTTTGTTTTGAGACACTGAAGCTTAAAATCAATTGTTGTAAGGTGACATTGGTTTTATGTTGGAAAACCTTTGTAAGAAACATAAAAAACTGAAATGTGTTGCTTGCATAAGTATTCAACTCCGTGCTGTGGAAGCTCCCAGTTTACACAGATGAAAGAAATTGCCCTGTCGAGGACACAATTACCTTACCATTGGCCTCCACCTGTAAACCATGAAAGTTGCTGTCACATTGTCAGGATAAAACCCCCCACTGTTGAAGGATCATTGGTCAGGCTGCGGGTCTGAAGGAAAATGAAGACCAAAGAGCATTCTACAGAAGTGAGAGATAATGTAATACAAAAGCATAGATTAGGGAAAGGATACAAACTAATATCCTAGTGTTTGGATACCCCAGTGAGCACAGTTGGATCAATAATCAGGAAGTGGAAGCTGCATCACACGACCCAGGCACTGCCAAGAAGAGGCCATCCTTCAAAACTCAGTGCTCGAACAAGGAGACTTGTGAGAGAATCCACAGAGAGGCCAACAATCACTTTGAAGGGAGCTACAGAGTTCAGTGGTTGGGAATGGAGTAATCGTGCACCAGTCAACCATATCAAGAGCTCTGCATAACATTGGCCTGTATGGGAGGGTGGCAAGAAAGAAGCTGTTACTCAAAAAGTACCATCTGAAAGCACATCTGGAGTTTGCCAGAAAGCATGAGAGTGCCCCAGTTGCGATGTGGGAAAAGGTTTTGTGGTCAGATGAGATCAAGATAGAGCTTTTTGGCCAAAACTCAAAGCACTATGTGTAGCGCAAAGCTAACACTGCCCATGCCTCAAGACACACCATCTCTACAGTGAAGTATGGTGGTGGCAGCATCATGCTGTGGGGATACTTCTCATCAGCAGGGACTGGGCATCTTGTTAAAATGGAAGGAAGAATGGATGGAGTAAAATACAGGGAAATACTGCAAGAGAACCTGTCTCAGTCCACTAAAAAACTGAAGCTTGGGAGCAAATTCACTTTTCAGCAGGACAATGATCCTAAGCACAAGACCAAAGCAACATAGGAGTGTCTCCAGAACAAAAAGGTTGCCTACAGTGGCCCAGTCCAAGTCCTGATCTCAGTCCCACTGAGAATCTGTGGCCCTCTTTGAAAATTGTGGTCCACCCAACCTGAATGACCTCAAGCGAATCTGCCAAGAAGAATGGGCCAAAATTCCTCCAACACTGTGTGCAAAGCTGGTATATACCTACCTCAAAAGACTTAAAGCTGTTATTGCAGTGAAAGGTGGTTCTACCAAATATTAATATGGGCGTTTTTTGAATACTTACGCAAGCAACATGTTTCATAATTTATGTTTCTTACAAAGATTTCCCAACATAAAACCAATGCCACCTTACAATAATTGATTTTGAGTTTCAGTGTTTCAAAATAAAATATCATACAGAATGAAATTGCAATCTACCATTCCTAATTCAGTAATATGAGAGCATTGGTCAGGGGTCTGATTACTTTTGCAAGGCACTGTATACCTTTCCAAACAGCAGTAATCTGCCTTCCCATTAACCTTAGAACTAAGAGTACTTACTTCACAGTTTATACTAAAACTTTAGTGTGGCTGAACTATTCCTGTTTTGGTTTTCTTGGCAATTTTGCTTAAATAAACATCAAAGTAAAATGTTTGTCTGAGTTTAGATCAGCGAGACCCATAAAGCTAATTAGGGCTTATACCTGTGATAAGTAAATCTATTTTAAGACCATTTTTTGTTTGCTCAGGCTGGATGTGGTAAACAACTGGTAAAAGCACGGGCTCTTTCTTTCTGTGTGTGTATGAAGTGGCTTCATACAAAAGCTGCTCAAGAGAATCTTCTGTTGTGGTATTTGAAGAGCAAGCTGGTTAACTGTAGAGTTGTCAATGAAAAGTGATTGACTACTTGTGCAAGGTCCTAATTGCCTCCCAGCAAGAATACATCTCAAAAGTTGCATATATTTTCAACAGGGATCCTGAAATTAAATGTGGGTAGATGAAGGTCTGGACATATTGTTATCCCATCTTGAACATTAGATAACTACTTTAGTTTTCATATTGTGTCCTATTGCCATGTAATGCAATTAGCCACTGCATTCCTGAAATACATCCCACATGGTTCGGCTTTGAGACTGTTATGAAGTAGCATCCAATCGCTGCACTATCTAGGCCAGGTGGGGAACCAGGTGTTGTTGGACTTGAACTCTGATTATTCTTGACCCATGGACTATTTTGGCTGGGGCTGATGGCAGTTGAGAATCCCAACAACATCTGGAGAGCCATAGGTTCCCCATCCCTGATCTAGGCCAATACACATTGTTGCTTTATAAAATACTTGTCTTCCTTCAGCATGTTTTTGTTCTCTTTTAGGCTTTTGTCGAGGCACAAAATAAGATAACAGTGCCTTTTCTTGAGCAATGTGCTGTCCGAGGACTATTTAAAGAGCAAATGACCGAATTATACGACTATCCCAAATATAGTTGTCATTTCAGGAAAGGGAAAAGGTATGTAAAGGACTCTGTGTGTGTGTGTCTGTGTATATCACTAGATTATGGCAGGAAGTGATAGTATCATAGCCAGAAATTTTGTGGTAGAAGTGAGTATCGTAAATCACTTGTTGAGTGTTCACTTCAAGTGATTCTCAGCTCAGAAAAATTTCAAGCCATAAAAATCAACATCCAGCCTGCCAAGATAGGGTCTTAATTGCCTATGTGTACATTGGCTAAAATACTGGAAGTGGAAAGAGGTTTACTACTTTTTACTGAACAATTGGTTACTGCTTCTACATTTTCCTTAAATATAACAACCAGAAAGGGTTTTTTGTGTGTGTGTGTGTGTTTAATGAAAGATGAAAATTCAGGAAAAGGGCCTGAAACAGGGGTATCCATCATGATGCCTCCAGATGGTGGTGTAACAACTCACATCGTCCCTAACCAGCATGGCCAGTGGTTGGGGATGATGAGAGTTGTAGCCCATTATCATCTGAAGGGCATCTCATTGGCTGCTCCTGGCATTTATTTATTTATTAGATTTATATCCTGCCCTTCCTCCCAGTAGGAGCAGGCATATCCCTAGGAAGCGAGCCCCTTCCCTAAATCATCCTATAGCTATGGCTCTGGTGATAATGAAAGCCTGAAGCAGAAAAGTACAAACGCATTATTTTCTTAAATACTCGTTATGATGCAGTCCTGCTGTATGTGAAGCTCAGTTCTCTAGTCCTACAATCCTGATTACTTAGTTCTCTAGTCCTACCATCATGTCAAAGTGGAAAGGTCACTTTCTCCCCTTCAGTACACAAGGAAAAATAGCTGCGGAGGGGTTTTGGCAGTATGAAAGCCCATCTCCCAAAGGTGTCATGCTTCCTTCCCGGATGAACATGGACGTCTTGTGAATGGCTGCTTAAAAGCCACCTGTCAATCAGAGCCCAACTGGGCCAAGAACTCTTATAAACTGGATTGTTGTCAACTGTTCCTCATCCATTGTTGTCCTTCAACATTTGTGCCAAGATGTGTTGGGAGCAAGCCTAGGTTCAGACAGCACACTAAGCCAAACCATGGCTTCCCCCAGGTAGCATGGCAGCAGGAGGATTGTTGGAGGAGGCAGTGGTTGTGATCTCCTCTCTGGAAACCCACACATTTGCTCATTCATGATAAGCTATCATTTGGCTTATCCTTTTGTGTGAACCAGGTCAGCGGCACTGAAGAATATTTCATAAAGGAATAATTTGCAGGTTGTAGTTTGGATCCCTTTTTTCTTTTAAGAAGCAGAATAGTGACTTGACTGGCTGAATCATAAAATCCCTTTCATGTACGCTGGTGGGCAGTTGCCTGATCTGCATATGTTTTGGATTATTTTAACTAAGCTAGCAAAGCCTCTCCAAAAGACAGAGGTTTACTACAGGGATGGGGAACCTGTGACCCTCCATATGTCATTGGAGTACAGCTTCTATCATCTCTGGCCATGCTGGATGATGGGACGTAGTCCATGTGGTCCCCACCCCTAGTTTGCTGACATAATTAAAACTGATCTGCCACATTGGTGCTGTTTCATACAAGCAACTTCTGCAACAAGATTTGCATGTGGTTTGCCTTCTCTGTGGCAATCATGCCACTGATATTATGTGTGTCTTAGACTTTTTTCCTTAGGGTTTTTTTTTCTTATCAATATACTGATGACACTCAACTCTATCTCTCCCTGCCACCTGATTGCAGGGAGGGAGTGCTCATCCTAAGCCCGTGCCTGGAGGCTGTGAAGGGCTGGATGTGGGCTAACAAACTGAAACTTAATCTAGACAAGACAGAAGTGTTTCTGGTCAAGGGGAAAACTGCGCCAGGGATAGGGTTGCAACCTATTTTGGATGGGGTTGCACTCCCCTTGAAGGAGCAGGTCTGCAGTTTGGGAGTCCTCCTGGATCCTGCTGTGCTGCTTGAACATCAAGTGGCTGCAGTAGCCAGGAGTGCTACTGGTCTACCAGCTGCGCCCTTTTCTGGAAGCAGTAAATTTGGCCACAGTGACACATGCATTGGTTACATTGAGGCTTGATTACTGTAATGCACTATATGTGGGGCTGCCTTTGAAAATGGTTCAGAAATTACAGTTGGTTCAAAATGCAGCAGCCATAATGTTAACTGGAGCACTGCACAGGGAGCATATCACCCCTGTGCTTTATCGACTCCACTGGCTCCCAATTTGTTTCTGGGCCCAATTCAAAGTGCTGGTTCTGACCTTTAAAGCCCTAAACAGCCTTAGGCCAATGTACCTGAGGGACTGCTTATGCCCATATGTACCTGCCCGGGATTTAAGATCATTTGCCTCTGGTCTCCTCTACGTGCCTGGAATGAAAGATGTTAGACTGACAGGCATGCAAGGAGAGAGCCTTTTCAGCTGTGGCCCCCAAGCTTTGGAAAACACCCTACCCCAAGACGTCTGCTCTGCTCCCTCCCTGATGGTTTTCCGGAGACTTCTGAAAACCATCTTGTTCCAGAGAGACTTTGGGAGGGACTGAAGGTAGAGCCTGAACTGATTTTAGCCTTCTATTTTAATTTTACCTCTGTAGTCCCTTCAGTACCACTCCCCTATATGTATGTGTATGTATTTTAATTGTATTTAATGTATTTTAATTGTATTTAATGTATTTTAATTGTATTTAATGTATTTTAATTTATTTTAATGTTTTTGTGATCTTTATTGTGTACAGTGTTATTGTGTATGTGTTCAAGTTTATTGTAAGCTGCCCTGAGTGCCCTATTATAGGGTAGAAGGGTGGGATAGAAATATTATAAACAACTAAATAAATATGCATGGAAATACCATATAAAAATCTGCAAACAGCTATGGTATAGCATTCAGATTAGGATAGGTTTTTCTTATATATTTTTTAGTAAGTACATGGCTGAGAAATCGTAATGATTTGCTTCATTATGTATTGCATTAATGTCAAAAGCTCTATGCATTATGGTAAACTGTTATAAGTAACTTGTGACTTGCTAATTTAACTGGATGTTAATGCAATCTGATTGGTGGAATTGTATGCTAAATTATTGAAAGGAGGTTTTTGCATTTTTCCATTTGGAAAACATTGGGCCCCTTTCATGTTTTATAAATCTGCCACTCCACTTGAGATTTTGTCTGCATAATTATGTATTCAGATATGCTGTGCTTGAAAATAAAAACCATTTTATTATTTCTCACATGTGTGTTCTAGGTATTTTCACTTTTATAACTCTGGACTTCAGAACCAACGGGTATTATATGTACAAGATTCCTTGGATGCTGATGCTAAAGTATTCCTTGACCCAAATAAACTTTCTGATGATGGCACTGTGGCTTTGAGAGGTCAGTGTAGCAGATTATCCAAAATGAATAATTTTGGAAGCCAATGTAAAGTTTGTCTGTTTTTAGCTATACGTATCTATATGTGAAAAGTTTACATTTTGGAAGAGATATACCTGTTACGTTTTCATCTGCTGCCTATATGTTGAAAGAAAATGTTAGAAGGGCGTGCACAGCATAATCTATAAAAGAGAACTTTGTTAACAAAACAACAAATATTAAGTATGTTTTTAATTGTCAGGTTATGCATTCAGTGAAGATGGTGAATATTTTGCATACGGCTTGAGTTCCAGTGGGTCAGACTGGGTGACAATTAAATTTATGAAGGTAGATGGTGCTGAAGAACTGCTAGACACACTGGAAATGGTAAAATTCAGTTGTATGGCTTGGACCCATGATGGCAAGGGCATGTTCTACAACTGCTACCCAAAGCAAGATGGAAAAAGTGATGGTGAGTGGCCTATAATAATGGTTCAAGAACTAACCTGTCTTGCCCTCAAGCCTTCATCCCCTTTATTTTACTTCTCCCTTTAGACACCTTTGTCTCCTTGCTAGCTCTGCTTCCTACTTTGCCCGGTGCCATAGATTCTCTGGCTGCTGGGACTTCTCATTCTGCCTGTCCCCCTTGCCATCATAGCTGCTTCTCTTGTAAAAACACTGCCTAGCTTCAAGCCAAACTGTTGCTGAAAGTTAAGTATGAAATTTACATAGACCAAAAATAAGAAAGTAACATAATAAAAATGACAGTATCTAATAATGTGAAGAACTTAGGCCTGGAATTATAGGGGGGAAATGCTTAAAAGGTAAAATGCTGATTCTTGTAGATATTATCCAGCTTATTCACGATAAGAATGAGTATTTCCAGAGAACTGATGAGTTATGAACTGTATTCCTATTTACCTTGCTACATAAGAACCTTCTTATTCATGGAGGTGTGAAACTTGCAAATTATCAGAATTAACAAGTCATTTTGAAGTACAATTTACGTGGAGGTATTTAAGTATTTTGATTGTTCCAGGTACTGAGACATCAACTAACTTGCACCAGAAGCTGTACTATCATGTCCTGGGAGCTGACCAGTCGCAGGATGTTTTATGTGCTGAATTTCCTCAGGAGCCAAAATGGATGGGTGGAGCAGAGGTATGATGCACCTCACCTTGTTTGAAGGCATAATTGTGGGTTTGAGGTTCAATAGATGATGACGGTGAAAATGTGTTTCTAAGACCAACTGTTCCTTGTACAATGAGATTTCTCTCTGCGTTCCTGGACATTTCTTCTTTAACAGAAACTTTGGTTCCAGAGATAGGAATAACATGGAAAGAATAGGGATAGGTTCCTACACCCACTCATAGATGGTGGGGGAGCTTCAACAGGGGCTTGAAAGGGTGCCTATCTCCCCTTACCCCTCTGAATTGTATTGGATCCTTCCCTTCCCAGCCCTGGGCGAAAGCAATAGATCTCTTTAATGCAAATCAAACACACAGGCTTGTTAGTTTTACCCTAGCAAAGCAAAGGCACAGGCTTAAAAGTTTATGCACAGCAAAGCAATGACACAGGCTGATCAGTTTCACCTTGAAGCAAAGGCACAGGCTTGAATGTTTATGGACAGCAAAGCAAAGCTTGTCAGTTCACCTTAAAAAAAAAAGGTTTTCATTAAAAGGAGCTTCATTCCTGGAGGATTCCTTAACTGAGGTATTACTGTATGTGAAAACAGTGATGTAGTATACTGGTGTGAACTCATTTTGGCTATAAATTCTCAATAAATTTTCAACTAAGTTTGCTGTGCACTGAAATGCACAAATTCTCAGATTTTAAAACTTTGTGGAATTTACCATTTTCTAAATGTGTTAAACAAATTAATTTCACTGTTGTCAGCTATGTGCGTAAACATATCATTTCATTATGGATGGAAATCTCCCTGTGATTATGATTGCACTTTTTGAGCGTCCTTTCCATATTGCCATAATGTGAGACACTTTTCGCATGGTGTGAAAAATGTTAGCAGAACTCCCCTCAGTTTGGCTCAATGCTAATTTTGACAACTGTAAATGCTACCCTTGGCATCCTGCCTCCAGATGATACATATGAGGCTTTCCTCACTTGATCCTCCCAACAGCATTGTGAGACAGGTTTGGCTGTGAAATAATGCTCAGCTGAAGTTTTTGAAACAGCTGTGCAAGGACAGTAAGCATCAGAAAACCTATCAGGAACAGTGTTAAACTGCAAATAGTGATAGAGCAAAGGAAGAGGGAGCAGAACTGAACCAGGTGAGTGGGTCTTGGTAGGAGAGATCCTGTGAATCAAATGGAAATGCTCTGCAGGCCAGCAGTTCCCCACTCCTACCCTACAGTCATTTGGCATGGAAGGGACTGAATCCAGGGGCAGCTCCACATCTTTGCCGTGTTTAACCAGTGTTTCCTGGAGCAAACAAGGTGTGGATAACATTGATACATATGTGACATCTGGGAAAACCTGACTCAGCCAGGGTCCTCAGACACTTGTACACGAATGTAAGTTATATGCAATTTATATATTTGTTGTGGGAAGCATAGTGGTAACCTTGGTGTACACAGAGCAGACACATGTGCCACATTCAGATCTCCTTGATCCAAGTCTGTCCTGAGTTCATTACACCATACAGGCACTCTGGCAGGGATGGGCAATCTGACACTCCGAATGTCCTTGGACTTTCCTTGTGAATCCAAGGAACTGTGCTTCATATCCTGATGATACAATCCTGCGTATGTTTACTCATAAGCATGACTCATTGAATTCAGTGGATTGAAGTGCTAGTTTAGTATGGGTGTGTCCTTGCATACAAAAATGCTCAGTGATAAAATGAGTGGTGCCTTATTTTCCCTATGAGTCCGGCCATCACAACGGGTTTTAGCTCCACCTATCGTGCGAAGGCAAGAATGTCTTTGAAGTCAAGACTAGGGGCGTCAGGCCCCTCCCACTCTCCAGTTCATTCTTGCCTTCGTACGAACAAGATTGGAATTATAGCATAGATTGAGCTAAATCTCTCGTATTTGTCTTCAAATCCTTACTTTTTCTGTTTTGTGTGTAGCTCACTTAGGGTTCCCTCAGAGACCGCGGCTGCGGCTCTCTTCGATCTTTCCCCAACCCTGAGCTATTCATTTCAATTTTCTTTCCTTCCTTGACTGGGGGCTCCCTCTGAGACCGCGGCTGCGGCTCTCTTGGTTTTTGGCCGTTTTTGAGATCCCCCCCCCCGGCTCTGTTGCATCCATTGTCTGGGGGCTTCGTCAGAGACCGCGGCTGCAGTTCTCTTTCTTTTTGACCGTTTTTTGAGCTTCCCCCCCCCCGGCTCTGTTGCCGCGGCTGCGGCTCTTCCGATCTCAGCGGGAGCTTGCGGATGCAGCTCCCGCCGTTACCCCGTCACTCAATTTAGCCTGCCCGGGTCCGTTCTGCCTGTGGCTGCGGCTACTCCATTGGTTCCTTTACCTGAATTTTACCCTTTACCTCAGATCACCCTCGCTACGTGGCTTTAATTTCCCACTGCGAAGGGCTTTGCAGACGGCGGCAGCGGCTCTCTCTGTGGCAGCTGCCGTTTTTCCCTCACTGCACTGTTCCCTCCTGGGGGTTTTTTAGAACCGCCAGTGCGGTTTTCGGCCCCGCGGTTTCTCCTGCGAGACCACGCTGGGCAGCCCTTCCCCCAGTTCGCTTCCAGACGGCCGCCATTACTTCTTCTCTCTCCGCCATTTTTTCCCGCTCTTTTTTTCCGGGCGCCATTTTTTGAATTCAAATTTCCCGCCTTTTTTGTTACCCTTATTATCCATTGGATACCTCTCTTGCAGGCTATCTATCCGTAGGTGTGTTGTATACGTGCTGCAGACAGGCTCACACAGGGCTGATTTACACACAATTTTACTGTGGCTGTAATCCTAGTGGCTGGATTATATTATCAAGGCTGGAGCTTTAATCCTAGTGGCTGGATTGTATTCTCAAGGCTGGAGCTTTAATCCTAGTGGCTGGATTGTATTATCAAGGCTGGAGCTTTACAATAGTGGCTGATTTGTACTAAATCTGATTTATATTGGTCCTGCCCCCTCTGAGGTCGTGAACCAAACCTGAAACCCAGCCTCCAGCACTAATCTGAGTGTACCAACTCTAAAACAGCCTATATTACATTAACGCTGATACCTCAGTGCATTCTGCCCCCTCTGTGGCAGTGCACTTCGCCATCTGCCAGTGTATTCTACCCCCTCCGTGGTAGTACGCTGTGCCAGTTCGGGTCTTTACATTCTGCCCCCTCCGTGGCAGTGTACTGCACCCAAGTTAATATAAGATGGCAGAACAACCAGGCATGCCGCCATCAACCCATATGGTGCCAGATCAGCCAGGCATGCCACAATCAGCCAGGCATGCCACAATCAGCCAAGCCACAACATCCTAACACGACTAAGACCAGACATACCAAAGCACTGGCTAAGACAAAACATCTTTCCAGCCATAGTAAACCAAAGCGCCCACGCTTTGTCTCTGTGCCAACCACCACCACAGCACAGGCACACATAAGCGATATTCTACATTCCCCTGCTGCTGCCTCTGACGAGGAAGAGTTTGTTGGCTTTCCCCCGTGTTCGCCTAATGAACCGCCCTCCGTTTTACCGCCCCAAACATCTGTTCCAATAGTTCCTCAGGCACATACATCTGCCACATCCGGTCTGCAGCTGTCTCCTGATTTCCTCTCCCAACTTCAAGCCATGCTGGCATGTTTCACCCAAATGCAGTCACTACCACAAGTTCCGGCCATACCTCCACTTAACATGGTCCAACGTGCGTGCCATGAAGCTCATTCTTCCGGATCACCAGATCCCTTTGATGTAGCCAGAGGCAGATGTACGGACGAAACCTTGTATGCGGAGGAGTCAGCTTTCACTGACCATGTTGAAGGAGACGACTGGAGCGACTATTCAGATCATGAGGAGGATACATCGTATCGCTTGTTTAATACCTCAGATTATCAGCCGCTAGCACGCAGGGTAGTCAATACCCTTGGTCTCCAGACTGCGCCTTCAACTTCGCCTGCCCCAGCTATCAAAGGGGCCAGGGTCCTCAAATCCCCTGCACCGACTGAGCACTACATCCCGGTGCCGGACCTAATTACCAAATTAGCCTCTGAAGAATGGGCCCATCCACTCAAAGCTCAACGCTTCAAGAACCTGGCTGACAGACTTTACGCCCTAGCCCCGGACTTTGCCACCAAGTTAGATGTCCCTGGCATAGATGAACCAATCGCTCGCCTCGTTTCACGATCGCTTTTGCCCAGGGAAGGGGAATCCCACCTAAAAGACACTACTGAGCGACAAATAGACTTTGCCCTCCGCAAGAATCACGAGGCCACTACCCTGGCCATGCGTGCCTCCGCTTCAGCCTCCATCTTCTCCAGAGCATCTATGATGTGGCTGGATGACCTTCTAGAGGATTCTAACCCTGATCCTGTCACCCTCAGAAGAGCACTATTGAAATTGCGGAAGACAGCTGCCTTTGTGGCCGATGCCACTTTGGATGCCACTCAATTAGGGGCATGAGCCATGACGGCTCAAATAGTCGCTCGTCGCACCCTCTGGCTTCGCCACTGGCAAGCTGATTCAGCGGCCAGATTGAATCTGTCCAGGGCTCCTTACTCCGGATCTCTACTCTTCGGCGAGGAAGCTCTAAAGGCAGTGCTGGTTGATCCAAAAGACGCCCACAAACCGGTTCTGGCCACAGTCAAGAACAGCGACCACAGGCCTTTCAGGCGATTTCCTTCATTCCGTTCTAACCAGCCCTTTCGAGGAATGCGGCCAGGAGGACGAGGCCGCGACTTCAGATCCTATGACCCCAACGCATTCAGGGGCTCCTGGAACCGACGCTTCCAGGGCAGAGGTCAGTACCAAGGGCGCAGGGGCAACTCATCGTCCTCATTTAAGGGAGGCCCTCGCCTACGCAAGTAGTCTTAACGCCCTCCCCATAGGTGGCAGATTACTTAATTTTGGAGGTCGATGGCTGCGCCTTACTAAGGTCTCCTGGATCAGGGACCTTTTCAGTTATGGTTATACCATAGAGTTCTGGACAACCCCACCAGACAGATTCCACCCGTCTCCTTGCCCAAGGGCACCAGCCAGGCACAACATTATGCAGACAGCTATACACCACCTCTTGGACATAGCGGCGATAGAGCCAGTTCCCACAACTGAGAGGTCAGAAGGGGTGTACTCCCTCTTATTTGCTGTCCCAAAACGAGATTTATCATGGAGGGCGGTATTGGACCTCAAGTTTGTCAACCGTTTGGTAACATATTGCAGGTTCAAAATGGAATCACTCCACTCCATTACGGAGAGTCTGCATGAAGGAGACTTCCTGGCTTCTATCGACCTTAAGGAAGCGTATCTCCATGTGCCCGTTTGCATAGCCCACAAAAAGTTTCTTCGTTTTGCTTTTGGCCACCAGCATTTTCAATATAGAGCGATGCCATTCGGCCTCTCCTCTGCTCCAAGAGTGTTTACCAAGGTGCTACTCATCCTAGTGGCTTACCTCCGGACCCAAGGGGTTCATATCTACCCATATTTGGATGATTTACTAATACGGGCCAAGTCGGAGGAACTGGCTCATCATCATTTACTGATCACCCTCAATGTTTTGCAGGCCTACGGCTGGCTTGTCAACTTCGACAAAAGCCATCTCCAACCAACCCAACGCCTACTACATCTAGGGGCAATGTTGGACACCCTGCAGGCAATGGTCTTCTTGGCTCCAGATCGCATCACTTCCATCACAAGCATCGCAAGGTCCCTGATGCAACAAACATCCGCAGACGTCATGCTTCTCGCCAGAGTGCTCGGGATGTTCATATCTACAATCCACATTGTGCCATGGGCTCGAGCCCACACTCGGCCCCTTCAATGGATTCTGTTGCCTTTTCAAAAAGACATTGCCAGCTCCAACCATCGCAATGTTCGCTTGAGCCCCGCACTGCGCCTCTCCTTCTGCTAGTGGACCAAGGTTCAACACCTCTCCAAGGGCACGCCGTTCAGAGAACCCCGTTCAGAGAACCCCGCAGAACCGTTGTAACCACAGATGCCAGCCTCATAGGTTGGGGAGCCCACTGCAACTCCCAGTACGTTCAGGGGGTTTGGTTCAACACAGAGCAATCCCAAAGCATCAACTGGCTGGAACTAAAGGCTGTCCACTTAGCCCTATGTCATTTTCAGTCTCTGTTCCCTTTGCATCATGTGCTCATTCGAACAGACAACACGTGTGTAAAATCACATTTGAACAGACAGGGGGGCACCAGGTCTCGTCCTCTGCAGGACTTAGCCTCCCTCATCTTTGTCTGGGCAGAACAACATCTACAATCCCTGAAAGCAGAGCACCTCAGAGGGATTTGGAATGTGACAGCAGACTGGCTCAGCAGACAACAGGTCTTTCCGGGAGAATGGAAACTTCATCCAGCCATTTTCCATCGTCTCCAGTGTCGGTTCGGCGCCCTCTCAGTCGATCTGTTTGCCTCCAGTCGCAATTGCCAGCTTCCCAGGTATTTTGCCTGATACCTGGACTCAACAGCAGAAGCAGTGGATGCTCTGACAACACCGTGGCCAGACGGTCTATTGTACGCCTTTCCTCCCATACCATTGTTAGCCAAAACCTTGAGGAAGGCGCGAACCGAAAGGGCACAGCTGGTTCTGATAGCACCATTTTGGCCACACCGACCGTGGTTTTCAGATCTTCTGGCAATGTCAATGATGGATCCTTGGACACTTCCAGTAAGGCCAGACCTTCTATCCCAGGGTCCAGTACTACACCAGGACCCTACTTGGTTCAATCTAACAGCGTGGCGTTTGAACGGGGACATTTGAGGTCAGCTGGACTGTCTGACGCTGTGATTGATATTATTTTGGCCTCGAGAAGACCATCTACCACCCGTATTTATCAACATACCTGGGTGGCTTTCTCCAAGTGGTATCAATCCCACCACCATGATCCATCCCAGGCCACTGTGCATCAGGTGCTCCAATTTCTCCATAGCGGCTTTATGATGGGACTTCGACCCAACACCCTACGTCGACATGCGTCCACTCTGTCGTCCATTCTCTCAGTGTACTCTCCTGGAGATCATATTTCCTCACATCCGTTCTACGCTCTCCGGCTGTTGTCCATCGGTTTCCCTCATGGAGTTTGCCGAAGGTTCTGCAGGCTTTGCAACGTCCTCCGTTTGAACCCATCAGGACTGTGCCTCTTCGTATACCGTCCTTCAAGGTCTTGTTCCTGATCGCAATCACATCTGCTAGATGAGTTTCGGAGTTGGGCGCATTGTCTTCCGCTCGCCATCTCTGCGTCTTCCATAAGGACTCTGTTGTTCTGAAAACTGATCCTTCCTTCCGTCCCAAGGTTGATTCAGTGTTCCATTGCAACCAGGACATTGTTTTGCCTTCCTTTTGCCCGAATCCTACCCATCCTCTCGAGAAGGCTTGGCATTCGTTGGATGTCCGGAGGGCTCTCAAGACCTACCTGTCTAGGACCCAGGATATACGGCGAACTGAGTCTCTGTTTGTATCCTTTCATCCAAGGTCTATGGGGCATAAGGTTTCCAATCCTACCTTATCCCGTTGGTTAAGGGCATGTATTACTTTAGCATATGAGTCTCTGAAGCTGTCAGTTCCAGCTAGTATAACGGCTCATTCTACCAGGTCAGCTGCCACTTCGGCTGCTTTTGCCACTAATGGTCCTGTTGCCGATATTTGTAGGGCTGCAGTCTGGTCTACCCCACACTCGTTTATAAGGCATTATAAAATTGATCGCTATGCCTCTGCTGACACTTCTTTTGGCGGACGAGTGTTGCAACAGGTTCTTAATGATGATTAACACGTGGGTGGTCCCTCCCTGTTTGGGCTGCTGGGGTACATCCCGTTGTGATGGCCGGACTCATAGGGAAAATGGACCATTGGTCTCACCTGAAGGGTGATTTTCCTATGAGGACGGACATCACGACCCTCCCAGTTGGAGGATGACTATATATTTTCTAATGTGTTCTATATTACTGTTACGCTATTATATTTAAATTTAAAAGTGAAGTCAAGACTTCTAGTTCTGTTATACCGCTATGTTGGAGTCATGTTACTATGCATGGTACTATTGTGTTATTTTCCTGCTGCCAGGCCTGTTGGCCTTGTTCTTGTATTTTTAGATATCTCTCCTTAGACTCGCTGCGAATGAACTGGAGAGTGGGAGGGGCCTGACGCCCCTAGTCTTGACTTCAAAGACATTCTTGCCTTCGCACGATAGGTGGAGCTAAAACCCGTTGTGATGTCCGTCCTCATAGGAAAATCACCCTTCAGGTGAGACCAATGGTCCATTTTGCTATGTACAACTAGTTATTAAATCTTTTGTGACAGAAGCTTGCAAATTTCTCAAGGCGCATGTTTGTGTGAAGGAATTAATAACTTTTGATTACATATCTGCAGGAGGCTTCCTACACCCACAACACCTGTTCTTAATTAAGAGCATTTACTAGCTTTACCGTTCTGTTTGCAATATTTTATTACATGGTGTTTTTCTTACTGCCAGAGCTTGGAAAAGTTACCTTTTTTTGAACTACAACTCCCATCGGCCCCAACCAGCATGGCCACTGGATTGGGCTGATGGGAGCTGTAGTTCAAAAAAGTAACTTTTCCAAGCTCTGCTTACTGCTGTCATTTTTTGACAAATAACCTTGTGAAAATAGTTCTTAAATGCACACAGGGCACATGGGATACATTTTTAATATATGATATGATTTTGCTATTTTTAAATATCTTAAGATTCCTTGTGTTGTGGTAGAGCCACCAACAGAGAGAGACAAAGAGATCTAATCTTTTGTGATTTGTACAGTTTTAAAAGTTTTTAATATGATAAGCTTGCATGAATGTCGGTAAAAGTTGTTCCATATTCTCTTGTAGTTTTTAGAAAATTTGCAAGCTGAGTAAAACAGTGTTAAGCAAACGTGAAGAGACAATTCTATGTTCCAAAGGCTTAGAAATTAGAGAGGGAGTTTAGGAAGGAGTTAATCAAAATCATGCCTTTGCTTCATGTTAAAACTAGGTCCCCCCTGCTTCCCATCCCAGTCCCCTTCCACAACCCCATCAAAGCTAGCATTTCTGTCCTTAAAGTGAAGAGGCAATATTCAATTAATTCATACTCAGAGCAGACCCACTGAAATCAAAGGAATGAAGTTACTCAAGTCCATAAAGTTCAGTGGGTCTACTGAGTATGACTAACATTGTTTAACAGACCCTGAATGATACCAAATGGGGCATAGTGGTTAGTCTGTCAGATTAGAGCTGGAAAACCCAGGCTGGCTTGGCTGTGCAGTTCACTAGGTGACCTTGGGCCAGTCACCCTCTCTTACCATAGCCTACCTCACAGAGTTGTTGTGAGGATAAAAGTAAAGGGGGAGAGAGGGATGAAAGCAGTGCACACTGCCTTTTGCTCCTGGGAGAGATGTTAAAGTGACAGTTAAAATAAATTAACCAAGCCTAACTCTTGTTTCCCTCTAACTCTTTTTTCCCTTAAATTTCTAAATTTGAGGGAGGGGGCTAAATTGTTGCATTGGCTGCTAACAAATGTGTTTTTCATCCCTTCTCCTCCCCTGTGCTAAAGTAAATGTTCCGTATATATATTTGTATCAATTCTAAGTAAAACCAGAAAGATTATAGCGCTGGTTTTCACTTGTATGGATTACCCAATATGGACAGAATTTAGGATGGAAGCTGACAGAATATGTTACAGGAAGTTCCCAGAAGAGGGCACTACAGAATGAGGATTTGAAGCTCTGTGCATGGCTTCTGAGTCAAGTGGGGGAAAGTGATTTTAAATGGACTTGTGCTACACACAGTGCTGTTTTTAATCCAGTTCACATGCTTGGGGAAATGTAAGAAATACCATCAAAAGTATCAAATGCTGATAAAAGAATTTTCCTTCCTCCTTCAAATAACACATGAACAGAAATATAGATAGCTTGCTTTGCTTCAGAAGTATTTTAAAGGTTTTTATTGCAAAACTGCTTTTACTTTCAGCTAGAGGCTGGACATAGCAGAGAACAGCCTTGATATGCTGACCCTGAAGGACCTTTGTGCTTTTGCTCAAAATAAAATAGCAGTGATTAAGAATTGGTGCAGTATCTATATTGTCATGTGCTAAGGGGTTTGTGGTGGTTGAAGTCTGGCACTAATTGCATGAGCTGCTATGATGTTTTAGAATCTTCATGAAGAAAGCCCTATGAGGAGAGACTGGAAGAACTGGGCATGTTTAGCCTTGAGAAGAGAAGACTGAGGGGAGATATGATAGCACTCTTCAAGTTCTTGAAAGGTTGTGACACAGGAGAGTCAGAATCTCTTCTTGATTGTCCCAGAGTGCAGGACATGGAATAATGGGCTCAAGTTGCAGGAGCCAGATTTTGGCTGAACATCAGGAAAAACTTCCTAACTGTTAGAGCGGTATGACAATGGAAGCAATTCCCTAGGGAGGTGGTGGGCTCTCCAACACTGGAGGCATTCAAGAGCCAGCTGGACAGCCACCTGTCGGGTATGCTTTAATTTGGATTCCTGCACTGAGCAGTGGGTTGGACTCGATGGCCTTATAGGCCCCTTCCAACTCTACAGTTCTGATTCTATAACATTCTGAGTTCTGGAGAATGAAAACAGGCAACACAGAATCTTAGCAGCAGTACTTTGGAGGACCCTGAGAAGAAAAAACAGGGTGAAGAAAACGAAGGACATTGGAGAAACCAGGTAACATGAGGAAAGCAGATTATGGTGAATGTATGAAAGAGAAAGATCACCTTGTTGGCCCAAGGTATAGTAGGGAAAAAGGAGAACTATAGTTAAAAGGACTGAATACTCAAGAAGATTTTGAACAACTGATTAGGCCTGAACGCCTAAAAATCAAAAGTGAGGATGCTTGCCGAATTTCTGCTGGAAGAGCATTCCACAGCATGGGACCGGAGAAAAGAAAATGTAACATTTGTGCCTTCCACAAAACATTTCCAAGCATAGGGGCCCTGCCATGCTGCAGGGCTGGGAACACAAGGAGCTGTGCGCTGTGGCTTTCCACTCCCCATTCCAGAGCCCAGTGCAAAGAAATTAAGTAACTGAATCTTTTTACTTCCTGGTAACAAAAGTAATGTGAGATAGGCTTTACTTGTGGTGTTCCTATAATTCTTGGGTGCCACCTGTAGGAACCATGGTGCTCTCAGGCATCCCCTTTGGCACACTACAAGTCTTCCTCCTCCTTATTTAAAATTAGTTTTTTGAAAGGGCCTTTTTGTCTGTCTTGTTTTTTGGGAGAGGGGATTTATTTATTTAATTTATTTATTTAATTTAATTTATATACCGCCCTAAGCCCGAAGGCTCTCTGGGTGGTGTACAAAAAGATAAAAACAAGCACAATATATAAATACAATAAATACAATAAATCAAGAAACAAAACAAACAAACAACAAAAGAACCAAACAACGTCCAAAATACAGAAATGTTGTTAAAATACACTTTAAAATGCCTGGGAGTATAAAAAGGTTTTCACCTGGCGCCAAAAAGATAGTAGCGTCGGCGCCAGGCGCACCTCATCGGACAGACTGTTCCACAGTTCGGGGGCCACCACTGAAAAGGCCCTAGCTCTAGTCACCACCCTCCGAGCTTCTCAATGGGATGGTACTCGGAGGAGGGCCTTAGATGTCGAGCGCAGTGTACGGGTAGGTTCATATTGGGAGAGGTGTTCCACCAGGTATTGCGGTCCCATGCCGTGTAAGGCTTTATAGGTCAAAACCAGCACTTTGAACCTAGCCCGGAAACAAATAGGAAGCCAGTGCAGACGGGCCAGAACAGGTGTTATATGAGCGGACCTTCTGGTCCGCGTCAACAATCTGGCCGCTGCATTCTGGACTAGTTGTAGTTTCCGAACAGTCTTCAAGGGCAGCCCAACGTAGAGTGCGTTGCAGTAGTCCAATCTAGAAGTTACCAGAGCATGAACAACTGAGGCGAGGTCGTCACTGTCCAGATAGGGACGTAGCTGGGCTACCAATCGAAGATGGTAGAAAGCATTCCGTGCCACCGAGGCCACCTGGGCCTCAAGAGACAAGGAAGGATCGAAAAGAACTCCCAATCTACGAACCTGTTCCTTCAAGGGGAGTGTAACCCCATCAAGAACAGGATGAACATCCACCATCTGAGCAGAGAAGGCACTCACCAACAGCGTCTCAGTCTTGTCTGGATTGAGCTTCAGTCTGTTAGCTCCCATCCAGTCCATTATCGCGGCCAGGCAACGGTTTAGCACGTTAACAGCCTCACCTGAGGAGGATGAAAAGGAGAAATAGAGCTGCGTGTCATCAGCATACTGATGACAACGCACCCCAAAACTCCTGATGACCGCACCCAGCGGCTTCATGTAGATATTAAAAAGCATGGGGGACAGTACCGATCCCTGCGGGACTCCACAATGGAGAGTCCAGGGTATTGAGCAATGTTCCCCAAGCACTACCTTCTGGTGACGACCCACCAAGTAGGAGCGGAGCCACTGCCAAGCAGTACCCCCAACTCCGTGAGTCTTCCCAGAAGGATACCATGGTCGATGGTATCAAAAGCAGCTGAAAGATCAAGGAGAATCAACAGAGTCACACTCCCCCTGTTCCTCTCCTGACAGAGGTCATCATACAGGGCGACCAAGGCTGTTTCGGTGCCAAAACCGGGCCTAAAACCGGATTGAAATGGATCAAGATAATCAGTGTCATCCAAGAGCCCCTGGAGCTGGCCGGCAACCACCCGTTCCAGTACCTTGCCCAAGAACGGAACATTCGCCACAGGTCTATAGTTGTTCAGGTTATCTGGGTCCAAGGAGGGTTTCTTCAGGAGCGGTCTCACTACCGCCTCTTTTAGGCAGTCAGGGACCACTCCCTCTCTCAAAGAGGCGTTTATTATCTCCTTGGCCCAGCCGGCGGTTCCGGTCCTGCCAGCTTTCACCAGCCAAGAGGGGCAAGGGTCCAGAACAGATGTGGTCGCCCGCACCAGTCCAAGGATCTTGTCAACATCCTCAAGCTGTACAGACTGAAACTCATCCAATAAATAAGGACAAGACCGTGTTCTGGATGCTTCATTAGATCTCACTGCCATAACATTGGAGTCTAAGTCCCGGCGAATGCATGCGATCTTATCCTGGAAGTGCCTCGCGAACTCATCACAGCGGGCTACAGATGAATCCATAATATCCCAAGGGCCAGAATGTAAAAGCCCTCGTACAATTTTAAAGAGCTCCGCCGGGCGGGAGAGAGATGCCTTAATTGTGGCAGCAAAATATCTCTTTTTTGCTGCCCTCACCGCTACTATATACCGCTTAGAAGAGGCACTTACCAAAGCATAATTGCATTCGTCAGGAGTTTGTCTCCATCTGCACTCAAGCCTCCTCCTCTCTTGCTTCATCACTCTCAGCTCCACGGTATACCATGGAGCTGTATGAGCTCTACATAGGAGGGGGCGCATGGGAGCGATCGTGTCAACCGCCCGGGTCATCTCCGTATTCCACAATCCAACCAGGGCTTCGACAGGAGCGCCAGTCTTCTCAGTCGGAAAATCCCCCAGAGCCCTTTGGAAACCGTCAGGATCCATTAGTCTCCAGGGGCGGACCAATTTAATAGGTCCCCCACCCTTGCAGAGGGAACAGGTCGCTGTGAGCCTAAACTTCAGCAAGCGGTGATCTGTCCATGACAGTGGGGTAGATGAAAAATCCCTGACCACCAGATCACCATCTCCATGCCCAGTGGCGAAGATCAAATCAAGAGTATGTCCCGACACATGCGTTGGGCCAGTAACAACCTGAGACAGCCCCATGGTTGTCATGGAGGCCATGAAGTCCTGAGCCGCCCCAGATAAAGCAGTCTCGGCATGGACGTTGAAGTCCCCCAGTACCAATAGTCTAGGGGACCTCAACAATATCTCCGAGACTACCTCTGTCAGCTCAGTTAGGGAATTTGTTGGGCAGCAGGGCGGGCGGTCCACCAACAAAATTCCCAGTCTGTCTCTCTGGCCCAGCACAAGGTGGAGACACTCCAAACCAGTCGTCACCTGGACAGGGTGCTTGGTGAGTGAGAAAGAACTCCTATAGACCACAGCAACCCCACCTCCCCGTCCTTCGGTTCTACCATGATGCTGAACCGTATACCCAGGTGGGCAGAGCTGGGAAAGAGCAACGCCTCCCTGATCGCCCACCCAGGTCTCAGTTATACACGCCAGGTCGGCAGCCTCCTCCACAATTAAATCATGAACAAGGGAGATCTTATGGTGAACCGACCTGGCGTTTAACAACAGCACATGGAGATCCGAAGGCTGACTGATAGAACAACCAGCAGTCCTGGGAATGTGAGGAGAACCGGAACAAGTCACAGACACTACTTGTCTGGGACGAGTTCCCCTTACCTGGCACGTGCTCCTCACAACGCCATACCTCCCATTTCCTGTCACTACGCTAATTGGGGCCCCCGAAAGTCTCCCCGGTCGATGTATAGTACTCTCTCCCAGGCACATATTAAAACAAATAAAACTCACATATACACACACACCAAATCACAGACACCCACACAATGCACATTCACACCAATACACACTAAATTCACACACACACACACACGCACTTGATTCTGAGCATCACACACTTTTCTTCTTTGAAATGGGTATTTTATGGTGCCCATGACAGTTTCTTAGATTTCTAAATGTCACCCTGGGCCCCAAAACATTGAGGCCCTCTACTATGATGAGAAGAGCATGACTTCTAGGTAGGTCTGGTTCCCAAGACTACTTTTAGAAATCTGGTGACTGGGCTTGCAGCCTAGCATAGCTGGAACTGTTCTTTTCTAAAGGAGCATGACCTTCCCAAGTATGCTTTATGGGGAATGCAGTCCAGTTCCCAGTTCATTACACCTCCTTAATTTGATTGCATTGTGTGCCAATTGCTAATTTCCTGTTGGAAAACATGCTAGTGTTTGACTAGGAACCAGCATAGTTGCTAGGTTTAATGCTTGCATGCATGGTTGAGGAATTTGGTGCCCTCCAAGTGTTGTTGAACTGGCATGGCAAATGGTCAGGAATGATGGGAATTGATGTTATGGCCATCTAGATGCTGATGGACATCTTCATCCCTGGCTTTGTGGTTCTCCTAATTCAGAGGTGGGGAATCTTTGGCCTTCCAGATGTTGCTGAACTACAACTCCCATCATTTCTGGCCATTGATAACGCTTCATGAGGCTGATGGGAGTTGTAGTTCAGCAACATCTGGAGGTCCAAAAGTTTCCCATTCCAAGATATATTAATATTACAAATTCAGGGTTAGCAAGAGTGATAGTGGTGGTCTATGTCTGACAGGTGTATGCATGTGTGTTCAGATTTAATCAACTCTGTGTATAAAAAGCTACAGGACCCTTCCAAAAAGTTTTTAACAGTTTCTCAAGAGCACTGGTTAAAAAACAAACAAGATGAGGGAGGGTTTTAGCAGGGAACTTTGTTTCAATATATAAGACAATGGTTACAAACTTTAAAAACAAAAGGGATGGAGAAGACAGTGTAACTAGTTACAGTTCTTCCATAAAATTAAATATTCCAGATAATTTAATTCTCCACCTGAAATTACATTTAATTTGAGATCTTGACTCTGAGACAGAAGCCCATGACTTTGCATTGTAAATTAAATAGAGACTATTTTCAGGACAATGTATACTTCCATATTTATAGACTATTTTTATGAGACAGATTTTATGCATTAATATCTCCTGTGGCCTATTTTCCCTTCAGTTTTTAAAATGTTATTGGAAACCTCCCCCCCCCTTCCCCAAAATAAGAGGTCTTGGTCCAGATGGGAGACCACCTGGAACCTTGATTTGGGGGATGGGGAGGAAGAATTATTTGAATAAAAAAATTCAAAGCAAGAAATTACCTTTACTTTATTGACTGAGATTAGAAGAAAGGAGGCACTTTCAATTTATTGCAGTTCAATAACATTTTTTATTGCTGGTTTTGGTTTGTGGTGTGTCCACAAGGCTAAGCCAACGATGATAAAGGGACTTCTTTATCCCACGTTTCATCTTTTGGTTTTGAACTTAGGGTTTTATATGAAACATTTATTTACCACTGGCTGATGGCCATTTCCTTCCTTTGCCTCTCCCTCTGGCTTCCTTCCCTTGTTGGCTATATTGCATAGCTTTCCATCACATCTCTGAGCCTGACCTTTTGGCCTACATTTATTTATTTGATTATTTGATTTATATCCCACGCTTCCTCCCAGCCCAACTGCTGTGGCAGAAGAACCCAGGTTGCTGTGCTGCTGCTGTAGTTGCCTATTTTCAGTGGACCTGATGCTGAAACAATGTGCATGTGGCACAGTCACACCTACCTGAAACTGATGAAAATGCTATTTCAGCTTAAAGGAAAGGAACTAGCTAGAAATGCACATTTGTTTATAAATGTTTATAACAAAGATGACCACCCAGCTGCACAGAAGCAATAAAAGTGCATTGTTGGAATACTGGATAGCAGGTGGGGCAGGGGAAGATGCAGTCAAAGAGACTATTCCTACTCTCACATTCTCACACACACACTTGGCTTTTGTCTGTCTCCAGTAGAATATCTGAAAATGTAGCTTTGGAATGCAGCAGTCAACAATGGTTTGCCTTGATACAGTTGAATTCCTTTGAGTTTCAAAACACATTGATGTAAAGACAGCTGTAGCAATGAAGACAGGCTTAATTGGCCCCCTACCAGTAATGTGTGTTGGGGCATTAGATTAAGAATGTGTTCTGGGAATCACATTAAGCAAACTATTATCAACTATTCGCCAGTCCAGTGGGGAATGTTGAAGAGAAGCTCATTATACTCTCAAAATTGCTGCTGTCAAGAGCTCTTATTTGCCACTGTACAAAATAAAGTTTCAGATTTGTTTTGCTTTAATAGACTGAAGGCAACAAAGATTCTCAACTTTAGAGTCTAACATTCACTCAAAAAGCTGAGTCCCAGACGCATTTGCTATTTGTAAAAGTGGGGAAAGGGCTGTTGTGCAATGATAATGGTAGATCATATGCTTTGCACACAAAAGGTAAAAGGCTTTATCCATGGCATCTCCAGATAGACGGACCAATGATGTGACTTGGACCACATTCACACCATATGTATATTCCACTATTATTCCACATTAATCAGTCATGGCTTCCCCCAAAGAATCCTGGGAAGTATAGTTTGTGAAGGTTGGTGAGAGTTGCTAGGAGACCACTGTTTCCCGTCACAGAGCTACAATTCACCAAATGTTTTTAATAGTTGGTCCCTTTTCCCGGTGAACTCTGGGAATTGTAGCTCTGCAAGGGGAATAGGGGTCTCCTAACAACTCTCAGCAGCTTTTGCAAATGACACTTCTCAGGATTCTTTGAGGGAAGGCATGACTGTTTAAAGTGGAGTAATAGTGGAATAAATGTATGGTGTGAATGTGGTCCTGGGATAGTCTTTTAATCCAACCTACATAATACTGCATACTTGTAGGAAAGAAAACATGGAATCCATTGGAACACCAAGTCTCTTGTTCCATCAGTGCAAGGATTTGTCCTTGTGCAATGGAAAGTTTTCCCTTTTCCCTTCCTTAAATCTATTCTAGGAGTTCCCCCAATCCTCTGGAGAAGATTTGGGGAGGGTGTGGGGTGCATGCAGGGTGAGGAGGTGGGACGTTTTGTTGTGCAAGCAGAAATCTTTGCACTAATGGGACACTGTAGTTGAACAGTACCCATAGTTGCATAGTATCCATTTAAGAAAAACTTTCACTAAAGGCAAATCAAGGTGGGTAACAATATACAGTATTTAAAACAATTGGATAATAAGTGTAAAAAACAGCCCTAAAGCTTTTGAAGTGGTACCATCTTTCATTCTGGGTCTTTGGTTTTTTTCCCCCTTGCATCTTGCTGTCCCCACTCCTTCCATGTTTTTCTGCTTCTTAAGATGCACACAAAAAAAAACAAAAAAAAAACCCAGAGAAAATGG
This sequence comes from Rhineura floridana, assembly GCF_030035675.1. Lineage (NCBI taxonomy): Eukaryota > Metazoa > Chordata > Lepidosauria > Squamata > Rhineuridae > Rhineura > Rhineura floridana. The sequence goes on along the minus strand of NC_084483.1, from coordinate 82,894,342 downwards.
TGGTGCCACAGGTAGGCCTTGAGGTAGGTCATCTCCTAGAATAGTTTGGCACCAGCAGCCATCTGAAGGCATAAAGATACATTTAATGTAAGCATTAATTTTTCTTTAGACCTTGGTTTTCAGCTGGTAGCTTGCTTTATACCAAACCAGACAATTGGTGCATGTAGCTCAGTATTGTCAACACTAACAGGCAGCAGCTCTCCAAGGTTTCAGTGTGGAGTCTTTTCCCAGCCTTACCTGGAGATGCTGAGAGTTGAACCTGGGGCCTTCTGTATACAAATTGTGTACCCTACCATTGAGCTCCCCCCTACAAATACATACATGCAAATACAAAACAGATTCTAGTTTTGATTCTTATGTATTTTAATTGTGTATAAATACATAAGTGCCAAAAATACATGCAGCAATAACAAACACTGCCAACAGCAACCAAGGGGGAGAAAGGGACAAAATTAGGACATAATTTTAAAGTATTTGCACCTGCTGATCTTCTAAAAATTTGTTTGAGTGGTGATATAATTAATTTAGGATGCTTTCTGTAGAGTGATTATATTTAATAAAGATCTGTCAGCATAATTTTTAACACTGTCAACTGTCGCTTTGCATTTAGCATAATAATTTTGAGTTGGCATGACTGTCCATAATATAATGGCTTCATAGATGAGAGGAATTTAAAATGAGTTTTGTTTTAATTTCAGACAATTATGCTTTTATCAGAATACACTACTGAGTGAAAACGCTGAATTTGAAATTTATCTCATATTTTTGTGTGTGTCGGACGCCTGGAATGGACTTGAAGGACTAGGGACATCTGCAGTTGTGCCATTTTTGCAGGAGTAATTCCTGTGTAACAGGTGGGAAGCCTGTGGTCCTCTAGATGTTGTTGGACTCCAGCGGCCATCATCTCTGACCGCTGGCCTTGCTGGCTAGGGCTGATGGGTCCAGCAACATCTGAAGGACCACAGGTTCCACACTCCCCTGTATAAATGTATCAATGATCTTACAAATGTTTAGTACTTCGTAATTTCCCACATCTGTGTATTGACTGTTGGAAAATAAGACACCTATCTGAGTAATGTTATTAACTTTTTTTGTTTGGGAATAAGTCAATATTTATGTTGCATTCCTTCATTATGATAAATTTTAGGTATCTGATGATGGGCAATACGCTTTACTATCCATACGAGAAGGATGTGATCCAGTAAACAGACTGTGGTACTGTAATCTACAGAAGGAATCAAATGGTATAACAGGTAAGGTGCTGCTTTGTTCGTGTCAAAGTAAAATGACTTTTCTCTGAATATATTGCAAGCTTGAGTGTAACAGTAAGTTACATAAAAAATAAAAACATGGTTATATCCCTAGTTGCCACTTGAGCCGCCCTGTCTTCCAATAAGTATTTGCTGAACAGAGAAATTGCATGTTCTTCTCTTAAGTAGTACATGTGGTGCTACTCAAACACAATTACATTCTGGATTACCTCTGAGATATTTGTACATATTTCATCCTGTGTGGCCTGCTCTGCACTGGTGACAGGGCCGGCCGAACCATTAGGCAGAATGTAGGGATTGGTAGTATTAATCTGCCTTAGAGGGTTGTTGTAAGCACTAGAACAAAATAATAAATGAGACGCTTTGAACATCAGAAAGTGCTATATAAATACTAACCAATTTTAGGTTCAGTTAATCTAAATATACTTTTGAAATGAAATTCACATCCCATTGAAACGTTTTCATCCCAGCTGATGTGACAAGTACCCTACTTCAGAGATCAAGGCCATTTTGCGGTACAAAGTAAAGTGTAAATGTCTGGGCTGGCATTTGCTCTCTTCTGCTTTAAGGCAGGTCAGCCTGACTTGAGTTGCAGTTTAGATGCATGAAAGCAAATTATGCCTATTTTGACTTACAAAATAAATAGCCATTTTTGCCATTGTATGCACAAGATACCAAACAAAGTTTTTAGATCAATGAGCATATTTACATTTTATAAGTTCTAGTTTCTTCTATCAGTGTCAACCTGTGGGGGGATATTTTCATTCATTTATATGTGTCATATAGTCTGCTGCTGTTCATATATTCTGTTCTTTGCATGAACTTGGACAGTGGTGAGGTCAGTGGATAGCATCTAAAATTGCTATTATTCAATATTATGTGACATATCCCATACATCTGTAGTTTGTACCTTTTTAATGAAAAAACAAGCTGTTGATACTATGAATAAGGTGTTAGCCTCAAAATGAATACCTTCTTCTGTGTGTTAAATAGAAAGGTAACCTCTGTGGCGAGGAACACCTATTATCAACTTAGGTTGGTATGTCAACTACACCGTTTCCTGTACAGGGATAGCTTGGCCACTATGATTCATTGATAGGTGTCCTCATAATTGGACTACTGTATTGCACTCTATGTGGGGCTTCCTTTGAAGCTGTTCCAGAAGCTGTAGCTGATGCAGAATTATTTATTTGTTCAATTGATATCCCACACTTCCTCCCCAAAGGAGCCCAAGGCAGCAACAGGAGGATGCTGCAGCAAGGTAGTTGAATGGAGCACCTAGATGCGCGTATATTACACCTGTGCTGAGAAGATTGTAGTGGCTGCCAATCAGTTGCCAGGCCATATTCATGGTCTTGTTACTAACATATAAAGCCCTGAACAATTTGGGACCAGGTTACCAGAAACACCACCTGGCCCTGTGTAGACTTATAAGATCATTTAGATAATCTGGGAACATTTTACTTGTAGCACTGCACCCTACAGAATATTGCCGGATGATGATCCTGAAACGGCAGTTTCCTGCCATTTCCCCTGCACTGCGGAATGCCCTTCCCTCTGCCATGTTGTTTGTTGCTTTAGACATCTTGTCAATATGCTTCTTTTTGCCCAGGCTTTCCCTGACCCATAAGATTGATTTGTTAGAGTCCAACTCCCAATAGCCCAAGCCAGTGGGGCTAATGGTTGGGGATGATGGGAGTTGTAATCCAGCAGCATCTGGAGGGCTGCAGCTTTCACCCCGGTTGGTCGTTGCTATTTTTTAGTGGAGGCTTTTCTTCATTTTCAAACTTTTCTGTTCAGTGGACTTATTTGAACCATATATGGATTCAGTGTCAGATTTCCGTCTGTTATGAAGTACCCTAAGAATTTTCTGATTTCTCCTCAATTCAAGTTTGCTAATTGCCACTTGGTATGGTGTGAAACGGGACAGAGCTCAGTATTTGGGGAAGGGGGATCAACAAACAAAACGAAAGCCCTTTGTTGGGGTTTTGTCCTTACTTTTTAATTGTTTCACTTTCAGATTTATCCCATAATTTGTAGACATACATTTTAAAAATGAAATTGAGAGTTGCTATCCAAGGACAGCTAATTGCATTAAAAATAATGTATACATTACACTGATACATATAATCAATAAGAGCACTTTAGCAAGTGAACTTGATTTAGACCATATTTCAAGGTAGGGTTGTAAAGACAGATGATGACTTGTTTGGCATAAGACAAAAAACTCTTGAGCCTCTGTTGCATACTTGCATCTTTCATATTATAATTTGATTTCCTCCTAAGAACATTGTTAACCTTTGACAGAACTGCATAAGGAAAAAACATGTGGGAGGAGGATGTGGAATATTATCCAAATTGTTTCCGCAATCTGTCCCTTTTTTTCCATGAGAGATTAAAACATAATTCTAAAATAAGCTTTATTTCTGTCATTTTCTGCACATAAAAGCCAATTAGAAGAACTACCTCTCACAGGTTTAATTCCTCCTCCTTACTCACCCTCTGTTTAGAGACATGACTTTATACAGCACATTTTCAGGAATACCAAAATGTGTATTTGTGCCTGAGTACAACTATAAGCATGAGCAACTTCATTTTTGCTTTCTCTTCTTCTTTAATAATTGTCCATAGTGATTCATGACGCCAGTTGGCTTCTGAACTTACGGGTGAGACCCAGAATTCCATTCATTTATACGATGGGCTCCTTCTGGGAGGAAGGACAGGATATAAATTTAATAAATAAATAAATAAATAAAAATGTCCTGCCTTTCTCCAAGGAGCTTAAGTCAGCTTCATAGTTTTTCCTCCCTCCCCCCCCCCAGTTTATACTCACAACAGCCCTGTAAGATAAGTTAGACTAAGAGTTAGTGACTTGCCCAAGGTCACCCAGTGAGCCTCATGGATGGGTGGTGATTTAAACTCTGGTCTCTCAGGTCCTAGTCTGACACTGTACCCACTATGCTAAAACTGATTCTCTGTAGGACCCTATGATAGAAATCTGGAAGACTGAAATGTAACTTGCACTTGTTCTTTCTCTGTTTCTTTGTAATGTTTTCAATGATTCTAAAACATGGTTAAGGAACCTGTGGCTCACCTCATGATGACTGGACTACAACTCCCATAATCTCTGACCGTTAGCCATGCTAGCTGGGGTTGATGGCAGGTGAAGTCCGACAAAGTCTGGAGGGCTAGAGGTTTCCCTCTTCTGTACTTTGGGCTGTTAGCATTAAGTTGACCTGAAGTCAAGTTCCTGGCATTTGATATGACCAGAAAAAAATGAAGTCAGCAGCACTGTGCTTTGGGTGAGAGCCAAGCTGAATGCCTGGCATCTACCAACCTCCTACTTTTAGCACAAAGAGCCCACTGTAGCAGAGCAAAAAGCCACACCAAAGTAGTTGCTGCTATGAGAGTTTGACCATGGGGTGATAACTCAGGAGAATACTATTGCTTCTGCATTAAAGAGGAAACATTGCTAAACCTTCTAGAACAATGACCATAACCGGAGTCTGTTGATTCAGACATTACACTAAGCTGTAATTAGCCAAGCCATAGTTTACAAACCTACTTTAAACTATAGTTCCTAGTCCTTTTTTAGTTTTGTTTTGTTTTTTGGCCAATCCCAAGCTATGGCTTGTCAATTTGGACATCACTCCAGGTCAAAGTAAAGCATCCTTAATCATGGTTTACCATGACATCTGAATTGATCCAACATGATATTGACCCCGCAGAAATATCTGTTGTTTTCTTAGTGCTATAGATTGTAATATCTTTTAGCAGTAACAAAAATTTCAGCAGTAGCAAGTATCGGTAATAATGCTTCTAATTTGCAATGAAATAAAGAGAAAAGTAAAAAGATTTCCTCATGTCTGTAATTATAATGAATTTCTTTGGTTTGTTAGTATTTTTAGTCAGTCTTACCTAGATTTGAAGAAGAGTCTGTACTGTACAGTGTCCATACAGTTTGAGTCTTCTCACTGTTGTGAGTAGATCTTTCTTGCATACTGACAATCTCAGACCGTAAAAAGTCCACAGTAATTTTTTTTTCATACAAAGAACCACAGCAACCAAATATTTTCTCTGTTTAATTTGTATTAAGAGTTTCTAATTACTGGTGGGATCTTGTCACTCCCAAGAAAAATTTTTATATAAAGCTTAGGTGAATAAAATTCAAATTAAAAGCAAGCAGATGTTAAAAGGGAGGAAGACAAATCAGTGTAATGTCTTGGTTGTGGTTTTATTTCGTAGAGAGCCTCTCTAAAGCAATGCTGATCTTTGTAACACAAATCAATTGCCAAAGTGTTTGAGCATTTTCTAAGTTGAATTAATAAGTATCCAAAATAAACATACTATTATTAAGTATTTAGGCTTTTGCATATTTAGCATCTGCAAACGTATCCTCAGATGGCTTATTAAACTAATTATACCCACAGACCTTAAAGTGTGTAAGGGGAACCTGTGGCCCTCCAGATGTCGTTGGACTACAGCTCCTATCAGCCCCAGCATCAAAGTCATTTTTTAGGGATGATGGGAGCTGTAGTCCAACAACATCTATATAAATTTAATAAAATAAACATCTGGAGGTTCATAGACTCCTCGACCCTGTCTTAAGGCTAGATCTACAGATACATGGGTGGGTAAAGCAAAAGAAAGCTGCACTGCAATATAATGTACTGTGGCAAAGACTACACAAATAATTGTTTGTGTAGATATGAAACTTCGGAATTATATGAAACTCCTTCATGCAAAATGAGTGCAGAAAACTAAAACTCTGTTTCTGTCAGATTACCATTTAGTTACTTCTCCTGTTTGAGGTGGATGTGACATTCTTAAAGAGACCCTTCCAAGAACCCACAGATCGTTCCAACTGTAAGCTGGTGGTGGATCTTCCATTTGTGGGGGCACAAAGTTTATTTCATTTCTGTTTCAGAACAAAAATGGCTTTGATCTCCTTGGCACATGATGTTGTTGAAAGGGTCAGCTGAGTTCCCTGACCTCTGAGTGGTATCTAGTACCATCGGCTGTGGGTCAAATCCCATTGAACTCAGCAGGACATCATGCTTCTGAGTAGATATGCATTCAGTTACGCTGAAGTTCACAAAAAACACCCTGAAGTGTTTCCTTTGTTTTGAAGTCCTGTTTGGTGCCGTCTTTGGTATACTAAATCTGACTACATCTTTTGAATTTGATTTTCTCCCACATGTAGCCCATCTCAGCTCCTCATTTCTGTTTAATTGTCACAATCTTTGCATGCCACACTTTGCCTCCATTGTAAAGCTGTTTTATGTCTTTTGTGTTTTAAATTGTAAATGAAGGGAAGGGTATCCATCATTAAAGACACTAGGCAAGTGTGACATTTTATTAGTTCTACTGTAGAGGAGGCAGCTGTGTCTTGTCTGCTCACTGATTCTTGATGCGTTCAATATCTGTGCAGTTAACTCATTTTGTCTCTGGTAGAAAATGGATTTGATTCCTGAGGTTAGAGTTTGTGCCATTATCCTTTACTCGCTGTCTGTTATAACACTGTGAAATTCAGATTTTTTTTAAAAAAACCCATCATATCCTGGATGTTAAATGCCTATATAAAGAAATAACAGAAATTGGTCAAATATCTTAACTCTGAAATGCAAGAGTGTGAGGCCAGACTTTGCATCTTGCAATATGTGAAGGGGATTTACAGGGGATGTGGTGGACTTGAAACCACAGTGAATCTCCACCGTGATACTTTTGTAATGGCTTTTGCCATCTGGTCTTCTTTGCTTTAGAGGACTGTAGCAAATGTACTTCACATGTATGGTATCCCGGCTTCAGTTTCTGGGATCATCACCTAAGAATCTCAGGTTGCATCTGCCCTTGAAGAGCTGATGCCAAATGGAGTGGACCATATTAGTGGTCCAGCTTGAAATAAAGAAGCATCATAAGCTGCTAAACTTGTTTTAACTTCACAGTCCCATGTATGGCTCAGGTGAGCCCTTGTCTGCCTGCCTGATAAAGAAGGGGTATAAATCGGATTTGCACTCCCTACAATGTGTTCTATTCAGTTTCCTTCATCCATTCTAATAGTTATCCACATTTCACTACATATTTTTAGCAATAGTTCAGTGGTAGAGTACATGCAGCTAGACAGCTGCTATTTCTTGTTGAATGCCTTTCTCATTCCTCATGCGTGACCTGCCACTTGCGCACACACCACTCTGATTTTCCTTTTCTCCTTCCAGTGAGAGATTCTACTCTTTTTTTTTTTACACAACAGTCTCTTTGTTTTCTCTCTAAGTAGACTGAAGGGAGATATCTTGGCAACTTTCTGAGTTAAAATACCTAGGGAACAATTTCTGCTATCAAGCAGAGCAACCTGTCTGCCTAACTTTCTGAGAAGCTATCCCTCATTTCTCTTTCTTTCTCTCTCCCCCTCCCCCCAAGCTTCCTGTTGCTCCTTTTGCATAGCAGTTGTGTGACTGTGAAAGGCCTACGGAGGGAGAAACTGTGAAACTGTCCTCCAATACATCAAAAATTACATAAGTCTGTTGTGATTTTAAAATGGACTTCATGAAAACCACATTTTCCTTTTAATCTAAGAGGTATCTAGAACAGGGCTTCCCAATTGTGGGAAGGGTCCCTTTTGCAGGTACGGGATCCATATGCAGGTGTGTGGGTTGGTGAGGTAAAGCTATTCCAAAAGTGCCACCTCAATTTCAGAGGCCAATTCTTTGTTCACGAAAGTGGGGCAACGATTTTGACAAAGGTCTCTGATCCGGAGATCCTCTGGAGGGAGCTTACCTTAAGTGACAGAGTGGCTTTTGTGTACATTCTTTCTGTAATCTGCCTGTCACAAAGCCTTGGAAATTATGCTTTATTAGAATATAGCATCAATTTAGAAACACTGTGGGTAAAAATAAAATAAAATGGCAGCTTCCATTTTTAAAAAATGCCAATGAACTTGGGCTCACTATGCTCCTTCCTCTCCTTTCTTCACACAAGAAGGGAAGGGATTAAAAGCTGTCACTTCTAATTAATGGCAAACTAGTTTGCCATTGCTTCTAAATGTAGCAAATCAGGCTCCCAAACTGGTGCAAATTGCAGGGAAGCAAATTGCAGGTACCCATTAGGAGAAGCTTTCTCATAGTAAGAGCTGTTCAGCAAAAGAACTTGGAAGGTGGCTGGCTAGTCTTTGCTGGAGGTGTTTAAGCAGACAATGGATAGTCATTTGTCAGGAATGACTGGTTGCGCCCTGCTGTGCAGATCCTGCATTGAGCAGGGATGACTTAGGTTGCTTCCAACTTCCTGTGATTCTACAAAGGACATTGGGTTTTGGTTTGGGATCTTGGTTTGCAGACGAATTATGACTTGAACAAACCATAGCTTGCTGTATTCAGATGCAACAGCAAACAGTGATTTTTCACTAAGTAGAAACAGGTGCTTCTGATCTCCTTTTCCTGTTCAGGGGAACAGGAGAAGGTAGCACATAAGCCCAAAGCTAGTTGTTGTTCTTTCCTGATCTTCAACATCATGGTCTCAACGATTGCCTGAATTCAACTCTCTCAAATCCAAGCAGTTTTAAGCAATGAAGCACTTTGCTGTCATGCATATTATAATAAAACTTCAAAAATGCTGATAGACAGAATAAGATTAATTATTACTTCGTCATATTTGCATGTGTCAGGACTAATTAGCATGCCCATACTTTCATGCCCATTCTGCAGCAGAGTACCAGAAGATGTTGATGGAGTTGAGTTATACTCAACATTTCTATGCCATACATGCTTACCCATGTATACATGCTTCTGAATATGAACATGATTATTGTTTAAGCTTTAAAACATATTCCCATTCCCTTAAGGTTTTTCAGATTGTCCCCTTGTTATCAAAATTTTGGGTGGGTGTGGTTGGATGGTAATTTATTTTCAGTCATCCTGGGCTTCTTTGGGAGGAAAGGCAGGAATAAAAAATGGTTGTTGTTGTTGTTGTTGTTACTTGTTATACTAGCTAAATTTTTATCCTTTTTTGTCCTTGGATCATAATTTTATGTTCATCTTGATTCATCCTGCCAAGTCATAAAGAAGATTTTACCAAATATCAGGTGTAAACATGTGATAGAATGTGTGGCAAAATGATCATCCACACAGATGCTCTTCTGTAGCAAAAAGGAAAAGATAAAACAAAGTTCTGTATAAATTGTCACTTTTTTCAAAGTATAGCAGTGGTTCCCAAACTTCTTTCCCCCATGGACTGCTTAAAAATGGCTGAAGGTCTTGGTGGACCACTTAATTATTTTTCTGCCTGCTGTAGCAACTGTAATGTGCTGTGCTAAGTGCTGTATAATTTTTATTGTTTCTTTTATTTCTTATATTGTATTACAACCCACATTCCATAGAATTCAAATTGTAATACAGTAAAATACCATATAATAAATAAAAGCAATAAAATACAATTAAAATCAATATGCATATTTAATACAGACATGCCACGGCCCACCTGAATATAGCCTATAAATTCTTAGGAAGCCACATTTAGCTGTAGTAATAACATTAATAACAATAACAATATTAATAGCAAATAAAAGATCTATGGTCAGGGGAATATTAATGCTCTCTTCGAATTGTAATTTCTCCTTGGGAGTGGGTACAAATGTATTTCACCCTCTCCCTGCCTGTGTGGCTCATGGAGATCTTAACTTCAGGCCTTACCTGTAGTCACCAGATTGAATGATGACTTGCATGATATATGATGCCACAGCGCAACACTTGA